>NC_142616.1:45999947-46299947 GCF_059453375.1 Lepisosteus platostomus
TCAAAACGTGTTTTTCAGCAGAAATAAACATGTTTCTGCAAGTTTGGTCAACCCCATGTAAGTTATGGGGCAGTAAATGCACACTTTTCAAAACGTGTTTTTCAGCCCGAAATAAACGCGTTTTTTCAGACAACTGAATCTCCATGTAACAGCAAGGCTCAGAAGAGCCCACACACTCAGCTCTTAACCCCAGTGTGCAGAAAGTGTCAAAACGTGTTTTTCAGCAGAAATAAACATGTTTCTGCAAGTTTGGTCAACCCCATGTAAGTTATGGGGCAGTAAATGCACACTTTTCAAAACGTGTTTTTGAGCCCGAAATAAACGCGTTTTTTCAGACAACTGAATCCCCATGTAACAGCAAGGCTCAGAAGAGCCAACACACTCAGCTCTTAACCCCAGTGTGCAGAAAGTGTCAAAACGTGTTTTTCAGCAGAAATAAACATGTTTCTGCAAGTTTGGTCAACCCCATGTAAGTTATGGGGCAGTAACAGCACACTTTTCAAAACGTGTTTTTCAGCCCGAAATAAACGCGTTTTTTCAGACAACTGAATCCCCATGTAACAGCAAGGCTCAGAAGAGCCCACACACTCAGCTCTTAACCCCAGTGTGCAGAAAGTGTCAAAACGTGTTTTTCAGCAGAAATAAACATGTTTCAGCAAGTTTGGTCAACCCCATGTAAGTTATGGGGCAGTAAATGCACACTTTTCAAAACGTGTTTTTCAGCCCGAAATAAACGCGTTTTTTCAGACAACTGAATCCCCATGTAACATCAAGGCTCAGAAGAGCCCACACACTCAGCTCTTAAACCCAGTCTGCAGAAAGTGTCAAAATGTGTTTTTCAGCAGAAATAAACATGTTTCTGCAAGTTTGGTCAACCCCATGTAAGTTATGGGGCAGTAAATGCACACTTTTCAAAACGTGTTTTTCAGCCCGAAATAAACGCGTTTTTTCAGACAACTGAATCTCCATGTAACAGCAAGGCTCAGAAGAGCCCACACACTCAGCTCTTAACCCCAGTGTGCAGAAAGTGTCAAAACGTGTTTTTCAGCAGAAATAAACATGTTTCTGCAAGTTTGGTCAACCCCATGTAAGTTATGGGGCAGTAAATGCACACTTTTCAAAACGTGTTTTTCAGCCCGAAATAAACGCGTTTTTTCAGACAACTGAATCCCCATGTAACAGCAAGGCTCAGAAGAGCCCACGCACTCAGCTCTTAACCCCAGTGTGCAGAAAGTGTCAGAACGTGTTTTTCAGCAGAAATAAACATGTTTCTGCAAGTTTGGTCAACCCCATGTAAGTTATGGGGCAGTAAATGCACACTTTTCAAAACGTGTTTTTCAGCCCGAAATAAACGCGTTTTTTCAGACAACTGAATCCCCATGTAACATCAAGGCTCAGAAGAGCCCACACACTCAGATCTTAACCCCAGTGTGCACAAAGTGTCAAAACGTGTTTTTCAGCAGAAATAAACATGTTTCTGCAAGTTTGGTCAACCCCATGTAAGTTATGGGGCAGTAAATGCACACTTTTCAAAACGTGTTTTTCAGCCCGAAATAAACGCGTTTTTTCAGACAACTGAATCCCCATGTAACAGCAAGGCTCAGAAGAGCCCACGCACTCAGCTCTTAACCCCAGTGTGCAGAAAGTGTCAAAACGTGTTTTTCAGCAGAAATAAACATGTTTCTGCAAGTTTGGTCAACCCCATGTAAGTTATGGGGCAGTAAATGCACACTTTTCAAAACGTGTTTTTCAGCCCGAAATAAACGCGTTTTTTCAGACAACTGAATCCCCATGTAACAGCAAGGCTCAGAAGAGCCCACGCACTCAGCTCTTAACCCCAGTGTGCAGAAAGTGTCAAAACGTGTTTTTCAGCAGAAATAAACATGTTTCTGCAAGTTTGGTCAACCCCATGTAAGTTATGGGGCAGTAAATGCACACTTTTCAAAACGTGTTTTTCAGCCCGAAATAAACGCGTTTTTTCAGACAACTGAATCCCCATGTAACAGCAAGGCTCAGAAGAGCCCACACACTCAGCTCTTAACCCCAGTGTGCAGAAAGTGTCAAAACGTGTTTTTCAGCAGAAATAAACATGTTTCTGCAAGTTTGGTCAACCCCATGTAAGTTATGGGGCAGTAACAGCACACTTTTCAAAACGTGTTTTTCAGCCCGAAATAAACGCGTTTTTTCAGACAACTGAATCCCCATGTAACATCAAGGCTCAGAAGAGCCCACACACTCAGCTCTTAACCCCAGTGTGCAGAAAGTGTCAAAACGTGTTTTTCAGCAGAAATAAACATGTTTCTGCAAGTTTGGTCAACCCCATGTAAGTTATGGGGCAGTAACAGCACACTTTTCAAAACGTGTTTTTCAGCCCGAAATAAACGCGTTTTTTCAGACAACTGAATCCCCATGTAACAGCATGGCTCAGAAGAGCCCACACACTCAGCTCTTAAACCCAGTCTGCAGAAAGTGTCAAAATGTGTTTTTCAGCAGAAATAAACATGTTTCTGCAAGTTTGGTCAACCCCATGTAAGTTATGGGGCAGTAAATGCACACTTTTCAAAACGTGTTTTTCAGCCCGAAATAAACGCGTTTTTTCAGACAACTGAATCCCCATGTAACAGCAAGGCTCAGAAGAGCCCACACACTCAGCTCTTAACCCCAGTGTGCAGAAAGTGTCAAAACGTGTTTTTCAGCAGAAATAAACATGTTTCTGCAAGTTTGGTCAACCCCATGTAAGTTATGGGGCAGTAAATGCACACTTTTCAAAACGTGTTTTTCAGCCCGAAATAAACGCGTTTTTTCAGACAACTGAATCCCCATGTAACAGCAAGGCTCAGAAGAGCACACACACTCAGCTCTTAACCCCAGTGTGCAGAAAGTGTCAAAACGTGTTTTTCAGCAGAAATAAACATGTTTCTGCAAGTTTGGTCAACCCCATGTAAGTTATGGGGCAGTAACAGCACACTTTTCAAAACGTGTTTTTCAGCCCGAAATAAACGCGTTTTTTCAGACAACTGAATCCCCATGTAACAGCAAGGCTCAGAAGAGCCCACACACTCAGCTCTTAACCCCAGTGTGCAGAAAGTGTCAAAACGTGTTTTTCAGCAGAAATAAACATGTTTCTGCAAGTTTGGTCAACCCCATGTAAGTTATGGGGCAGTAAATGCACACTTTTCAAAACGTGTTTTTCAGCCCGAAATAAACGCGTTTTTTCAGACAACTGAATCCCCATGTAACATCAAGGCTCAGAAGAGCCCACACACTCAGCTCTTAAACCCAGTCTGCAGAAAGTGTCAAAATGTGTTTTTCAGCAGAAATAAACATGTTTCTGCAAGTTTGGTCAACCCCATGTAAGTTATGGGGCAGTAAATGCACACTTTTCAAAACGTGTTTTTCAGCCCGAAATAAACGCGTTTTTTCAGACAACTGAATCCCCATGTAACAGCAAGGCTCAGAAGAGCCCACACACTCAGCTCTTAACCCCAGTGTGCAGAAAGTGTCAAAACGTGTTTTTCAGCAGAAATAAACATGTTTCTGCAAGTTTGGTCAACCCCATGTGAGTTATGGGGCAGTAAATGCACACTTTTCAAAACGTGTTTTTCAGCCCGAAATAAACGCGTTTTTTCAGACAACTGAATCCCCATGTAACATCAAGGCTCAGAAGAGCCCACACACTCAGCTCTTAACCCCAGTGTGCAGAAAGTGTCAAAACGTGTTTTTCAGCAGAAATAAACATGTTTCTGCAAGTTTGGTCAACCCCATGTAAGTTATGGGGCAGTAAATGCACACTTTTCAAAACGTGTTTTTCAGCCCGAAATAAACGCGTTTTTTCAGACAACTGAATCTCCATGTAACAGCAAGGCTCAGAAGAGCCCACACACTCAGCTCTTAACCCCAGTGTGCAGAAAGTGTCAAAATGTGTTTTTCAGCAGAAATAAACATGTTTCTGCAAGTTTGGTCAACCCCATGTAAGTTATGGGGCAGTAACAGCACACTTTTCAAAACGTGTTTTTCAGCCCGAAATAAACGCGTTTTTTCAGACAACTGAATCCCCATGTAACAGCAAGGCTCAGAAGAGCCCACACACTCAGCTCTTAACCCCAGTGTGCAGAAAGTGTCAAAACCTGTTTTTCAGCAGAAATAAACATGTTTCTGCAAGTTTGGTCAACCCCATGTGAGTTATGGGGCAGTAAATGCACACTTTTCAAAACGTGTTTTTCAGCCCGAAATAAACGCGTTTTTTCAGACAACTGAATCCCCATGTAACATCAAGGCTCAGAAGAGCCCACACACTCAGCTCTTAACCCCAGTGTGCAGAAAGTGTCAAAATGTGTTTTTCAGCAGAAATAAACATGTTTCTGCAAGTTTGGTCAACCCCATGTAAGTTATGGGGCAGTAACAGCACACTTTTCAAAACGTGTTTTTCAGCCCGAAATAAACGCGTTTTTTCAGACAACTGAATCCCCATGTAACAGCAAGGCTCAGAAGAGCCCACACACTCAGCTCTTAACCCCAGTGTGCAGAAAGTGTCAAAACGTGTTTTTCAGCAGAAATAAACATGTTTCTGCAAGTTTGGTCAACCCCATGTAAGTTATGGGGCAGTAAATGCACACTTTTCAAAACGTGTTTTTGAGCCCGAAATAAACGCGTTTTTTCAGACAACTGAATCCCCATGTAACATCAAGGCTCAGAAGAGCCCACACACTCAGCTCTTAAACCCAGTCTGCAGAAAGTGTCAAAATGTGTTTTTCAGCAGAAATAAACATGTTTCTGCAAGTTTGGTCAACCCCATGTAAGTTATGGGGCAGTAAATGCACACTTTTCAAAACGTGTTTTTCAGCCCGAAATAAACGCGTTTTTTCAGACAACTGAATCTCCATGTAACAGCAAGGCTCAGAAGAGCCCACACACTCAGCTCTTAACCCCAGTGTGCAGAAAGTGTCAAAACGTGTTTTTCAGCAGAAATAAACATGTTTCTGCAAGTTTGGTCAACCCCATGTAAGTTATGGGGCAGTAAATGCACACTTTTCAAAACGTGTTTTTCAGCCCGAAATAAACGCGTTTTTTCAGACAACTGAATCCCCATGTAACAGCAAGGCTCAGAAGAGCCCACGCACTCAGCTCTTAACCCCAGTGTGCAGAAAGTGTCAGAACGTGTTTTTCAGCAGAAATAAACATGTTTCTGCAAGTTTGGTCAACCCCATGTAAGTTATGGGGCAGTAAATGCACACTTTTCAAAACGTGTTTTTCAGCCCGAAATAAACGCGTTTTTTCAGACAACTGAATCCCCATGTAACATCAAGGCTCAGAAGAGCCCACACACTCAGATCTTAACCCCAGTGTGCAGAAAGTGTCAAAACGTGTTTTTCAGCAGAAATAAACATGTTTCTGCAAGTTTGGTCAACCCCATGTAAGTTATGGGGCAGTAAATGCACACTTTTCAAAACGTGTTTTTCAGCCCGAAATAAACGCGTTTTTTCAGACAACTGAATCCCCATGTAACAGCAAGGCTCAGAAGAGCCCACGCACTCAGCTCTTAACCCCAGTGTGCAGAAAGTGTCAAAACGTGTTTTTCAGCAGAAATAAACATGTTTCTGCAAGTTTGGTCAACCCCATGTAAGTTATGGGGCAGTAAATGCACACTTTTCAAAACGTGTTTTTCAGCCCGAAATAAACGCGTTTTTTCAGACAACTGAATCTCCATGTAACAGCAAGGCTCAGAAGAGCCCACACACTCAGCTCTTAACCCCAGTGTGCAGAAAGTGTCAAAACGTGTTTTTCAGCAGAAATAAACATGTTTCTGCAAGTTTGGTCAACCCCATGTAAGTTATGGGGCAGTAAATGCACACTTTTCAAAACGTGTTTTTGAGCCCGAAATAAACGCGTTTTTTCAGACAACTGAATCCCCATGTAACATCAAGGCTCAGAAGAGCCCACACACTCAGCTCTTAAACCCAGTCTGCAGAAAGTGTCAAAATGTGTTTTTCAGCAGAAATAAACATGTTTCTGCAAGTTTGGTCAACCCCATGTAAGTTATGGGGCAGTAAATGCACACTTTTCAAAACGTGTTTTTCAGCCCGAAATAAACGCGTTTTTTCAGACAACTGAATCTCCATGTAACAGCAAGGCTCAGAAGATCCCACACACTCAGCTCTTAACCCCAGTGTGCAGAAAGTGTCAAAACGTGTTTTTCAGCAGAAATAAACATGTTTCTGCAAGTTTGGTCAACCCCATGTAAGTTATGGGGCAGTAAATGCACACTTTTCAAAACGTGTTTTTCAGCCCGAAATAAACGCGTTTTTTCAGACAACTGAATCCCCATGTAACAGCAAGGCTCAGAAGAGCCCACGCACTCAGCTCTTAACCCCAGTGTGCAGAAAGTGTCAGAACGTGTTTTTCAGCAGAAATAAACATGTTTCTGCAAGTTTGGTCAACCCCATGTAAGTTATGGGGCAGTAAATGCACACTTTTCAAAACGTGTTTTTCAGCCCGAAATAAACGCGTTTTTTCAGACAACTGAATCCCCATGTAACATCAAGGCTCAGAAGAGCCCACACACTCAGATCTTAACCCCAGTGTGCAGAAAGTGTCAAAACGTGTTTTTCAGCAGAAATAAACATGTTTCTGCAAGTTTGGTCAACCCCATGTAAGTTATGGGGCAGTAAATGCACACTTTTCAAAACGTGTTTTTCAGCCCGAAATAAACGCGTTTTTTCAGACAACTGAATCCCCATGTAACAGCAAGGCTCAGAAGAGCCCACGCACTCAGCTCTTAACCCCAGTGTGCAGAAAGTGTCAAAACGTGTTTTTCAGCAGAAATAAACATGTTTCTGCAAGTTTGGTCAACCCCATGTAAGTTATGGGGCAGTAAATGCACACTTTTCAAAACGTGTTTTTCAGCCCGAAATAAACGCGTTTTTTCAGACAACTGAATCTCCATGTAACAGCAAGGCTCAGAAGAGCCCACACACTCAGCTCTTAACCCCAGTGTGCAGAAAGTGTCAAAACGTGTTTTTCAGCAGAAATAAACATGTTTCTGCAAGTTTGGTCAACCCCATGTAAGTTATGGGGCAGTAAATGCACACTTTTCAAAACGTGTTTTTCAGCCCGAAATAAACGCGTTTTTTCAGACAACTGAATCCCCATGTAACAGCAAGGCTCAGAAGAGCCCACACACTCAGCTCTTAACCCCAGTGTGCAGAAAGTGTCAAAACGTGTTTTTCAGCAGAAATAAACATGTTTCTGCAAGTTTGGTCAACCCCATGTAAGTTATGGGGCAGTAACAGCACACTTTTCAAAACGTGTTTTTCAGCCCGAAATAAACGCGTTTTTTCAGACAACTGAATCCCCATGTAACATCAAGGCTCAGAAGAGCCCACACACTCAGCTCTTAACCCCAGTGTGCAGAAAGTGTCAAAACGTGTTTTTCAGCAGAAATAAACATGTTTCTGCAAGTTTGGTCAACCCCATGTAAGTTATGGGCCAGTAACAGCACACTTTTCAAAACGTGTTTTTCAGCCCGAAATAAACGCGTTTTTTCAGACAACTGAATCCCCATGTAACAGCAAGGCTCAGAAGAGCCCACACACTCAGATCTTAACCCCAGTGTGCAGAAAGTGTCAGAACGTGTTTTTCAGCAGAAATAAACATGTTTCTGCAAGTTTGGTCAACCCCATGTAAGTTATGGGGCAGTAAATGCACACTTTTCAAAACGTGTTTTTCAGCCCGAAATAAACGCGTTTTTTCAGACAACTGAATCCCCATGTAACATCAAGGCTCAGAAGAGCCCACACACTCAGCTCTTAACCCCAGTGTGCAGAAAGTGTCAAAACGTGTTTTTCAGCAGAAATAAACATGTTTCTGCAAGTTTGGTCAACCCCATGTAAGTTATGGGGCAGTAAATGCACACTTTTCAAAACGTGTTTTTCAGCCCGAAATAAACGCGTTTTTTCAGACAACTGAATCCCCATGTAACAGCAAGGCTCAGAAGAGCCCACACACTCAGCTCTTAACCCCAGTGTGCAGAAAGTTTCAAAACGTGTTTTTCAGCAGAAATAAACATGTTTCTGCAAGTTTGGTCAACCCCATGTAAGTTATGGGGCAGTAAATGCACACTTTTCAAAACGTGTTTTTCAGCCCGAAATAAACGCGTTTTTTCAGACAACTGAATCCCCATGTAACAGCAAGGCTCAGAAGAGCCCACACACTCAGCTCTTAACCCCAGTGTGCAGAAAGTGTCAAAACGTGTTTTTCAGCAGAAATAAACATGTTTCTGCAAGTTTGGTCAACCCCATGTAAGTTATGGGGCAGTAACAGCACACTTTTCAAAACGTGTTTTTCAGCCCGAAATAAACGCGTTTTTTCAGACAACTGAATCTCCATGTAACAGCAAGGCTCAGAAGAGCCCACACACTCAGCTCTTAACCCCCGTGTGCAGAAAGTGTCAAAACGTGTTTTTCAGCAGAAATAAACATGTTTCTGCAAGTTTGGTCAACCCCATGAAAGTTATGGGGCAGTAAATGCACACTTTTCAAAACGTGTTTTTCAGCCCGAAATAAACGCGTTTTTTCAGACAACTGAATCCCCATGTAACAGCAAGGCTCAGAAGAGCCCACACACTCAGATCTTAACCCCAGTGTGCAGAAAGTGTCAAAACGTGTTTTTCAGCAGAAATAAACGTTTCTGCAAGTTTGGTCAACCCCATGTAAGTTATGGGGCAGTAACAGCACACTTTTCAAAACGTGTTTTTCAGCCCGAAATAAACGCGTTTTTTCAGACAACTGAATCCCCATGTAACATCAAGGCTCAGAAGAGCCCACACACTCAGCTCTTAACCCCAGTGTGCAGAAAGTGTCAAAACGTGTTTTTCAGCAGAAATAAACATGTTTCTGCAAGTTTGGTCAACCCCATGTAAGTTATGGGGCAGTAAATGCACACTTTTCAAAACGTGTTTTTCAGCCCGAAATAAACGCGTTTTTTCAGACAACTGAATCCCCATGTAACAGCAAGGCTCAGAAGAGCCCACACACTCAGCTCTTAACCCCAGTGTGCAGAAAGTGTCAAAACGTGTTTTTCAGCAGAAATAAACATGTTTCTGCAAGTTTGGTCAACCCCATGTAAGTTATGGGGCAGTAACAGCACACTTTTCAAAACGTGTTTTTCAGCCCGAAATAAACGCGTTTTTTCAGACAACTGAATCCCCATGTAACATCAAGGCTCAGAAGAGCCCACACACTCAGCTCTTAACCCCAGTGTGCAGAAAGTGTCAAAACGTGTTTTTCAGCAGAAATAAACATGTTTCTGCAAGTTTGGTCAACCCCATGTAAGTTATGGGGCAGTAACAGCACACTTTTCAAAACGTGTTTTTCAGCCCGAAATAAACGCGTTTTTTCAGACAACTGAATCCCCATGTAACATCAAGGCTCAGAAGAGCCCACACACTCAGCTCTTAACCCCAGTGTGCAGAAAGTGTCAAAACGTGTTTTTCAGCAGAAATAAACATGTTTCTGCAAGTTTGGTCAACCCCATGTAAGTTATGGGGCAGTAAATGCACACTTTTCAAAACGTGTTTTTCAGCCCGAAATAAACGCGTTTTTTCAGACAACTGAATCCCCATGTAACAGCAAGGCTCAGAAGAGCCCACACACTCAGCTCTTAACCCCAGTGTGCAGAAAGTGTCAAAACGTGTTTTTCAGCAGAAATAAACATGTTTCTGCAAGTTTGGTCAACCCCATGTAAGTTATGGGGCAGTAAATGCACACTTTTCAAAACGTGTTTTTCAGCCCGAAATAAACGCGTTTTTTCAGACAACTGAATCCCCATGTAACATCAAGGCTCAGAAGAGCCCACACACTCAGCTCTTAAACCCAGTCTGCAGAAAGTGTCAAAATGTGTTTTTCAGCAGAAATAAACATGTTTCTGCAAGTTTGGTCAACCCCATGTAAGTTATGGGGCAGTAAATGCACACTTTTCAAAACGTGTTTTTCAGCCCGAAATAAACGCGTTTTTTCAGACAACTGAATCCCCATGTAACAGCAAGGCTCAGAAGAGCCCACACACTCAGCTCTTAACCCCAGTGTGCAGAAAGTGTCAAAACGTGTTTTTCAGCAGAAATAAACATGTTTCTGCAAGTTTGGTCAACCCCATTTAAGTTATGGGGCAGTAAATGCACACTTTTCAAAACGTGTTTTTCAGCCCGAAATAAACGCGTTTTTTCAGACAACTGAATCCCCATGTAACAGCAAGGCTCAGAAGAGCCCACACACTCAGCTCTTAACCCCAGTGTGCAGAAAGTGTCAAAACGTGTTTTTCAGCAGAAATAAACATGTTTCTGCAAGTTTGGTCAACCCCATGTAAGTTATGGGGCAGTAACAGCACACTTTTCAAAACGTGTTTTTCAGCCCGAAATAAACGCGTTTTTTCAGACAACTGAATCCCCATGTAACAGCAAGGCTCAGAAGAGCCCACACACTCAGCTCTTAACCCCAGTGTGCAGAAAGTGTCAAAACGTGTTTTTCAGCAGAAATAAACATGTTTCTGCAAGTTTGGTCAACCCCATGTAAGTTATGGGGCAGTAAATGCACACTTTTCAAAACGTGTTTTTCAGCCCGAAATAAACGCGTTTTTTCAGACAACTGAATCCCCATGTAACATCAAGGCTCAGAAGAGCCCACACACTCAGCTCTTAAACCCAGTCTGCAGAAAGTGTCAAAATGTGTTTTTCAGCAGAAATAAACATGTTTCTGCAAGTTTGGTCAACCCCATGTAAGTTATGGGGCAGTAAATGCACACTTTTCAAAACGTGTTTTTCAGCCCGAAATAAACGCGTTTTTTCAGACAACTGAATCCCCATGTAACAGCAAGGCTCAGAAGAGCCCACACACTCAGCTCTTAACCCCAGTGTGCAGAAAGTGTCAAAACGTGTTTTTCAGCAGAAATAAACATGTTTCTGCAAGTTTGGTCAACCCCATGTAAGTTATGGGGCAGTAAATGCACACTTTTCAAAACGTGTTTTTCAGCCCGAAATAAACGCGTTTTTTCAGACAACTGAATCCCCATGTAACAGCAAGGCTCAGAAGAGCCCACACACTCAGCTCTTAACCCCAGTGTGCAGAAAGTGTCAAAACGTGTTTTTCAGCAGAAATAAACATGTTTCTGCAAGTTTGGTCAACCCCATGTAAGTTATGGGGCAGTAAATGCACACTTTTCAAAACGTGTTTTTCAGCCCGAATAAACGCGTTTTTTCAGACAACTGAATCCCCATGTAACAGCAAGGCTCAGAAGAGCCCACACACTCAGCTCTTAACCCCAGTGTGCAGAAAGTGTCAAAACGTGTTTTTCAGCAGAAATAAACATGTTTCTGCAAGTTTGGTCAACCCCATTTAAGTTATGGGGCAGTAAATGCACACTTTTCAAAACGTGTTTTTCAGCCCGAAATAAACGCGTTTTTTCAGACAACTGAATCCCCATGTAACAGCAAGGCTCAGAAGAGCACACACACTCAGCTCTTAACCCCAGTGTGCAGAAAGTGTCAAAACGTGTTTTTCAGCAGAAATAAACATGTTTCTGCAAGTTTGGTCAACCCCATGTAAGTTATGGGGCAGTAAATGCACACTTTTCAAAACGTGTTTTTCAGCCCGAAATAAACGCGTTTTTTCAGACAACTGAATCCCCATGTAACATCAAGGCTCAGAAGAGCCCACACACTCAGCTCTTAAACCCAGTGTGCAGAAAGTGTCAAAATGTGTTTTTCAGCAGAAATAAACATGTTTCTGCAAGTTTGGTCAACCCCATGTAAGTTATGGGGCAGTAACAGCACACTTTTCAAAACGTGTTTTTCAGCCCGAAATAAACGCGTTTTTTCAGACAACTGAATCCCCATGTAACAGCAAGGCTCAGAAGAGCCCACACACTCAGCTCTTAACCCCAGTGTGCAGAAAGTGTCAAAACGTGTTTTTCAGCAGAAATAAACATGTTTCTGCAAGTTTGGTCAACCCCATGTGAGTTATGGGGCAGTAAATGCACACTTTTCAAAACGTGTTTTTCAGCCCGAAATAAACGCGTTTTTTCAGACAACTGAATCCCCATGTAACATCAAGGCTCAGAAGAGCCCACACACTCAGCTCTTAACCCCAGTGTGCAGAAAGTGTCAAAATGTGTTTTTCAGCAGAAATAAACATGTTTCTGCAAGTTTGGTCAACCCCATGTAAGTTATGGGGCAGTAAATGCACACTTTTCAAAACGTGTTTTTCAGCCCGAAATAAACGCGTTTTTTCAGACAACTGAATCTCCATGTAACAGCAAGGCTCAGAAGAGCCCACACACTCAGCTCTTAACCCCAGTGTGCAGAAAGTGTCAAAACGTGTTTTTCAGCAGAAATAAACATGTTTCTGCAAGTTTGGTCAACCCCATGAAAGTTATGGGGCAGTAAATGCACACTTTTCAAAACGTGTTTTTCAGCCCGAAATAAACGCGTTTTTTCAGACAACTGAATCCCCATGTAACAGCAAGGCTCAGAAGAGCCCACACACTCAGCTCTTAACCCCAGTGTGCAGAAAGTGTCAAAACGTGTTTTTCAGCAGAAATAAACATGTTTCTGCAAGTTTGGTCAACCCCATGTAAGTTATGGGGCAGTAAATGCACACTTTTCAAAACGTGTTTTTCAGCCCGAAATAAACACGTTTTTTCAGACAACTGAATCCCCATGTAACATCAAGGCTCAGAAGAGCCCACACACTCAGCTCTTAAACCCAGTCTGCAGAAAGTGTCAAAATGTGTTTTTCAGCAGAAATAAACATGTTTCTGCAAGTTTGGTCAACCCCATGTAAGTTATGGGGCAGTAAATGCACACTTTTCAAAACGTGTTTTTCAGCCCGAAATAAACGCGTTTTTTCAGACAACTGAATCCCCATGTAACAGCAAGGCTCAGAAGAGCCCACACACTCAGCTCTTAACCCCAGTGTGCAGAAAGTGTCAGAAAGTGTCAAAACGTGTTTTTCAGCAGAAATAAACATGTTTCTGCAAGTTTGGTCAACCCCATGTAAGTTATGGGGCAGTAAATGCACACTTTTCAAAACGTGTTTTTCAGCCCGAAATAAACGCGTTTTTTCAGACAACTGAATCCCCATGTAACATCAAGGCTCAGAAGAGCCCACACACTCAGCTCTTAAACCCAGTCTGCAGAAAGTGTCAAAATGTGTTTTTCAGCAGAAATAAACATGTTTCTGCAAGTTTGGTCAACCCCATGTAAGTTATGGGGCAGTAAATGCACACTTTTCAAAACGTGTTTTTCAGCCCGAAATAAACACGTTTTTTCAGACAACTGAATCCCCATGTAACAGCAAGGCTCAGAAGAGCCCACACACTCAGCTCTTAACCCCAGTGTGCAGAAAGTGTCAGAAAGTGTCAAAACGTGTTTTTCAGCAGAAATAAACATGTTTCTGCAAGTTTGGTCAACCCCATTTAAGTTATGGGGCAGTAAATGCACACTTTTCAAAACGTGTTTTTCAGCCCGAAATAAACGCGTTTTTTTCAGACAACTGAATCCCCATGTAACAGCAAGGCTCAGAAGAGCACACACACTCAGCTCTTAACCACAGTGTGCAGAAAGTGTCAAAACGTGTTTTTCAGGAGAAATAAACATGTTTCTGCAGGTTTGGTCAACCCCATGTAAGTTATGGGGCAGTAACAGCACACTTTTCAAAACGTGTTTTTCAGCCCGAAATAAACGCGTTTTTTCAGACAACTGAATCCCCATGTAACAGCAAGGCTCAGAAGAGCCCACACACTCAGCTCTTAACCCCAGTGTGCAGAAAGTGTCAAAACGTGTTTTTCAGCAGAAATAAACATGTTTCTGCAAGTTTGGTCAACCCCATGTAAGTTATGGGGCAGTAAATGCACACTTTTCAAAACGTGTTTTTCAGCCCGAAATAAACGCGTTTTTTCAGACAACTGAATCCTCATGTAACATCAAGGCTCAGAAGAGCCCACACACTCAGCTCTTAAACCGAGTCTGCAGAAAGTGTCAAAATGTGTTTTTCAGCAGAAATAAACATGTTTCTGCAAGTTTGGTCAACCCCATGTAAGTTATGGGGCAGTAAATGCACACTTTTCAAAACGTGTTTTTCAGCGCGAAATAAACGCGTTTTTTCAGACAACTGAATCTCCATGTAACAGCAAGGCTCAGAAGAGCCCACACACTCAGCTCTTAACCCCAGTGTGCAGAAAGTGTCAGAACGTGTTTTTCAGCAGAAATAAACATGTTTCTGCAAGTTTGGTCAACCCCATGTAAGTTATGGGGCAGTAAATGCACACTTTTCAAAACGTGTTTTTCAGCCCGAAATAAAAGCGTTTTTTCAGACAACTGAATCCCCATGTAACATCAAGGCTCAGAAGAGCCCACACACTCAGATCTTAACCCCAGTGTGCAGAAAGTGTCAAAACGTGTTTTTCAGCAGAAATAAACATGTTTCTGCAAGTTTGGTCAACCCCATGTAAGTTATGGGGCAGTAAATGCACACTTTTCAAAACGTGTTTTTCAGCCCGAAATAAACGCGTTTTTTCAGACAACTGAATCCCCATGTAACAGCAAGGCTCAGAAGAGCCCACGCACTCAGCTCTTAACCCCAGTGTGCAGAAAGTGTCAAAACGTGTTTTTCAGCAGAAATAAACATGTTTCTGCAAGTTTGGTCAACCCCATGTAAGTTATGGGGCAGTAAATGCACACTTTTCAAAACGTGTTTTTCAGCCCGAAATAAACGCGTTTTTTCAGACAACTGAATCTCCATGTAACAGCAAGGCTCAGAAGAGCCCACACACTCAGCTCTTAACCCCAGTGTGCAGAAAGTGTCAAAACGTGTTTTTCAGCAGAAATAAACATGTTTCTGCAAGTTTGGTCAACCCAATGTAAGTTATGGGGCAGTAAATGCACACTTTTCAAAACGTGTTTTTCAGCCCGAAATAAACGCGTTTTTTCAAACAACTGAATCCCCATGTAACAGCAAGGCTCAGAAGAGCCCACACACTCAGCTCTTAACCCCAGTGTGCAGAAAGTGTCAAAACGTGTTTTTCAGCAGAAATAAACATGTTTCTGCAAGTTAGGTCAACCCCATGTAAGTTATGGGGCAGTAACAGCACACTTTTCAAAACGTGTTTTTCAGCCCGAAATAAACGCGTTTTTTCAGACAACTGAATCCCCATGTAACATCAAGGCTCAGAAGAGCCCACACACTCAGCTCTTAACCCCAGTGTGCAGAAAGTGTCAAAACGTGTTTTTCAGCAGAAATAAACATGTTTCTGCAAGTTTGGTCAACCCCATGTAAGTTATGGGGCAGTAAATGCACACTTTTCAAAACGTGTTTTTCAGCCCGAAATAAACGCGTTTTTTCAGACAACTGAATCCCCATGTAACAGCAAGGCTCAGAAGAGCCCACACACTCAGCTCTTAACCCCAGTGTGCAGAAAGTGTCAAAACGTGTTTTTCAGCAGAAATAAACATGTTTCTGCAAGTTTGGTCAACCCCATGTAAGTTATGGGATAGTAAATGCACACTTTTCAAAACGTGTTTTTCAGCCCGAAATAAACGCGTTTTTTCAGACAACTGAATCCCCATGTAACAGCAAGGCTCAGAAGAGCCCACACACTCAGATCTTAACCCCAGTGTGCAGAAAGTGTCAGAACGTGTTTTTCAGCAGAAATAAACATGTTTCTGCAAGTTTGGTCAACCCCATGTAAGTTATGGGGCAGTAAATGCACACTTTTCAAAACGTGTTTTTCAGCCCGAAATAAACGCGTTTTTTCAGACAACTGAATCCCCATGTAACATCAAGGCTCAGAAGAGCCCACACACTCAGCTCTTAACCCCAGTGTGCAGAAAGTGTCAAAACGTGTTTTTCAGCAGAAATAAACATGTTTCTGCAAGTTTGGTCAACCCCATGTAAGTTATGGGGCAGTAAATGCACACTTTTCAAAACGTGTTTTTCAGCCCGAAATAAACGCGTTTTTTCAGACAACTGAATCCCCATGTAACAGCAAGGCTCAGAAGAGCCCACACACTCAGCTCTTAACCCCAGTGTGCAGAAAGTGTCAAAACGTGTTTTTCAGCAGAAATAAACATGTTTCTGCAAGTTTGGTCAACCCCATGTAAGTTATGGGGCAGTAACAGCACACTTTTCAAAACGTGTTTTTCAGCCCGAAATAAACGCGTTTTTTCAGACAACTGAATCCCCATGTAACATCAAGGCTCAGAAGAGCCCACACACTCAGCTCTTAACCCCAGTGTGCAGAAAGTGTCAAAACGTGTTTTTTCAGCAGAAATAAACATGTTTCTGCAAGTTTGGTCAACCCCATGAAAGTTATGGGGCAGTAAATGCACACTTTTCAAAACGTGTTTTTCAGCCCGAAATAAACGCGTTTTTTCAGACAACTGAATCCCCATGTAACAGCAAGGCTCAGAAGAGCCCACACACTCAGCTCTTAACCCCAGTGTGCAGAAAGTGTCAAAACGTGTTTTTCAGCAGAAATAAACATGTTTCTGCAAGTTTGGTCAACCCCATGTAAGTTATGGGGCAGTAACAGCACACTTTTCAAAACGTGTTTTTCAGCCCGAAATAAACGCATTTTTTCAGACAACTGAATCCCCATGTAACATCAAGGCTCAGAAGAGCCCACACACTCAGCTCTTAACCCCAGTGTGCAGAAAGTGTCAAAACGTGTTTTTCAGCAGAAATAAACATGTTTCTGCAAGTTTGGTCAACCCCATGTAAGTTATGGGTCAGTAAATGCACACTTTTCAAAACGTGTTTTTCAGCCCGAAATAAACGCGTTTTTTCAGACAACTGAATCCCCATGTAACAGCAAGGCTCAGAAGAGCCCACACACTCAGGTCTTAACCCCAGTGTGCAGAAAGTGTCAGAACGTGTTTTTCAGCAGAAATAAACATGTTTCTGCAAGTTTGGTCAACCCCATGTAAGTTATGGGGCAGTAAATGCACACTTTTCAAAACGTGTTTTTCAGCCCGAAATAAACGCGTTTTTTCAGTCAACTGAATCCCCATGTAACATCAAGGCTCAGAAGAGCCCACACACTCAGCTCTTAACCCCAGTGTGCAGAAAGTGTCAAAACGTGTTTTTCAGCAGAAATAAACATGTTTCTGCAAGTTTGGTCAACCCCATGTGAGTTATGGGGCAGTAAATGCACACTTTTCCAAACGTGTTTTTCAGCCCGAAATAAACGCGTTTTTTCAGACAACTGAATCCCCATGTAACATCAAGGCTCAGAAGAGCCCACACACTCAGCTCTTAACCCCAGTGTGCAGAAAGTGTCAAAATGTGTTTTTCAGCAGAAATAAACATGTTTCTGCAAGTTTGGTCAACCCCATGTAAGTTATGGGGCAGTAAATGCACACTTTTCACAACGTGTTTTTCAGCCCGAAATAAACGCGTTTTTTCAGACAACTGAATCTCCATGTAACAGCAAGGCTCAGAAGAGCCCACACACTCAGCTCTTAACCTCAGTGTGCAGAAAGTGTCAAAACGTGTTTTTCAGCAGAAATAAACATGTTTCTGCAAGTTTGGTCAACCCAATGTAAGTTATGGGGCAGTAACAGCACACTTTTCAAAACGTGTTTTTCAGCCCGAAATAAACGCGTTTTTTCAGACAACTGAATCCCCATGTAACATCAAGGCTCAGAAGAGCCCACACACTCAGCTCTTAACCCCAGTGTGCAGAAAGTGTCAAAACGTGTTTTTCAGCAGAAATAAACATGTTTCTGCAAGTTTGGTCAACCCCATGTAAGTTATGGGGCAGTAAATGCACACTTTTCAAAACGTGTTTTTCAGCCCGAAATAAACGCGTTTTTTCAGACAACTGAATCCCCATGTAACAGCAAGGCTCAGAAGAGCCCACACACTCAGCTCTTAACCCCAGTGTGCAGAAAGTGTCAAAACGTGTTTTTCAGCAGAAATAAACATGTTTCTGCAAGTTTGGTCAACCCCATGTAAGTTATGGGGCAGTAACAGCACACTTTTCAAAACGTGTTTTTAAGCCCGAAATAAACGCGTTTTTTCAGACAACTGAATCCCCATGTAACAGCAAGGCTCAGAAGAGCCCACACACTCAGATCTTAACCCCAGTGTGCAGAAAGTGTCAAAACGTGTTTTTCAGCAGAAATAAACATGTTTCTGCAAGTTTGGTCAACCCCATGTAAGTTATGGGGCAGTAACAGCACACTTTTCAAAACGTGTTTTTCAGCCCGAAATAAACGCGTTTTTTCAGACAACTGAATCCCCATGTAACATCAAGGCTCAGAAGAGCCCACACACTCAGCTCTTAACCCCAGTGTGCAGAAAGTGTCAAAACGTGTTTTTCAGCAGAAATAAACATGTTTCTGCAAGTTTGGTCAACCCCATGTAAGTTATGGGGCAGTAAATGCACACTTTTCAAAACGTGTTTTTCAGCCCGAAATAAACGCGTTTTTTCAGACAACTGAATCCCCATGTAACATCAAGGCTCAGAAGAGCCCACACACTCAGCTCTTAACCCCAGTGTGCAGAAAGTGTCAAAACGTGTTTTTCAGCAGAAATAAACATGTTTCTGCAAGTTTGGTCAACCCCATGTAAGTTATGGGGCAGTAAATGCACACTTTTCAAAACGTGTTTTTCAGCCCGAAATAAACGCGTTTTTTCAGACAACTGAATCCCCATGTAACAGCAAGGCTCAGAAGAGCCCACGCACTCAGCTCTTAACCCCAGTGTGCAGAAAGTGTCAAAACGTGTTTTTCAGCAGAAATAAACATGTTTCTGCAAGTTTGGTCAACCCCATGTAAGTTATGGGGCAGTAAATGCACACTTTTCAAAACGTGTTTTTCAGCCCGAAATAAACGCGTTTTTTCAGACAACTGAATCTCCATGTAACAGCAAGGCTCAGAAGAGCCCACACACTCAGCTCTTAACCCCAGTGTGCAGAAAGTGTCAAAACGTGTTTTTCAGCAGAAATAAACATGTTTCTGCAAGTTTGGTCAACCCAATGTAAGTTATGGGGCAGTAAATGCACACTTTTCAAAACGTGTTTTTCAGCCCGAAATAAACGCGTTTTTTCAAACAACTGAATCCCCATGTAACAGCAAGGCTCAGAAGAGCCCACACACTCAGCTCTTAACCCCAGTGTGCAGAAAGTGTCAAAACGTGTTTTTCAGCAGAAATAAACATGTTTCTGCAAGTTAGGTCAACCCCATGTAAGTTATGGGGCAGTAACAGCACACTTTTCAAAACGTGTTTTTCAGCCCGAAATAAACGCGTTTTTTCAGACAACTGAATCCCCATGTAACATCAAGGCTCAGAAGAGCCCACACACTCAGCTCTTAACCCCAGTGTGCAGAAAGTGTCAAAACGTGTTTTTCAGCAGAAATAAACATGTTTCTGCAAGTTTGGTCAACCCCATGTAAGTTATGGGGCAGTAAATGCACACTTTTCAAAACGTGTTTTTCAGCCCGAAATAAACGCGTTTTTTCAGACAACTGAATCCCCATGTAACAGCAAGGCTCAGAAGAGCCCACACACTCAGCTCTTAACCCCAGTGTGCAGAAAGTGTCAAAACGTGTTTTTCAGCAGAAATAAACATGTTTCTGCAAGTTTGGTCAACCCCATGTAAGTTATGGGATAGTAAATGCACACTTTTCAAAACGTGTTTTTCAGCCCGAAATAAACGCGTTTTTTCAGACAACTGAATCCCCATGTAACAGCAAGGCTCAGAAGAGCCCACACACTCAGATCTTAACCCCAGTGTGCAGAAAGTGTCAGAACGTGTTTTTCAGCAGAAATAAACATGTTTCTGCAAGTTTGGTCAACCCCATGTAAGTTATGGGGCAGTAAATGCACACTTTTCAAAACGTGTTTTTCAGCCCGAAATAAACGCGTTTTTTCAGACAACTGAATCCCCATGTAACATCAAGGCTCAGAAGAGCCCACACACTCAGCTCTTAACCCCAGTGTGCAGAAAGTGTCAAAACGTGTTTTTCAGCAGAAATAAACATGTTTCTGCAAGTTTGGTCAACCCCATGTAAGTTATGGGGCAGTAAATGCACACTTTTCAAAACGTGTTTTTCAGCCCGAAATAAACGCGTTTTTTCAGACAACTGAATCCCCATGTAACAGCAAGGCTCAGAAGAGCCCACACACTCAGCTCTTAACCCCAGTGTGCAGAAAGTGTCAAAACGTGTTTTTCAGCAGAAATAAACATGTTTCTGCAAGTTTGGTCAACCCCATGTAAGTTATGGGGCAGTAACAGCACACTTTTCAAAACGTGTTTTTCAGCCCGAAATAAACGCGTTTTTTCAGACAACTGAATCACCATGTAACATCAAGGCTCAGAAGAGCCCACACACTCAGCTCTTAACCCCAGTGTGCAGAAAGTGTCAAAACGTGTTTTTCAGCAGAAATAAACATGTTTCTGCAAGTTTGGTCAACCCCATGAAAGTTATGGGGCAGTAAATGCACACTTTTCAAAACGTGTTTTTCAGCCCGAAATAAACGCGTTTTTTCAGACAACTGAATCGCCATGTAACAGCAAGGCTCAGAAGAGCCCACACACTCAGCTCTTAACCCCAGTGTGCAGAAAGTGTCAAAACGTGTTTTTCAGCAGAAATAAACATGTTTCTGCAAGTTTGGTCAACCCCATGTAAGTTATGGGGCAGTAACAGCACACTTTTCAAAACGTGTTTTTCAGCCCGAAATAAACGCGTTTTTTCAGACAACTGAATCCCCATGTAACATCAAGGCTCAGAAGAGCCCACACACTCAGCTCTTAACCCCAGTGTGCAGAAAGTGTCAAAACGTGTTTTTCAGCAGAAATAAACATGTTTCTGCAAGTTTGGTCAACCCCATGTAAGTTATGGGTCAGTAAATGCACACTTTTCAAAACGTGTTTTTCAGCCCGAAATAAACGCGTTTTTTCAGACAACTGAATCCCCATGTAACAGCAAGGCTCAGAAGAGCCCACACACTCAGATCTTAACCCCAGTGTGCAGAAAGTGTCAGAACGTGTTTTTCAGCAGAAATAAACATGTTTCTGCAAGTTTGGTCAACCCCATGTAAGTTATGGGGCAGTAACAGCACACTTTTCAAAACGTGTTTTTAAGCCCGAAATAAACGCGTTTTTTCAGACAACTGAATCCCCATGTAACAGCAAGGCTCAGAAGAGCCCACACACTCAGATCTTAACCCCAGTGTGCAGAAAGTGTCAAAACGTGTTTTTCAGCAGAAATAAACATGTTTCTGCAAGTTTGGTCAACCCCATGTAAGTTATGGGGCAGTAACAGCACACTTTTCAAAACGTGTTTTTCAGCCCGAAATAAACGCGTTTTTTCAGACAACTGAATCCCCATGTAACATCAAGGCTCAGAAGAGCCCACACACTCAGCTCTTAACCCCAGTGTGCAGAAAGTGTCAAAACGTGTTTTTCAGCAGAAATAAACATGTTTCTGCAAGTTTGGTCAACCCCATGTAAGTTATGGGGCAGTAAATGCACACTTTTCAAAACGTGTTTTTCAGCCCGAAATAAACGCGTTTTTTCAGACAACTGAATCCCCATGTAACAGCAAGGCTCAGAAGAGCCCACACACTCAGCTCTTAACCCCAGTGTGCAGAAAGTGTCAAAACGTGTTTTTCAGCAGAAATAAACATGTTTCTGCAAGTTTGGTCAACCCCATGTAAGTTATGGGGCAGTAACAGCACACTTTTCAAAACGTGTTTTTCAGCCCGAAATAAACGCGTTTTTTCAGACAACTGAATCCCCATGTAACATCAAGGCTCAGAAGAGCCCACACACTCAGCTCTTAACCCCAGTGTGCAGAAAGTGTCAAAACGTGTTTTTCAGCAGAAATAAACATGTTTCTGCAAGTTTGGTCAACCCCATGTAAGTTATGGGGCAGTAAATGCACACTTTTCAAAACGTGTTTTTCAGCCCGAAATAAACGCGTTTTTTCAGACAACTGAATCCCCATGTAACAGCAAGGCTCAGAAGAGCCCACGCACTCAGCTCTTAACCCCAGTGTGCAGAAAGTGTCAAAACGTGTTTTTCAGCAGAAATAAACATGTTTCTGCAAGTTTGGTCAACCCCATGTAAGTTATGGGGCAGTAAATGCACACTTTTCAAAACGTGTTTTTCAGCCCGAAATAAACGCGTTTTTTCAGACAACTGAATCTCCATGTAACAGCAAGGCTCAGAAGAGCCCACACACTCAGCTCTTAACCCCAGTGTGCAGAAAGTGTCAAAACGTGTTTTTCAGCAGAAATAAACATGTTTCTGCAAGTTTGGTCAACCCAATGTAAGTTATGGGGCAGTAAATGCACACTTTTCAAAACGTGTTTTTCAGCCCGAAATAAACGCGTTTTTTCAAACAACTGAATCCCCATGTAACAGCAAGGCTCAGAAGAGCCCACACACTCAGCTCTTAACCCCAGTGTGCAGAAAGTGTCAAAACGTGTTTTTCAGCAGAAATAAACATGTTTCTGCAAGTTAGGTCAACCCCATGTAAGTTATGGGGCAGTAACAGCACACTTTTCAAAACGTGTTTTTCAGCCCGAAATAAACGCGTTTTTTCAGACAACTGAATCCCCATGTAACATCAAGGCTCAGAAGAGCCCACACACTCAGCTCTTAACCCCAGTGTGCAGAAAGTGTCAAAACGTGTTTTTCAGCAGAAATAAACATGTTTCTGCAAGTTTGGTCAACCCCATGTAAGTTATGGGGCAGTAAATGCACACTTTTCAAAACGTGTTTTTCAGCCCGAAATAAACGCGTTTTTTCAGACAACTGAATCCCCATGTAACAGCAAGGCTCAGAAGAGCCCACACACTCAGCTCTTAACCCCAGTGTGCAGAAAGTGTCAAAACGTGTTTTTCAGCAGAAATAAACATGTTTCTGCAAGTTTGGTCAACCCCATGTAAGTTATGGGATAGTAAATGCACACTTTTCAAAACGTGTTTTTCAGCCCGAAATAAACGCGTTTTTTCAGACAACTGAATCCCCATGTAACAGCAAGGCTCAGAAGAGCCCACACACTCAGATCTTAACCCCAGTGTGCAGAAAGTGTCAGAACGTGTTTTTCAGCAGAAATAAACATGTTTCTGCAAGTTTGGTCAACCCCATGTAAGTTATGGGGCAGTAAATGCACACTTTTCAAAACGTGTTTTTCAGCCCGAAATAAACGCGTTTTTTCAGACAACTGAATCCCCATGTAACATCAAGGCTCAGAAGAGCCCACACACTCAGCTCTTAACCCCAGTGTGCAGAAAGTGTCAAAACGTGTTTTTCAGCAGAAATAAACATGTTTCTGCAAGTTTGGTCAACCCCATGTAAGTTATGGGGCAGTAAATGCACACTTTTCAAAACGTGTTTTTCAGCCCGAAATAAACGCGTTTTTTCAGACAACTGAATCCCCATGTAACAGCAAGGCTCAGAAGAGCCCACACACTCAGCTCTTAACCCCAGTGTGCAGAAAGTGTCAAAACGTGTTTTTCAGCAGAAATAAACATGTTTCTGCAAGTTTGGTCAACCCCATGTAAGTTATGGGGCAGTAACAGCACACTTTTCAAAACGTGTTTTTCAGCCCGAAATAAACGCGTTTTTTCAGACAACTGAATCACCATGTAACATCAAGGCTCAGAAGAGCCCACACACTCAGCTCTTAACCCCAGTGTGCAGAAAGTGTCAAAACGTGTTTTTCAGCAGAAATAAACATGTTTCTGCAAGTTTGGTCAACCCCATGAAAGTTATGGGGCAGTAAATGCACACTTTTCAAAACGTGTTTTTCAGCCCGAAATAAACGCGTTTTTTCAGACAACTGAATCGCCATGTAACAGCAAGGCTCAGAAGAGCCCACACACTCAGCTCTTAACCCCAGTGTGCAGAAAGTGTCAAAACGTGTTTTTCAGCAGAAATAAACATGTTTCTGCAAGTTTGGTCAACCCCATGTAAGTTATGGGGCAGTAACAGCACACTTTTCAAAACGTGTTTTTCAGCCCGAAATAAACGCGTTTTTTCAGACAACTGAATCCCCATGTAACATCAAGGCTCAGAAGAGCCCACACACTCAGCTCTTAACCCCAGTGTGCAGAAAGTGTCAAAACGTGTTTTTCAGCAGAAATAAACATGTTTCTGCAAGTTTGGTCAACCCCATGTAAGTTATGGGTCAGTAAATGCACACTTTTCAAAACGTGTTTTTCAGCCCGAAATAAACGCGTTTTTTCAGACAACTGAATCCCCATGTAACAGCAAGGCTCAGAAGAGCCCACACACTCAGATCTTAACCCCAGTGTGCAGAAAGTGTCAGAACGTGTTTTTCAGCAGAAATAAACATGTTTCTGCAAGTTTGGTCAACCCCATGTAAGTTATGGGGCAGTAAATGCACACTTTTCAAAACGTGTTTTTCAGCCCGAAATAAACGCGTTTTTTCAGTCAACTGAATCCCCATGTAACATCAAGGCTCAGAAGAGCCCACACACTCAGCTCTTAACCCCAGTGTGCAGAAAGTGTCAAAACATGTTTTTCAGCAGAAATAAACATGTTTCTGCAAGTTTGGTCAACCCCATGTAAGTTATGGGGCAGTAAATGCACACTTTTCAAAACGTGTTTTTCAGCCAGAAATAAACGCGTTTTTTCAGACAACTGAATCCCCATGTAACAGCAAGGCTCAGAAGAGCCCACACACTCAGCTCTTAACCCCAGTGTGCAGAAAGTGTCAAAACGTGTTTTTCAGCAGAAATAAACATGTTTCTGCAAGTTTGGTCAACCCCATGTAAGTTATGGGGCAGTAAATGCACACTTTTCAAAACGTGTTTTTCAGCCCGAAATAAACACGTTTTTTCAGACAACTGAATCCCCATGTAACAGCAAGGCTCAGAAGAGCCCACACACTCAGCTCTTAACCCCAGTGTGCAGAAAGTGTCAAAACGTGTTTTTCAGCAGAAATAAACATGTTTCTGCAAGTTTGGTCAACCCCATTTGAGTTATGGGGCAGTAAATGCACACTTTTCCAAACGTGTTTTTCAGCCCGAAATAAACGCGTTTTTTCAGACAACTGAATCCCCATGTAACATCAAGGCTCAGAAGAGCCCACACACTCAGCTCTTAACCCCAGTGTGCAGAAAGTGTCAAAACGTGTTTTTCAGCAGAAATAAACATGTTTCTGCAAGTTTGGTCAACCCCATGAAAGTTATGGGGCAGTAAATGCACACTTTTCAAAACGTGTTTTTCAGCCCGAAAGAAACGCGTTTTTTCAGACAACTGAATCCCCATGTAACAGCAAGGCTCAGAAGAGCCCACACACTCAGCTCTTAACCCCAGTGTGCAGAAAGTGTCAAAATGTGTTTTTCAGCAGAAATAAACATGTTTCTGCAAGTTTGGTCAACCCCATGTAAGTTATGGGGCAGTAAATGCACACTTTTCAAAACGTGTTTTTCAGCCCGAAATAAACGCGTTTTTTCAGACAACTGAATCTCCATGTAACAGCAAGGCTCAGAAGAGCCCACACACTCAGCTCTTAACCCCAGTGTGCAGAAAGTGTCAAAACGTGTTTTTCAGCAGAAATAAACATGTTTCTGCAAGTTTGGTCAACCCCATGTAAGTTATGGGGCAGTAACAGCACACTTTTCACAACGTGTTTTTCAGCCCGAAATAAACGCGTTTTTTCAGACAACTGAATCTCCATGTAACAGCAAGGCTCAGAAGAGCCCACACACTCAGCTCTTAACCCCAGTGTGCAGAAAGTGTCAAAACGTGTTTTTCAGCAGAAATAAACATGTTTCTGCAAGTTTGGTCAACCCCATGAAAGTTATGGGGCAGTAAATGCACACTTTTCAAAACGTGTTTTTCAGCCCGAAATAAACGCGTTTTTTCAGACAACTGAATCCCCATGTAACAGCAAGGCTCAGAAGAGCCCACACACTCAGCTCTTAACCCCAGTGTGCAGAAAGTGTCAAAACGTGTTTTTCAGCAGAAATAAACATGTTTCTGCAAGTTTGGTCAACCCCATGTAAGTTATGGGGCAGTAACAGCACACTTTTCAAAACGTGTTTTTCAGCCCGAAATAAACGCGTTTTTTCAGACAACTGAATCCCCATGTAACATCAAGGCTCAGAAGAGCCCACACACTCAGCTCTTAACCCCAGTGTGCAGAAAGTGTCAAAACGTGTTTTTCAGCAGAAATAAACATGTTTCTGCAAGTTTGGTCAACCCCATGTAAGTTATGGGGCAGTAAATGCACACTTTTCAAAACGTGTTTTTCAGCCCGAAATAAACGCGTTTTTTCAGACAACTGAATCCCCATGTAACAGCAAGGCTCAGAAGAGCCCACACACTCAGCTCTTAACCCCAGTGTGCAGAAAGTGTCAAAACGTGTTTTTCAGCAGAAATAAACATGTTTCTGCAAGTTTGGTCAACCCCATGTAAGTTATGGGGCAGTAACAGCACACTTTTCAAAACGTGTTTTTCAGCCCGAAATAAACGCGTTTTTTCAGACAACTGAATCCCCATGTAACATCAAGGCTCAGAAGAGCCCACACACTCAGCTCTTAACCCCAGTGTGCAGAAAGTGTCAAAACGTGTTTTTCAGCAGAAATAAACATGTTTCTGCAAGTTTGGTCAACCCCATGTAAGTTATGGGGCAGTAAATGCACACTTTTCAAAACGTGTTTTTCAGCCCGAAATAAACGCGTTTTTTCAGACAACTGAATCCCCATGTAACAGCAAGGCTCAGAAGAGCCCACACACTCAGCTCTTAACCCCAGTGTGCAGAAAGTGTCAAAACGTGTTTTTCAGCAGAAATAAACATGTTTCTGCAAGTTTGGTCAACCCCATGTAAGTTATGGGGCAGTAAATGCACACTTTTCAAAACGTGTTTTTCAGCCCGAAATAAACGCGTTTTTTCAGACAACTGAATCCCCATGTAACATCAAGGCTCAGAAGAGCCCACACACTCAGCTCTTAAACCCAGTCTGCAGAAAGTGTCAAAATGTGTTTTTCAGCAGAAATAAACATGTTTCTGCAAGTTTGGTCAACCCCATGTAAGTTATGGGGCAGTAAATGCACACTTTTCAAAACGTGTTTTTCAGCCCGAAATAAACGCGTTTTTTCAGACAACTGAATCCCCATGTAACAGCAAGGCTCAGAAGAGCCCACACACTCAGCTCTTAACCCCAGTGTGCAGAAAGTGTCAAAACGTGTTTTTCAGCAGAAATAAACATGTTTCTGCAAGTTTGGTCAACCCCATGTAAGTTATGGGGCAGTAACAGCACACTTTTCAAAACGTGTTTTTCAGCCCGAAATAAACGCGTTTTTTCAGACAACTGAATCCCCATGTAACATCAAGGCTCAGAAGAGCCCACACACTCAGCTCTTAACCCCAGTGTGCAGAAAGTGTCAAAACGTGTTTTTCAGCAGAAATAAACATGTTTCTGCAAGTTTGGTCAACCCCATGTAAGTTATGGGGCAGTAAATGCACACTTTTCAAAACGTGTTTTTCAGCCCGAAATAAACGCGTTTTTTCAGACAACTGAATCCCCATGTAACAGCAAGGCTCAGAAGAGCCCACACACTCAGCTCTTAACCCCAGTGTGCAGAAAGTGTCAAAACGTGTTTTTCAGCAGAAATAAACATGTTTCTGCAAGTTTGGTCAACCCCATGTAAGTTATGGGGCAGTAACAGCACACTTTTCAAAACGTGTTTTTCAGCCCGAAATAAACGCGTTTTTTCAGACAACTGAATCCCCATGTAACATCAAGGCTCAGAAGAGCCCACACACTCAGCTCTTAACCCCAGTGTGCAGAAAGTGTCAAAACGTGTTTTTCAGCAGAAATAAACATGTTTCTGCAAGTTTGGTCAACCCCATGTAAGTTATGGGGCAGTAAATGCACACTTTTCAAAACGTGTTTTTCAGCCCGAAATAAACGCGTTTTTTCAGACAACTGAATCCCCATGTAACAGCAAGGCTCAGAAGAGCCCACACACTCAGCTCTTAACCCCAGTGTGCAGAAAGTGTCAAAACGTGTTTTTCAGCAGAAATAAACATGTTTCTGCAAGTTTGGTCAACCCCATGTAAGTTATGGGGCAGTAAATGCACACTTTTCAAAACGTGTTTTTCAGCCCGAAATAAACGCGTTTTTTCAGACAACTGAATCCCCATGTAACAGCAAGGCTCAGAAGAGCCCACACACTCAGCTCTTAACCCCAGTGTGCAGAAAGTGTCAAAACGTGTTTTTCAGCAGAAATAAACATGTTTCTGCAAGTTTGGTCAACCCCATGTAAGTTATGGGGCAGTAACAGCACACTTTTCAAAACGTGTTTTTCAGCCCGAAATAAACGCGTTTTTTCAGACAACTGAATCCCCATGTAACATCAAGGCTCAGAAGAGCCCACACACTCAGCTCTTAACCCCAGTGTGCAGAAAGTGTCAAAACGTGTTTTTCAGCAGAAATAAACATGTTTCTGCAAGTTTGGTCAACCCCATGTAAGTTATGGGGCAGTAAATGCACACTTTTCAAAACGTGTTTTTCAGCCCGAAATAAACGCGTTTTTTCAGACAACTGAATCCCCATGTAACAGCAAGGCTCAGAAGAGCCCACACACTCAGCTCTTAACCCCAGTGTGCAGAAAGTGTCAAAACGTGTTTTTCAGCAGAAATAAACATGTTTCTGCAAGTTTGGTCAACCCCATGTAAGTTATGGGGCAGTAAATGCACACTTTTCAAAACGTGTTTTTCAGCCCGAAATAAACGCGTTTTTTCAGACAACTGAATCCCCATGTAACATCAAGGCTCAGAAGAGCCCACACACTCAGCTCTTAAACCCAGTCTGCAGAAAGTGTCAAAATGTGTTTTTCAGCAGAAATAAACATGTTTCTGCAAGTTTGGTCAACCCCATGTAAGTTATGGGGCAGTAAATGCACACTTTTCAAAACGTGTTTTTCAGCCCGAAATAAACGCGTTTTTTCAGACAACTGAATCCCC
This sequence comes from Lepisosteus platostomus, assembly GCF_059453375.1. Lineage (NCBI taxonomy): Eukaryota > Metazoa > Chordata > Actinopteri > Semionotiformes > Lepisosteidae > Lepisosteus > Lepisosteus platostomus. The sequence continues at coordinate 46,028,950 of NC_142616.1, forward strand.
ATGTAACAGCAAGGCTCAGAAGAGCCCACACACTCAGCTCTTAACCCCAGTGTGCAGAAAGTGTCAAAACGTGTTTTTCAGCAGAAATAAACATGTTTCTGCAAGTTTGGTCAACCCCATGTAAGTTATGGGGCAGTAACAGCACACTTTTCAAAACGTGTTTTTCAGCCCGAAATAAACGCGTTTTTTCAGACAACTGAATCCCCATGTAACATCAAGGCTCAGAAGAGCCCACACACTCAGCTCTTAACCCCAGTGTGCAGAAAGTGTCAAAACGTGTTTTTCAGCAGAAATAAACATGTTTCTGCAAGTTTGGTCAACCCCATGTAAGTTATGGGGCAGTAAATGCACACTTTTCAAAACGTGTTTTTCAGCCCGAAATAAACGCGTTTTTTCAGACAACTGAATCCCCATGTAACAGCAAGGCTCAGAAGAGCCCACACACTCAGCTCTTAACCCCAGTGTGCAGAAAGTGTCAAAACGTGTTTTTCAGCAGAAATAAACATGTTTCTGCAAGTTTGGTCAACCCCATGTAAGTTATGGGGCAGTAACAGCACACTTTTCAAAACGTGTTTTTCAGCCCGAAATAAACGCGTTTTTTCAGACAACTGAATCCCCATGTAACATCAAGGCTCAGAAGAGCCCACACACTCAGCTCTTAACCCCAGTGTGCAGAAAGTGTCAAAACGTGTTTTTCAGCAGAAATAAACATGTTTCTGCAAGTTTGGTCAACCCCATGTAAGTTATGGGGCAGTAAATGCACACTTTTCAAAACGTGTTTTTCAGCCCGAAATAAACGCGTTTTTTCAGACAACTGAATCCCCATGTAACAGCAAGGCTCAGAAGAGCCCACACACTCAGCTCTTAACCCCAGTGTGCAGAAAGTGTCAAAACGTGTTTTTCAGCAGAAATAAACATGTTTCTGCAAGTTTGGTCAACCCCATGTAAGTTATGGGGCAGTAAATGCACACTTTTCAAAACGTGTTTTTCAGCCCGAAATAAACGCGTTTTTTCAGACAACTGAATCCCCATGTAACATCAAGGCTCAGAAGAGCCCACACACTCAGCTCTTAAACCCAGTCTGCAGAAAGTGTCAAAATGTGTTTTTCAGCAGATATAAACATGTTTCTGCAAGTTTGGTCAACCCCATGTAAGTTATGGGGCAGTAAATGCACACTTTTCAAAACGTGTTTTTCAGCCCGAAATAAACGCGTTTTTTCAGACAACTGAATCCCCATGTAACAGCAAGGCTCAGAAGAGCCCACACACTCAGCTCTTAACCCCAGTGTGCAGAAAGTGTCAAAACGTGTTTTTCAGCAGAAATAAACATGTTTCTGCAAGTTTGGTCAACCCCATGTAAGTTATGGGGCAGTAACAGCACACTTTTCAAAACGTGTTTTTCAGCCCGAAATAAACGCGTTTTTTCAGACAACTGAATCCCCATGTAACATCAAGGCTCAGAAGAGCCCACACACTCAGCTCTTAACCCCAGTGTGCAGAAAGTGTCAAAACGTGTTTTTCAGCAGAAATAAACATGTTTCTGCAAGTTTGGTCAACCCCATGTAAGTTATGGGGCAGTAAATGCACACTTTTCAAAACGTGTTTTTCAGCCCGAAATAAACGCGTTTTTTCAGACAACTGAATCCCCATGTAACAGCAAGGCTCAGAAGAGCCCACACACTCAGCTCTTAACCCCAGTGTGCAGAAAGTGTCAAAACGTGTTTTTCAGCAGAAATAAACATGTTTCTGCAAGTTTGGTCAACCCCATGTAAGTTATGGGGCAGTAAATGCACACTTTTCAAAACGTGTTTTTCAGCCCGAAATAAACGCGTTTTTTCAGACAACTGAATCCCCATGTAACAGCAAGGCTCAGAAGAGCCCACACACTCAGCTCTTAACCCCAGTGTGCAGAAAGTGTCAAAACGTGTTTTTCAGCAGAAATAAACATGTTTCTGCAAGTTTGGTCAACCCCATGTAAGTTATGGGGCAGTAAATGCACACTTTTCAAAACGTGTTTTTCAGCCCGAAATAAACGCGTTTTTTCAGACAACTGAATCCCCATGTAACAGCAAGGCTCAGAAGAGCCCACACACTCAGCTCTTAACCCCAGTGTGCAGAAAGTGTCAAAACGTGTTTTTCAGCAGAAATAAACATGTTTCTGCAAGTTTGGTCAACCCCATTTAAGTTATGGGGCAGTAAATGCACACTTTTCAAAACGTGTTTTTCAGCCCGAAATAAACGCGTTTTTTCAGACAACTGAATCCCCATGTAACAGCAAGGCTCAGAAGAGCACACACACTCAGCTCTTAACCCCAGTGTGCAGAAAGTGTCAAAACGTGTTTTTCAGCAGAAATAAACATGTTTCTGCAAGTTTGGTCAACCCCATGTAAGTTATGGGGCAGTAACAGCACACTTTTCAAAACGTGTTTTTCAGCCCGAAATAAACGCGTTTTTTCAGACAACTGAATCCCCATGTAACAGCAAGGCTCAGAAGAGCCCACACACTCAGCTCTTAACCCCAGTGTGCAGAAAGTGTCAAAACGTGTTTTTCAGCAGAAATAAACATGTTTCTGCAAGTTTGGTCAACCCCATGTGAGTTATGGGGCAGTAAATGCACACTTTTCAAAACGTGTTTTTCAGCCCGAAATAAACGCGTTTTTTCAGACAACTGAATCCCCATGTAACATCAAGGCTCAGAAGAGCCCACACACTCAGCTCTTAACCCCAGTGTGCAGAAAGTGTCAAAATGTGTTTTTCAGCAGAAATAAACATGTTTCTGCAAGTTTGGTCAACCCCATGTAAGTTATGGGGCAGTAAATGCACACTTTTCAAAACGTGTTTTTCAGCCCGAAATAAACGCGTTTTTTCAGACAACTGAATCTCCATGTAACAGCAAGGCTCAGAAGAGCCCACACACTCAGCTCTTAACCCCAGTGTGCAGAAAGTGTCAAAACGTGTTTTTCAGCAGAAATAAACATGTTTCTGCAAGTTTGGTCAACCCCATGAAAGTTATGGGGCAGTAAATGCACACTTTTCAAAACGTGTTTTTCAGCCCGAAATAAACGCGTTTTTTCAGACAACTGAATCCCCATGTAACAGCAAGGCTCAGAAGAGCCCACACACTCAGCTCTTAACCCCAGTGTGCAGAAAGTGTCAAAACGTGTTTTTCAGCAGAAATAAACATGTTTCTGCAAGTTTGGTCAACCCCATGTAAGTTATGGGGCAGTAAATGCACACTTTTCAAAACGTGTTTTTCAGCCCGAAATAAACGCGTTTTTTCAGACAACTGAATCCCCATGTAACAGCAAGGCTCAGAAGAGCCCACACACTCAGCTCTTAACCCCAGTGTGCAGAAAGTGTCAAAACGTGTTTTTCAGCAGAAATAAACATGTTTCTGCAAGTTTGGTCAACCCCATGTAAGTTATGGGGCAGTAACAGCACACTTTTCAAAACGTGTTTTTCAGCCCGAAATAAACGCGTTTTTTCAGACAACTGAATCCCCATGTAACAGCAAGGCTCAGAAGAGCCCACACACTCAGCTCTTAACCCCAGTGTGCAGAAAGTGTCAAAACGTGTTTTTCAGCAGAAATAAACATGTTTCTGCAAGTTTGGTCAACCCCATGTAAGTTATGGGGCAGTAAATGCACACTTTTCAAAACGTGTTTTTCAGCCCGAAATAAACGCGTTTTTTCAGACAACTGAATCCTCATGTAACATCAAGGCTCAGAAGAGCCCACACACTCAGCTCTTAACCCCAGTGTGCAGAAAGTGTCAGAACGTGTTTTTCAGCAGAAATAAACATGTTTCTGCAAGTTTGGTCAACCCCATGTAAGTTATGGGGCAGTAAATGCACACTTTTCAAAACGTGTTTTTCAGCGCGAAATAAACGCGTTTTTTCAGACAACTGAATCTCCATGTAACAGCAAGGCTCAGAAGAGCCCACACACTCAGCTCTTAACCCCAGTGTGCAGAAAGTGTCAGAACGTGTTTTTCAGCAGAAATAAACATGTTTCTGCAAGTTTGGTCAACCCCATGTAAGTTATGGGGCAGTAAATGCACACTTTTCAAAACGTGTTTTTCAGTCCGAAATAAACGCGTTTTTTCAGACAACTGAATCCCCATGTAACATCAAGGCTCAGAAGAGCCCACACACTCAGATCTTAACCCCAGTGTGCAGAAAGTGTCAAAACGTGTTTTTCAGCAGAAATAAACATGTTTCTGCAAGTTTGGTCAACCCCATGTAAGTTATGGGGCAGTAAATGCACACTTTTCAAAACGTGTTTTTCAGCCCGAAATAAACGCGTTTTTTCAGACAACTGAATCCCCATGTAACAGCAAGGCTCAGAAGAGCCCACGCACTCAGCTCTTAACCCCAGTGTGCAGAAAGTGTCAAAACGTGTTTTTCAGCAGAAATAAACATGTTTCTGCAAGTTTGGTCAACCCCATGTAAGTTATGGGGCAGTAAATGCACACTTTTCAAAACGTGTTTTTCAGCCCGAAATAAACGCGTTTTTTCAGACAACTGAATCTCCATGTAACAGCAAGGCTCAGAAGAGCCCACACACTCAGCTCTTAACCCCAGTGTGCAGAAAGTGTCAAAACGTGTTTTTCAGCAGAAATAAACATGTTTCTGCAAGTTTGGTCAACCCAATGTAAGTTATGGGGCAGTAAATGCACACTTTTCAAAACGTGTTTTTCAGCCCGAAATAAACGCGTTTTTTCAAACAACTGAATCCCCATGTAACAGCAAGGCTCAGAAGAGCCCACACACTCAGCTCTTAACCCCAGTGTGCAGAAAGTGTCAAAACGTGTTTTTCAGCAGAAATAAACATGTTTCTGCAAGTTAGGTCAACCCCATGTAAGTTATGGGGCAGTAACAGCACACTTTTCAAAACGTGTTTTTCAGCCCGAAATAAACGCGTTTTTTCAGACAACTGAATCCCCATGTAACATCAAGGCTCAGAAGAGCCCACACACTCAGCTCTTAACCCCAGTGTGCAGAAAGTGTCAAAACGTGTTTTTCAGCAGAAATAAACATGTTTCTGCAAGTTTGGTCAACCCCATGTAAGTTATGGGGCAGTAAATGCACACTTTTCAAAACGTGTTTTTCAGCCCGAAATAAACGCGTTTTTTCAGACAACTGAATCCCCATGTAACAGCAAGGCTCAGAAGAGCCCACACACTCAGCTCTTAACCCCAGTGTGCAGAAAGTGTCAAAACGTGTTTTTCAGCAGAAATAAACATGTTTCTGCAAGTTTGGTCAACCCCATGTAAGTTATGGGGCAGTAAATGCACACTTTTCAAAACGTGTTTTTCAGCGCGAAATAAACGCGTTTTTTCAGACAACTGAATCTCCATGTAACAGCAAGGCTCAGAAGAGCCCACACACTCAGCTCTTAACCCCAGTGTGCAGAAAGTGTCAGAACGTGTTTTTCAGCAGAAATAAACATGTTTCTGCAAGTTTGGTCAACCCCATGTAAGTTATGGGGCAGTAAATGCACACTTTTCAAAACGTGTTTTTCAGTCCGAAATAAACGCGTTTTTTCAGACAACTGAATCCCCATGTAACATCAAGGCTCAGAAGAGCCCACACACTCAGATCTTAACCCCAGTGTGCAGAAAGTGTCAAAACGTGTTTTTCAGCAGAAATAAACATGTTTCTGCAAGTTTGGTCAACCCCATGTAAGTTATGGGGCAGTAAATGCACACTTTTCAAAACGTGTTTTTCAGCCCGAAATAAACGCGTTTTTTCAGACAACTGAATCCCCATGTAACAGCAAGGCTCAGAAGAGCCCACGCACTCAGCTCTTAACCCCAGTGTGCAGAAAGTGTCAAAACGTGTTTTTCAGCAGAAATAAACATGTTTCTGCAAGTTTGGTCAACCCCATGTAAGTTATGGGGCAGTAAATGCACACTTTTCAAAACGTGTTTTTCAGCCCGAAATAAACGCGTTTTTTCAGACAACTGAATCTCCATGTAACAGCAAGGCTCAGAAGAGCCCACACACTCAGCTCTTAACCCCAGTGTGCAGAAAGTGTCAAAATGTGTTTTTCAGCAGAAATAAACATGTTTCTGCAAGTTTGGTCAACCCAATGTAAGTTATGGGGCAGTAAATGCACACTTTTCAAAACGTGTTTTTCAGCCCGAAATAAACGCGTTTTTTCAAACAACTGAATCCCCATGTAACAGCAAGGCTCAGAAGAGCCCACACACTCAGCTCTTAACCCCAGTGTGCAGAAAGTGTCAAAACGTGTTTTTCAGCAGAAATAAACATGTTTCTGCAAGTTAGGTCAACCCCATGTAAGTTATGGGGCAGTAACAGCACACTTTTCAAAACGTGTTTTTCAGCCCGAAATAAACGCGTTTTTTCAGACAACTGAATCCCCATGTAACATCAAGGCTCAGAAGAGCCCACACACTCAGCTCTTAACCCCAGTGTGCAGAAAGTGTCAAAACGTGTTTTTCAGCAGAAATAAACATGTTTCTGCAAGTTTGGTCAACCCCATGTAAGTTATGGGGCAGTAAATGCACACTTTTCAAAACGTGTTTTTCAGCCCGAAATAAACGCGTTTTTTCAGACAACTGAATCCCCATGTAACAGCAAGGCTCAGAAGAGCCCACACACTCAGCTCTTAACCCCAGTGTGCAGAAAGTGTCAAAACGTGTTTTTCAGCAGAAATAAACATGTTTCTGCAAGTTTGGTCAACCCCATGTAAGTTATGGGATAGTAAATGCACACTTTTCAAAACGTGTTTTTCAGCCCGAAATAAACGCGTTTTTTCAGACAACTGAATCCCCATGTAACAGCAAGGCTCAGAAGAGCCCACACACTCAGATCTTAACCCCAGTGTGCAGAAAGTGTCAGAACGTGTTTTTCAGCAGAAATAAACATGTTTCTGCAAGTTTGGTCAACCCCATGTAAGTTATGGGGCAGTAAATGCACACTTTTCAAAACGTGTTTTTCAGCCCGAAATAAACGCATTTTTTCAGACAACTGAATCCCCATGTAACATCAAGGCTCAGAAGAGCCCACACACTCAGCTCTTAACCCCAGTGTGCAGAAAGTGTCAAAACGTGTTTTTCAGCAGAAATAAAATGTTTCTGCAAGTTTGGTCAACCCCATGTAAGTTATGGGGCAGTAAATGCACACTTTTCAAAACGTGTTTTTCAGCCCGAAATAAACGCGTTTTTTCAGACAACTGAATCCCCATGTAACAGCAAGGCTCAGAAGAGCCCACACACTCAGCTCTTAACCCCAGTGTGCAGAAAGTGTCAAAACGTGTTTTTCAGCAGAAATAAACATGTTTCTGCAAGTTTGGTCAACCCCATGTAAGTTATGGGGCAGTAACAGCACACTTTTCAAAACGTGTTTTTCAGCCCGAAATAAACGCGTTTTTTCAGACAACTGAATCCCCATGTAACATCAAGGCTCAGAAGAGCCCACACACTCAGCTCTTAACCCCAGTGTGCAGAAAGTGTCAAAACGTGTTTTTCAGCAGAAATAAACATGTTTCTGCAAGTTTGGTCAACCCCATGAAAGTTATGGGGCAGTAAATGCACACTTTTCAAAACGTGTTTTTCAGCCCGAAATAAACGCGTTTTTTCAGACAACTGAATCCCCATGTAACAGCAAGGCTCAGAAGAGCCCACACACTCAGCTCTTAACCCCAGTGTGCAGAAAGTGTCAAAACGTGTTTTTCAGCAGAAATAAACATGTTTCTGCAAGTTTGGTCAACCCCATGTAAGTTATGGGGCAGTAACAGCACACTTTTCAAAACGTGTTTTTCAGCCCGAAATAAACGCGTTTTTTCAAACAACTGAATCCCCATGTAACATCAAGGCTCAGAAGAGCCCACACACTCAGCTCTTAACCCCAGTGTGCAGAAAGTGTCAAAACGTGTTTTTCAGCAGAAATAAACATGTTTCTGCAAGTTTGGTCAACCCCATGTAAGTTATGGGGCAGTAAATGCACACTTTTCAAAACGTGTTTTTCAGCCAGAAAAAAACGCGTTTTTTCAGACAACTGAATCCCCATGTAACAGCAAGGCTCAGAAGAGCCCACACACTCAGCTCTTAACCCCAGTGTGCAGAAAGTGTCAAAACGTGTTTTTCAGCAGAAATAAACATGTTTCTGCAAGTTTGGTCAACCCAATGTAAGTTATGGGGCAGTAACAGCACACTTTTCAAAACGTGTTTTTCAGCCCGAAATAAACGCGTTTTTTCAGACAACTGAATCCCCATGTAACAGCAAGGCTCAGAAGAGCCCACACACTCAGCTCTTAACCCCAGTGTGCAGAAAGTGTCAAAACGTGTTTTTCAGCAGAAATAAACATGTTTCTGCAAGTTTGGTCAACCCCATGTAAGTTATGGGGCAGTAAATGCACACTTTTCCAAACGTGTTTTTCAGCCCGAAATAAACGCGTTTTTTCAGACAACTGAATCCCCATGTAACAGCAAGGCTCAAAAGAGCCCACACACTCAGCTCTTAACCCCAGTGTGCAGAAAGTGTCAAAACGTGTTTTTCAGCAGAAATAAACATGTTTCTGCAAGTTTGGTCAACCCCATGTAAGTTATGGGGCAGTAACAGCACACTTTTCAAAACGTGTTTTTCAGCCCGAAATAAACGCGTTTTTTCAGACAACTGAATCCCCATGTAACATCAAGGCTCAGAAGAGCCCACACACTCAGCTCTTAACCCCAGTGTGCAGAAAGTGTCAAAACGTGTTTTTCAGCAGAAATAAACATGTTTCTGCAAGTTTGGTCAACCCCATGTAAGTTATGGGTCAGTAAATGCACACTTTTCAAAACGTGTTTTTCAGCCCGAAATAAACGCGTTTTTTCAGACAACTGAATCCCCATGTAACAGCAAGGCTCAGAAGAGCCCACACACTCAGATCTTAACCCCAGTGTGCAGAAAGTGTCAGAACGTGTTTTTCAGCAGAAATAAACATGTTTCTGCAAGTTTGGTCAACCCCATGTAAGTTATGGGGCAGTAAATGCACACTTTTCAAAACGTGTTTTTCAGCCAGAAATAAACGCGTTTTTTCAGACAACTGAATCCCCATGTAACAGCAAGGCTCAGAAGAGCCCACACACTCAGCTCTTAACCCCAGTGTGCAGAAAGTGTCAAAACGTGTTTTTCAGCAGAAATAAACATGTTTCTGCAAGTTTGGTCAACCCCATGTAAGTTATGGGGCAGTAAATGCACACTTTTCAAAACGTGTTTTTCAGCCCGAAATAAACACGTTTTTTCAGACAACTGAATCCCCATGTAACAGCAAGGCTCAGAAGAGCCCACACACTCAGCTCTTAACCCCAGTGTGCAGAAAGTGTCAAAACGTGTTTTTCAGCAGAAATAAACATGTTTCTGCAAGTTTGGTCAACCCCATGTAAGTTATGGGGCAGTAACAGCACACTTTTCAAAACGTGTTTTTCAGCCCGAAATAAACGCGTTTTTTCAGACAACTGAATCCCCATGTAACATCAAGGCTCAGAAGAGCCCACACACTCAGCTCTTAACCCCAGTGTGCAGAAAGTGTCAAAACGTGTTTTTCAGCAGAAATAAACATGTTTCTGCAAGTTTGGTCAACCCCATGAAAGTTATGGGGCAGTAAATGCACACTTTTCAAAACGTGTTTTTCAGCCCGAAATAAACGCGTTTTTTCAGACAACTGAATCCCCATGTAACAGCAAGGCTCAGAAGAGCCCACACACTCAGCTCTTAACCCCAGTGTGCAGAAAGTGTCAAAACGTGTTTTTCAGCAGAAATAAACATGTTTCTGCAAGTTTGGTCAACCCCATGTAAGTTATGGGGCAGTAACAGCACACTTTTCAAAACGTGTTTTTCAGCCCGAAATAAACGCGTTTTTTCAAACAACTGAATCCCCATGTAACATCAAGGCTCAGAAGAGCCCACACACTCAGCTCTTAACCCCAGTGTGCAGAAAGTGTCAAAACGTGTTTTTCAGCAGAAATAAACATGTTTCTGCAAGTTTGGTCAACCCCATGTAAGTTATGGGGCAGTAAATGCACACTTTTCAAAACGTGTTTTTCAGCCCGAAATAAACGCGTTTTTTCAGACAACTGAATCCCCATGTAACAGCAAGGCTCAGAAGAGCCCACACACTCAGATCTTAACCCCAGTGTGCAGAAAGTGTCAGAACGTGTTTTTCAGCAGAAATAAACATGTTTCTGCAAGTTTGGTCAACCCCATGTAAGTTATGGGTCAGTAAATGCACACTTTTCAAAACGTGTTTTTCAGCCCGAAATAAACGCGTTTTTTCAGTCAACTGAATCCCCATGTAACATCAAGGCTCAGAAGAGCCCACACACTCAGCTCTTAACCCCAGTGTGCAGAAAGTGTCAAAACGTGTTTTTCAGCAGAAATAAACATGTTTCTGCAAGTTTGGTCAACCCCATGTAAGTTATGGGGCAGTAAATGCACACTTTTCAAAACGTGTTTTTCAGCCAGAAATAAACGCGTTTTTTCAGACAACTGAATCCCCATGTAACAGCAAGGCTCAGAAGAGCCCACACACTCAGCTCTTAACCCCAGTGTGCAGAAAGTGTCAAAACGTGTTTTTCAGCAGAAATAAACATGTTTCTGCAAGTTTGGTCAACCCAATGTAAGTTATGGGGCAGTAACAGCACACTTTTCAAAACGTGTTTTTCAGCCCGAAATAAACGCGTTTTTTCAGACAACTGAATCCCCATGTAACAGCAAGGCTCAGAAGAGCCCACACACTCAGCTCTTAACCCCAGTGTGCAGAAAGTGTCAAAACGTGTTTTTCAGCAGAAATAAACATGTTTCTGCAAGTTTGGTCAACCCCATGTAAGTTATGGGGCAGTAAATGCACACTTTTCCAAACGTGTTTTTCAGCCCGAAATAAACGCGTTTTTTCAGACAACTGAATCCCCATGTAACAGCAAGGCTCAAAAGAGCCCACACACTCAGCTCTTAACCCCAGTGTGCAGAAAGTGTCAAAACGTGTTTTTCAGCAGAAATAAACATGTTTCTGCAAGTTTGGTCAACCCCATGTAAGTTATGGGGCAGTAACAGCACACTTTTCAAAACGTGTTTTTCAGCCCGAAATAAACGCGTTTTTTCAGACAACTGAATCCCCATGTAACATCAAGGCTCAGAAGAGCCCACACACTCAGCTCTTAACCCCAGTGTGCAGAAAGTGTCAAAACGTGTTTTTCAGCAGAAATAAACATGTTTCTGCAAGTTTGGTCAACCCCATGTAAGTTATGGGTCAGTAAATGCACACTTTTCAAAACGTGTTTTTCAGCCCGAAATAAACGCGTTTTTTCAGACAACTGAATCCCCATGTAACAGCAAGGCTCAGAAGAGCCCACACACTCAGATCTTAACCCCAGTGTGCAGAAAGTGTCAGAACGTGTTTTTCAGCAGAAATAAACATGTTTCTGCAAGTTTGGTCAACCCCATGTAAGTTATGGGGCAGTAAATGCACACTTTTCAAAACGTGTTTTTCAGCCCGAAATAAATGCGTTTTTTCAGTCAACTGAATCCCCATGTAACATCAAGGCTCAGAAGAGCCCACACACTCAGCTCTTAACCCCAGTGTGCAGAAAATGTCAAAACGTGTTTTTCAGCAGAAATAAACATGTTTCTGCAAGTTTGGTCAACCCCATGTAAGTTATGGGGCAGTAAATGCACACTTTTCAAAACGTGTTTTTCAGCCAGAAATAAACGCGTTTTTTCAGACAACTGAATCCCCATGTAACAGCAAGGCTCAGAAGAGCCCACACACTCAGCTCTTAACCCCAGTGTGCAGAAAGTGTCAAAACGTGTTTTTCAGCAGAAATAAACATGTTTCTGCAAGTTTGGTCAACCCCATGTAAGTTATGGGGCAGTAAATGCACACTTTTCAAAACGTGTTTTTCAGCCCGAAATAAACACGTTTTTTCAGACAACTGAATCCCCATGTAACAGCAAGGCTCAGAAGAGCCCACACACTCAGCTCTTAACCCCAGTGTGCAGAAAGTGTCAAAACGTGTTTTTCAGCAGAAATAAACATGTTTCTGCAAGTTTGGTCAACCCCATGTGAGTTATGGGGCAGTAAATGCACACTTTTCCAAACGTGTTTTTCAGCCCGAAATAAACGCGTTTTTTCAGACAACTGAATCCCCATGTAACATCAAGGCTCAGAAGAGCCCACACACTCAGCTCTTAACCCCAGTGTGCAGAAAGTGTCAAAATGTGTTTTTCAGCAGAAATAAACATGTTTCTGCAAGTTTGGTCAACCCCATGTAAGTTATGGGGCAGTAAATGCACACTTTTCACAACGTGTTTTTCAGCCCGAAATAAACGCGTTTTTTCAGACAACTGAATCTCCATGTAACAGCAAGGCTCAGAAGAGCCCACACACTCAGCTCTTAACCTCAGTGTGCAGAAAGTGTCAAAACGTGTTTTTCAGCAGAAATAAACATGTTTCTGCAAGTTTGGTCAACCCAATGTAAGTTATGGGGCAGTAACAGCACACTTTTCAAAACGTGTTTTTCAGCCCGAAATAAACGCGTTTTTTCAGACAACTGAATCCCCATGTAACAGCAAGGCTCAGAAGAGCCCACACACTCAGCTCTTAACCCCAGTGTGCAGAAAGTGTCAAAACGTGTTTTTCAGCAGAAATAAACATGTTTCTGCAAGTTTGGTCAACCCCATGTAAGTTATGGGGCAGTAAATGCACACTTTTCAAAACGTGTTTTTCAGCCCGAAATAAACGCGTTTCTTCAGACAACTGAATCCCCATGTAACATCAAGGCTCAGAAGAGCCCACACACTCAGATCTTAACCGCAGTGTGCAGAAAGTGTCAAAACGTGTTTTTCAGCAGAAATAAACATGTTTCTGCAAGTTTGGTCAACCCCATGTAAGTTATGGGGCAGTAAATGCACACTTTTCAAAACGTGTTTTTCAGCCCGAAATAAACGCGTTTTTTCAGACAACTGAATCCCCATGTAACATCAAGGCTCAGAAGAGCCCACACACTCAGCTCTTAACCCCAGTGTGCAGAAAGTGTCAAAACGTGTTTTTCAGCAGAAATAAACATGTTTCTGCAAGTTTGGTCAACCCCATGTAAGTTATGGGGCAGTAAATGCACACTTTTCAAAACGTGTTTTTCAGCCCGAAATAAACGCGTTTTTTCAGACAACTGAATCCCCATGTAACAGCAAGGCTTAGAAGAGCCCACACACTCAGCTCTTAACCCCAGTGTGCAGAAAGTGTCAAAACGTGTTTTTCAGCAGAAATAAACATGTTTCTGCAAGTTTGGTCAACCCCATGTAAGTTATGGGGCAGTAAATGCACACTTTTCAAAACGTGTTTTTCAGCCCGAAATAAACGCGTTTTTTCAGACAACTGAATCCCCATGTAACAGCAAGGCTCAGAAGAGCCCACACACTCAGCTCTTAACCCCAGTGTGCAGAAAGTGTCAAAACGTGTTTTTCAGCAGAAATAAACGTTTCTGCAAGTTTGGTCAACCCCATTTAAGTTATGGGGCAGTAAATGCACACTTTTCAAAACGTGTTTTTCAGCCCGAAATAAACGCGTTTTTTCAGACAACTGAATCCCCATGTAACAGCAAGGCTCAGAAGAGCCCACACACTCAGCTCTTAACCCCAGTGTGCAGAAAGTGTCAAAACGTGTTTTTCAGCAGAAATAAACATGTTTCTGCAAGTTTGGTCAACCCCATGTAAGTTATGGGGCAGTAACAGCACACTTTTCAAAACGTGTTTTTCAGCCCGAAATAAACGCGTTTTTTCAGACAACTGAATTTCCATGTAACAGCAAGGCTCAGTAGAGCCCACACACTCAGCTCTTAAACCCAGTGTGCAGAAAGTGTCAAAACGTGTTTTTCAGCAGAAATAAACATGTTTCTGCAAGTTTGGTCAACCCCATGTAAGTTATGGGGCAGTAAATGCACACTTTTCAAAACGTGTTTTTCAGCCCGAAATAAACGCGTTTTTTCAGACAACTGAATCCCCATGTAACATCAAGGCTCAAAAGAGCCCACACACTCAGCTCTTAACCCCAGTGTGCAGAAAGTGTCAAAACGTGTTTTTCAGCAGAAATAAACATGTTTCTGCAAGTTTGGTCAACCCCATGTAAGTTATGGGGCAGTAACAGCACACTTTTCAAAACGTGTTTTTCAGCCCGAAATAAACACGTTTTTTCAGACAACTGAATCCCCATGTAACAGCAAGGCTCAGAAGAGCCCACACACTCAGCTCTTAACCACAGTGTGCAGAAAGTGTCAAAACGTGTTTTTCAGCAGAAATAAACATGTTTCTGCAAGTTTGGTCAACCCCATGTAAGTTATGGGGCAGTAACAGCACACTTTTCAAAACGTGTTTTTCAGCCCGAAATAAACGCGTTTTTTCAGACAACTGAATCCCCATGTAACATCAAGGCTCAGAAGAGCCCACACACTCAGCTCTTAACCCCAGTGTGCAGAAAGTGTCAGAACGTGTTTTTCAGCAGAAATAAACATGTTTCTGCAAGTTTGGTCAACCCCATGTAAGTTATGGGGCAGTAAATGCACACTTTTCAAAACGTGTTTTTCAGCCCGAAATAAACGCGTTTTTTCAGACAACTGAATCCCCATGTAACATCAAGGCTCAGAAGAGCCCACACACTCTGCTCTTAACCCCAGTGTGCAGAAAGTGTCAAAACGTGTTTTTCAGCAGAAATAAACATGTTTCTGCAAGTTTGGTCAACCCCATGTAAGTTATGGGGCGGTAAATGCACACTTTTCAAAACGTGTTTTTCAGCCCGAAATAAACGCGTTTTTTCAGACAACTGAATCCCCATGTAACAGCAAGGCTCAGAAGAGCCCACACACTCAGCTCTTAACCCCAGTGTGCAGAAAGTGTCAAAACGTGTTTTTCAGCAGAAATAAACATGTTTCTGCAAGTTTGGTCAACCCCATGTAAGTTATGGGGCAGTAAATGCACACTTTTCAAAACGTGTTTTTCAGCCCGAAATAAACGCGTTTTTTCAGACAACTGAATCCCCATGTAACAGCAAGGCTCAGAAGAGCCCACACACTCAGCTCTTAACCCCAGTGTGCAGAAAGTGTCAAAACGTGTTTTTCAGCAGAAATAAACATGTTTCTGCAAGTTTGGTCAACCCCATGTGAGTTATGGGGCAGTAAATGCACACTTTTCAAAACGTGTTTTTCAGCCCGAAATAAACGCGTTTTTTCAGACAACTGAATCCCCATGTAACATCAAGGCTCAGAAGAGCCCACACACTCAGCTCTTAACCCCAGTGTGCAGAAAGTGTCAAAATGTGTTTTTCAGCAGAAATAAACATGTTTCTGCAAGTTTGGTCAACCCCATGTAAGTTATGGGGCAGTAAATGCACACTTTTCAAAACGTGTTTTTCAGCCCGAAATAAACGCGTTTTTTCAGACAACTGAATCCCCATGTAACAGCAAGGCTCAGAAGAGCCCACACGCTCAGCTCTTAACCCCAGTGTGCAGAAAGTGTCAAAACGTGTTTTTCAGCAGAAATAAACATGTTTCTGCAAGTTTGGTCAACCCCATGTAAGTTATGGGGCAGTAACAGCACACTTTTCAAAACGTGTTTTTCAGCCCGAAATTAACGCGTTTTTTCAGACAACTGAATCCCCATGTAACATCAAGGCTCAGAAGAGCCCACACACTCAGCTCTTAACCCCAGTGTGCAGAAAGGGTCAAAATGTGTTTTTCAGCAGAAATAAACATGTTTCTGCAAGTTTGGTCAACCCCATGTAAGTTATGGGGCAGTAACAGCACACTTTTCAAAACGTGTTTTTCAGCCCGAAATAAACGCGTTTTTTCAGACAACTGAATTTCCATGTAACAGCAAAGCTCAGAAGAGCCCACACACTCAGCTCTTAACCCCAGTGTGCAGAAAGTGTCAAAACGTGTTTTTCAGCAGAAATAAACATGTTTCTGCAAGTTTGGTCAACCCCATGTAAGTTATGGGGCAGTAAATGCACACTTTTCAAAACGTGTTTTTCAGCCCGAAATAAACGCGTTTTTTCAGACAACTGAATCCCCATGTAACATCAAGGCTCAGAAGAGCCCACACACTCAGCTCTTAAACCCAGTGTGCAGAAAGTGTCAAAATGTGTTTTTCAGCAGAAATAAACATGTTTCTGCAAGTTTGGTCAACCCCATGTAAGTTATGGGGCAGTAAATGCACACTTTTCAAAACGTGTTTTTCAGCCCGAAATAAACGCGTTTTTTCAGACAACTGAATCTCCATGTAACAGCAAGGCTCAGAAGAGCCCACACACTCAGCTCTTAACCCCAGTGTGCAGAAAGTGTCAAAACGTGTTTTTCAGCAGAAATAAACATGTTTCTGCAAGTTTGGTCAACCCCATGTAAGTTATGGGGCAGTAAATGCACACTTTTCAAAACGTGTTTTTCAGCCCGAAATAAACGCGTTTTTTCAGACAACTGAATCCCCATGTAACAGCAAGGCTCAGAAGAGCCCACACACTCAGCTCTTAACCCCAGTGTGCAGAAAGTGTCAAAACGTGTTTTTCAGCAGAAATAAACATGTTTCTGCAAGTTTGGTCAACCCCATGTAAGTTATGGGGCAGTAAATGCACACTTTTCAAAACGTGTTTTTCAGCCCGAAATAAACGCGTTTTTTCAGACAACTGAATCCCCATGTAACAGCAAGGCTCAGAAGAGCCCACACACTCAGCTCTTAACCCCAGTGTGCAGAAAGTGTCAAAACGTGTTTTTCAGCAGAAATAAACATGTTTCTGCAAGTTTGGTCAACCCCATGTAAGTTATGGGGCAGTAACAGCACACTTTTCAAAACGTGTTTTTCAGCCCGAAATAAACGCGTTTTTTCAGACAACTGAATCCCCATGTAACAGCAAGGCTCAGAAGAG
Source organism: Lepisosteus platostomus (assembly GCF_059453375.1). Classification (NCBI taxonomy): domain Eukaryota; kingdom Metazoa; phylum Chordata; class Actinopteri; order Semionotiformes; family Lepisosteidae; genus Lepisosteus; species Lepisosteus platostomus. Next base: position 46,045,863 of record NC_142616.1, read on the forward strand.
CCCACACACTCAGCTCTTAACCCCAGTGTGCAGAAAGTGTCAAAACGTGTTTTTCAGCAGAAATAAACATGTTTCTGCAAGTTTGGTCAACCCCATGTAAGTTATGGGGCAGTAAATGCACACTTTTCAAAACGTGTTTTTCAGCCCGAAATAAACGCGTTTTTTCAGACAACTGAATCCCCATGTAACAGCAAGGCTCAGAAGAGCCCACACACTCAGATCTTAACCCCAGTGTGCAGAAAGTGTCAGAACGTGTTTTTCAGCAGAAATAAACATGTTTCTGCAAGTTTGGTCAACCCCATGTGAGTTATGGGGCAGTAAATGCACACTTTTCAAAACGTGTTTTTCAGCCCGAAATAAACGCGTTTTTTCAGACAACTGAATCCCCATGTAACATCAAGGCTCAGAAGAGCCCACACACTCAGCTCTTAACCCCAGTGTGCAGAAAGTGTCAAAATGTGTTTTTCAGCAGAAATAAACATGTTTCTGCAAGTTTGGTCAACCCCATGTAAGTTATGGGGCAGTAAATGCACACTTTTCAAAACGTGTTTTTCAGCCCGAAATAAACGCGTTTTTTCAGACAACTGAATCCCCATGTAACAGCAAGGCTCAGAAGAGCCCACACGCTCAGCTCTTAACCCCAGTGTGCAGAAAGTGTCAAAACGTGTTTTTCAGCAGAAATAAACATGTTTCTGCAAGTTTGGTCAACCCCATGTAAGTTATGGGGCAGTAACAGCACACTTTTCAAAACGTGTTTTTCAGCCCGAAATTAACGCGTTTTTTCAGACAACTGAATCCCCATGTAACATCAAGGCTCAGAAGAGCCCACACACTCAGCTCTTAACCCCAGTGTGCAGAAAGGGTCAAAATGTGTTTTTCAGCAGAAATAAACATGTTTCTGCAAGTTTGGTCAACCCCATGTAAGTTATGGGGCAGTAACAGCACACTTTTCAAAACGTGTTTTTCAGCCCGAAATAAACGCGTTTTTTCAGACAACTGAATTTCCATGTAACAGCAAAGCTCAGAAGAGCCCACACACTCAGCTCTTAACCCCAGTGTGCAGAAAGTGTCAAAACGTGTTTTTCAGCAGAAATAAACATGTTTCTGCAAGTTTGGTCAACCCCATGTAAGTTATGGGGCAGTAAATGCACACTTTTCAAAACGTGTTTTTCAGCCCGAAATAAACGCGTTTTTTCAGACAACTGAATCCCCATGTAACATCAAGGCTCAGAAGAGCCCACACACTCAGCTCTTAAACCCAGTGTGCAGAAAGTGTCAAAATGTGTTTTTCAGCAGAAATAAACATGTTTCTGCAAGTTTGGTCAACCCCATGTAAGTTATGGGGCAGTAAATGCACACTTTTCAAAACGTGTTTTTCAGCCCGAAATAAACGCGTTTTTTCAGACAACTGAATCTCCATGTAACAGCAAGGCTCAGAAGAGCCCACACACTCAGCTCTTAACCCCAGTGTGCAGAAAGTGTCAAAACGTGTTTTTCAGCAGAAATAAACATGTTTCTGCAAGTTTGGTCAACCCCATGTAAGTTATGGGGCAGTAAATGCACACTTTTCAAAACGTGTTTTTCAGCCCGAAATAAACGCGTTTTTTCAGACAACTGAATCCCCATGTAACAGCAAGGCTCAGAAGAGCCCACACACTCAGCTCTTAACCCCAGTGTGCAGAAAGTGTCAAAACGTGTTTTTCAGCAGAAATAAACATGTTTCTGCAAGTTTGGTCAACCCCATGTAAGTTATGGGGCAGTAAATGCACACTTTTCAAAACGTGTTTTTCAGCCCGAAATAAACGCGTTTTTTCAGACAACTGAATCCCCATGTAACAGCAAGGCTCAGAAGAGCCCACACACTCAGCTCTTAACCCCAGTGTGCAGAAAGTGTCAAAACGTGTTTTTCAGCAGAAATAAACATGTTTCTGCAAGTTTGGTCAACCCCATGTAAGTTATGGGGCAGTAACAGCACACTTTTCAAAACGTGTTTTTCAGCCCGAAATAAACGCGTTTTTTCAGACAACTGAATCCCCATGTAACAGCAAGGCTCAGAAGAGCCCACACACTCAGCTCTTAACCCCAGTGTGCAGAAAGTGTCAAAACGTGTTTTTCAGCAGAAATAAACATGTTTCTGCAAGTTTGGTCAACCCCATGTAAGTTATGGGGCAGTAAATGCACACTTTTCAAAACGTGTTTTTCAGCCCGAAATAAACGCGTTTTTTCAGACAACTGAATCCCCATGTAACAGCAAGGCTCAGAAGAGCCCACACACTCAGATCTTAACCCCAGTGTGCAGAAAGTGTCAGAACGTGTTTTTCAGCAGAAATAAACATGTTTCTGCAAGTTTGGTCAACCCCATGTAAGTTATGGGGCAGTAAATGCACACTTTTCAAAACGTGTTTTTCAGCCCGAAATAAACGCGTTTTTTCAGTCAACTGAATCCCCATGTAACATCAAGGCTCAGAAGAGCCCACACACTCAGCTCTTAACCCCAGTGTGCAGAAAGTGTCAAAACGTGTTTTTCAGCAGAAATAAACATGTTTCTGCAAGTTTGGTCAACCCCATGTAAGTTATGGGGCAGTAAATGCACACTTTTCAAAACGTGTTTTTCAGCCCGAAATAAACGCGTTTTTTCAGACAACTGAATCCCCATGTAACAGCAAGGCTCAGAAGAGCCCACACACTCAGCTCTTAAACCCAGTGTGCAGAAAGTGTCAAAATGTGTTTTTCAGCAGAAATAAACATGTTTCTGCAAGTTTGGTCAACCCCATGTAAGTTATGGGGCAGTAAATGCACACTTTTCAAAACGTGTTTTTCAGCCCGAAATAAACGCGTTTTTTCAGACAACTGAATCTCCATGTAACAGCAAGGCTCAGAAGAGCCCACACACTCAGCTCTTAACCCCAGTGTGCAGAAAGTGTCAAAACGTGTTTTTCAGCAGAAATAAACATGTTTCTGCAAGTTTGGTCAACCCCATGTAAGTTATGGGGCAGTAACAGCACACTTTTCAAAACGTGTTTTTCAGCCCGAAATAAACGCGTTTTTTCAGACAACTGAATCCCCATGTAACAGCAAGGCTCAGAAGAGCCCACACACTCAGCTCTTAACCCCAGTGTGCAGAAAGTGTCAAAACGTGTTTTTCAGCAGAAATAAACATGTTTCTGCAAGTTTGGTCAACCCCATGTGAGTTATGGGGCAGTAAATGCACACTTTTCAAAACGTGTTTTTCAGCCCGAAATAAACGCGTTTTTTCAGACAACTGAATCCCCATGTAACATCAAGGCTCAGAAGAGCCCACACACTCAGCTCTTAACCCCAGTGTGCAGAAAGTGTCAAAATGTGTTTTTCAGCAGAAATAAACATGTTTCTGCAAGTTTGGTCAACCCCATGTAAGTTATGGGGCAGTAAATGCACACTTTTCAAAACATGTTTTTCAGCCCGAAATAAACGCGTTTTTTCAGACAACTGAATCTCCATGTAACAGCAAGGCTCAGAAGAGCCCACACACTCAGCTCTTAACCCCAGTGTGCAGAAAGTGTCAAAACGTGTTTTTCAGCAGAAATAAACATGTTTCTGCAAGTTTGGTCAACCCCATGTAAGTTATGGGGCAGTAAATGCACACTTTTCAAAACGTGTTTTTCAGCCCGAAATAAACGCGTTTTTTCAGACAACTGAATCCCCATGTAACATCAAGGCTCAGAAGAGCCCACACACTCAGCTCTTAACCCCAGTGTGCAGAAAGTGTCAGAACGTGTTTTTCAGCAGAAATAAACATGTTTCTGCAAGTTTGGTCAACCCCATGTAAGTTATGGGGCAGTAAATGCACACTTTTCAAAACGTGTTTTTCAGCCCGAAATAAACGCGTTTTTTCAGACAACTGAATCCCCATGTAACATCAAGGCTCAGAAGAGCCCACACACTCAGCTCTTAACCCCAGTGTGCAGAAAGTGTCAAAACATGTTTTTCAGCAGAAATAAACATGTTTCTGCAAGTTTGGTCAACCCCATGTAAGTTATGGGGCGGTAAATGCACACTTTTCAAAACGTGTTTTTCAGCCCGAAATAAACGCGTTTTTTCAGACAACTGAATCCCCATGTAACAGCAAGGCTCAGAAGAGCCCACACACTCAGCTCTTAACCCCAGTGTGCAGAAAGTGTCAAAACGTGTTTTTCAGCAGAAATAAACATGTTTCTGCAAGTTTGGTCAACCCCATGTAAGTTATGGGGCAGTAAATGCACACTTTTCAAAACGTGTTTTTCAGCCCGAAATAAACGCGTTTTTTCAGACAACTGAATCCCCATGTAACAGCAAGGCTCAGAAGAGCCCACACACTCAGCTCTTAACCCCAGTGTGCAGAAAGTGTCAGAACGTGTTTTTCAGCAGAAATAAACATGTTTCTGCAAGTTTGGTCAACCCCATGTAAGTTATGGGGCAGTAAATGCACACTTTTCAAAACGTGTTTTTCAGCCCGAAATAAACGCGTTTTTTCAGTCAACTGAATCCCCATGTAACATCAAGGCTCAGAAGAGCCCACACACTCAGCTCTTAACCCCAGTGTGCAGAAAGTGTCAAAACGTGTTTTTCAGCAGAAATAAACATGTTTCTGCAAGTTTGGTCAACCCCATGTAAGTTATGGGGCAGTAAATGCACACTTTTCAAAACGTGTTTTTCAGCCCGAAATAAACGCGTTTTTTCAGACAACTGAATCCCCATGTAACAGCAAGGCTCAGAAGAGCCCACACACTCAGCTCTTAAACCCAGTGTGCAGAAAGTGTCAAAATGTGTTTTTCAGCAGAAATAAACATGTTTCTGCAAGTTTGGTCAACCCCATGTAAGTTATGGGGCAGTAAATGCACACTTTTCAAAACGTGTTTTTCAGCCCGAAATAAACGCGTTTTTTCAGACAACTGAATCTCCATGTAACAGCAAGGCTCAGAAGAGCCCACACACTCAGCTCTTAACCCCAGTGTGCAGAAAGTGTCAAAACGTGTTTTTCAGCAGAAATAAACATGTTTCTGCAAGTTTGGTCAACCCCATGTAAGTTATGGGGCAGTAACAGCACACTTTTCAAAACGTGTTTTTCAGCCCGAAATAAACGCGTTTTTTCAGACAACTGAATCCCCATGTAACAGCAAGGCTCAGAAGAGCCCACACACTCAGCTCTTAACCCCAGTGTGCAGAAAGTGTCAAAACGTGTTTTTCAGCAGAAATAAACATGTTTCTGCAAGTTTGGTCAACCCCATGTGAGTTATGGGGCAGTAAATGCACACTTTTCAAAACGTGTTTTTCAGCCCGAAATAAACGCGTTTTTTCAGACAACTGAATCCCCATGTAACATCAAGGCTCAGAAGAGCCCACACACTCAGCTCTTAACCCCAGTGTGCAGAAAGTGTCAAAATGTGTTTTTCAGCAGAAATAAACATGTTTCTGCAAGTTTGGTCAACCCCATGTAAGTTATGGGGCAGTAAATGCACACTTTTCAAAACGTGTTTTTCAGCCCGAAATAAACGCGTTTTTTCAGACAACTGAATCTCCATGTAACAGCAAGGCTCAGAAGAGCCCACACACTCAGCTCTTAACCCCAGTGTGCAGAAAGTGTCAAAACGTGTTTTTCAGCAGAAATAAACATGTTTCTGCAAGTTTGGTCAACCCCATGTAAGTTATGGGGCAGTAAATGCACACTTTTCAAAACGTGTTTTTCAGCCCGAAATAAACACGTTTTTTTAGACAACTGAATCCCCATGTAACAGCAAGGCTCAGAAGAGCCCACACACTCAGCTCTTAACCCCAGTGTGCAGAAAGTGTCAAAACGTGTTTTTCAGCAGAAATAAACATGTTTCTGCAAGTTTGGTCAACCCCATGTAAGTTATGGGGCAGTAACAGCACACTTTTCAAAACGTGTTTTTCAGCCCGAAATAAACGCGTTTTTTCAGACAACTGAATCCCCATGTAACATCAAGGCTCAGAAGAGCCCACACACTCAGCTCTTAACCCCAGTGTGCAGAAAGTGTCAAAACGTGTTTTTCAGCAGAAATAAACATGTTTCTGCAAGTTTGGTCAACCCCATGTAAGTTATGGGGCAGTAAATGCACACTTTTCAAAACGTGTTTTTCAGCCCGAAATAAACGCGTTTTTTCAGACAACTGAATCCCCATGTAACAGCAAGGCTCAGAAGAGCCCACACACTCAGATCTTAACCCCATTGTGCAGAAAGTGTCAGAACGTGTTTTTCAGCAGAAATAAACATGTTTCTGCAAGTTTGGTCAACCCCATGTAAGTTATGGGGCAGTAAATGCACACTTTTCAAAACGTGTTTTTCAGCCCGAAATAAACGCGTTTTTTCAGACAACTGAATCCCCATGTAACATCAAGGCTCAGAAGAGCCCACACACTCAGATCTTAACCCCAGTGTGCAGAAAGTGTCAAAACGTTTTTTTCAGCAGAAATAAACATGTTTCTGCAAGTTTGGTCAACCCCATGTAAGTTATGGGGCAGTAAATGCACACTTTTCAAAACGTGTTTTTCAGCCCGAAATAAACGCGTTTTTTCAGACAACTGAATCCCCATGTAACAGCAAGGCTCAGAAGAGCCCACACACTCAGCTCTTAACCCCAGTGTGCAGAAAGTGTCAAAACGTGTTTTTCAGCAGAAATAAACATGTTTCTGCAAGTTTGGTCAACCCCATGTAAGTTATGGGGCAGTAAATGCACACTTTTCAAAACGTGTTTTTCAGCCCGAAATAAACGCGTTTTTTCAGACAACTGAATCCCCATGTAACAGCAAGGCTCAGAAGAGCCCACACACTCAGCTCTTAACCCCAGTGTGCACAAAGTGTCAAAACGTGTTTTTCAGCAGAAATAAACATGTTTCTGCAAGTTTGGTCAACCCCATGTAAGTTATGGGGCAGTAAATGCACACTTTTCAAAACGTGTTTTTCAGCCTGAAATAAACGCGTTTTTTCAGACAACTGAATCCCCATGTAACAGCAAGGCTCAGAAGAGCCCACACACTCAGATCTTAACCCCATTGTGCAGAAAGTGTCAGAACGTGTTTTTCAGCAGAAATAAACATGTTTCTGCAAGTTTGGTCAACCCCATGAAAGTTATGGGGCAGTAAATGCACACTTTTCAAAACGTGTTTTTCAGCCCGAAATAAACGCGTTTTTTCAGATAACTGAATCCCCATGTAACAGCAAGGCTCAGAAGAGCCCACACACTCAGATCTTAACCCCATTGTGCAGAAAGTGTCAGAACGTGTTTTTCAGCAGAAATAAACATGTTTCTGCAAGTTTGGTCAACCCCATGTAAGTTATGGGGCAGTAAATGCACACTATTCAAAATGTGTTTTTCAGCCCGAAATAAACGCGTTTTTTCAGACAACTGAATCCCCATGTAACATCAAGGCTCAGAAGAGCCCACACACTCAGATCTTAACCCCAGTGTGCAGAAAGTGTCAAAACGTGTTTTTCAGCAGAAATAAACATGTTTCTGCAAGTTTGGTCAACCCCATGTAAGTTATGGGGCAGTAAATGCACACTTTTCAAAACGTGTTTTTCAGCCCGAAATAAACGCGTTTTTTCAGACAACTGAATCTCCATGTAACAGCAAGGCTCAGAAGAGCCCACACACTCAGCTCTTAACCCCAGTGTGCAGAAAGTGTCAAAACGTGTTTTTCAGCAGAAATAAACATGTTTCTGCAAGTTTGGTCAACCCCATGTAAGTTATGGGGCAGTAACAGCACACTTTTCAAAACGTGTTTTTCAGCCCGAAATAAACGCGTTTTTTCAGACAACTGAATCCCCATGTAACAGCAAGGCTCAGAAGAGCCCACACACTCAGCTCTTAACCCCAGTGTGCAGAAAGTGTCAAAACGTGTTTTTCAGCAGAAATAAACATGTTTCTGCAAGTTTGGTCAACCCCATGTGAGTTATGGGGCAGTAAATGCACACTTTTCAAAACGTGTTTTTCAGCCCGAAATAAACGCGTTTTTTCAGACAACTGAATCCCCATGTAACATCAAGGCTCAGAAGAGCCCACACACTCAGCTCTTAACCCCAGTGTGCAGAAAGTGTCAAAATGTGTTTTTCAGCAGAAATAAACATGTTTCTGCAAGTTTGGTCAACCCCATGTAAGTTATGGGGCAGTAAATGCACACTTTTCAAAACGTGTTTTTCAGCCCGAAATAAACGCGTTTTTTCAGACAACTGAATCTCCATGTAACAGCAAGGCTCAGAAGAGCCCACACACTCAGCTCTTAACCCCAGTGTGCAGAAAGTGTCAAAACGTGTTTTTCAGCAGAAATAAACATGTTTCTGCAAGTTTGGTCAACCCCATGTAAGTTATGGGGCAGTAAATGCACACTTTTCAAAACGTGTTTTTCAGCCCGAAATAAACGCGTTTTTTTAGACAACTGAATCCCCATGTAACAGCAAGGCTCAGAAGAGCCCACACACTCAGCTCTTAACCCCAGTGTGCAGAAAGTGTCAAAACGTGTTTTTCAGCAGAAATAAACATGTTTCTGCAAGTTTGGTCAACCCCATGTAAGTTATGGGGCAGTAACAGCACACTTTTCAAAACGTGTTTTTCAGCCCGAAATAAACGCGTTTTTTCAGACAACTGAATCCCCATGTAACATCAAGGCTCAGAAGAGCCCACACACTCAGCTCTTAACCCCAGTGTGCAGAAAGTGTCAAAACGTGTTTTTCAGCAGAAATAAACATGTTTCTGCAAGTTTGGTCAACCCCATGTAAGTTATGGGGCAGTAAATGCACACTTTTCAAAACGTGTTTTTCAGCCCGAAATAAACGCGTTTTTTCAGACAACTGAATCCCCATGTAACAGCAAGGCTCAGAAGAGCCCACACACTCAGATCTTAACCCCATTGTGCAGAAAGTGTCAGAACGTGTTTTTCAGCAGAAATAAACATGTTTCTGCAAGTTTGGTCAACCCCATGTAAGTTATGGGGCAGTAAATGCACACTTTTCAAAACGTGTTTTTCAGCCCGAAATAAACGCGTTTTTTCAGACAACTGAATCCCCATGTAACATCAAGGCTCAGAAGAGCCCACACACTCAGATCTTAACCCCAGTGTGCAGAAAGTGTCAAAACGTTTTTTTCAGCAGAAATAAACATGTTTCTGCAAGTTTGGTCAACCCCATGTAAGTTATGGGGCAGTAAATGCACACTTTTCAAAACGTGTTTTTCAGCCCGAAATAAACGCGTTTTTTCAGACAACTGAATCCCCATGTAACAGCAAGGCTCAGAAGAGCCCACACACTCAGCTCTTAACCCCAGTGTGCAGAAAGTGTCAAAACGTGTTTTTCAGCAGAAATAAACATGTTTCTGCAAGTTTGGTCAACCCCATGTAAGTTATGGGGCAGTAAATGCACACTTTTCAAAACGTGTTTTTCAGCCCGAAATAAACGCGTTTTTTCAGACAACTGAATCCCCATGTAACAGCAAGGCTCAGAAGAGCCCACACACTCAGCTCTTAACCCCAGTGTGCAGAAAGTGTCAAAACGTGTTTTTCAGCAGAAATAAACATGTTTCTGCAAGTTTGGTCAACCCCATGTAAGTTATGGGGCAGTAAATGCACACTTTTCAAAACGTGTTTTTCAGCCTGAAATAAACGCGTTTTTTCAGACAACTGAATCCCCATGTAACAGCAAGGCTCAGAAGAGCCCACACACTCAGATCTTAACCCCATTGTGCAGAAAGTGTCAGAACGTGTTTTTCAGCAGAAATAAACATGTTTCTGCAAGTTTGGTCAACCCCATGTAAGTTATGGGGCAGTAAATGCACACTTTTCAAAACGTGTTTTTCAGCCCGAAATAAACGCGTTTTTTCAGACAACTGAATCCCCATGTAACATCAAGGCTCAGAAGAGCCCACACACTCAGCTCTTAACCCCAGTGTGCAGAAAGTGTCAGAACGTGTTTTTCAGCAGAAATAAACATGTTTCTGCAAGTTTGGTCAACCCCATGTAAGTTATGGGGCAGTAAATGCACACTTTTCAAAACGTGTTTTTCAGCCCGAAATAAACGCGTTTTTTCAGACAACTGAATCCCCATGTAACATCAAGGCTCAGAAGAGCCCACACACTCAGCTCTTAACCCCAGTGTGCAGAAAGTGTCAAAACATGTTTTTCAGCAGAAATAAACATGTTTCTGCAAGTTTGGTCAACCCCATGTAAGTTATGGGGCGGTAAATGCACACTTTTCAAAACGTGTTTTTCAGCCCGAAATAAACGCGTTTTTTCAGACAACTGAATCCCCATGTAACAGCAAGGCTCAGAAGAGCCCACACACTCAGCTCTTAACCCCAGTGTGCAGAAAGTGTCAAAACGTGTTTTTCAGCAGAAATAAACATGTTTCTGCAAGTTTGGTCAACCCCATGTAAGTTATGGGGCAGTAAATGCACACTTTTCAAAACGTGTTTTTCAGCCCGAAATAAACGCGTTTTTTCAGACAACTGAATCCCCATGTAACAGCAAGGCTCAGAAGAGCCCACACACTCAGCTCTTAACCCCAGTGTGCAGAAAGTGTCAGAACGTGTTTTTCAGCAGAAATAAACATGTTTCTGCAAGTTTGGTCAACCCCATGTAAGTTATGGGGCAGTAAATGCACACTTTTCAAAACGTGTTTTTCAGCCCGAAATAAACGCGTTTTTTCAGTCAACTGAATCCCCATGTAACATCAAGGCTCAGAAGAGCCCACACACTCAGCTCTTAACCCCAGTGTGCAGAAAGTGTCAAAACGTGTTTTTCAGCAGAAATAAACATGTTTCTGCAAGTTTGGTCAACCCCATGTAAGTTATGGGGCAGTAAATGCACACTTTTCAAAACGTGTTTTTCAGCCCGAAATAAACGCGTTTTTTCAGACAACTGAATCCCCATGTAACAGCAAGGCTCAGAAGAGCCCACACACTCAGCTCTTAAACCCAGTGTGCAGAAAGTGTCAAAATGTGTTTTTCAGCAGAAATAAACATGTTTCTGCAAGTTTGGTCAACCCCATGTAAGTTATGGGGCAGTAAATGCACACTTTTCAAAACGTGTTTTTCAGCCCGAAATAAACGCGTTTTTTCAGACAACTGAATCTCCATGTAACAGCAAGGCTCAGAAGAGCCCACACACTCAGCTCTTAACCCCAGTGTGCAGAAAGTGTCAAAACGTGTTTTTCAGCAGAAATAAACATGTTTCTGCAAGTTTGGTCAACCCCATGTAAGTTATGGGGCAGTAACAGCACACTTTTCAAAACGTGTTTTTCAGCCCGAAATAAACGCGTTTTTTCAGACAACTGAATCCCCATGTAACAGCAAGGCTCAGAAGAGCCCACACACTCAGCTCTTAACCCCAGTGTGCAGAAAGTGTCAAAACGTGTTTTTCAGCAGAAATAAACATGTTTCTGCAAGTTTGGTCAACCCCATGTGAGTTATGGGGCAGTAAATGCACACTTTTCAAAACGTGTTTTTCAGCCCGAAATAAACGCGTTTTTTCAGACAACTGAATCCCCATGTAACATCAAGGCTCAGAAGAGCCCACACACTCAGCTCTTAACCCCAGTGTGCAGAAAGTGTCAAAATGTGTTTTTCAGCAGAAATAAACATGTTTCTGCAAGTTTGGTCAACCCCATGTAAGTTATGGGGCAGTAAATGCACACTTTTCAAAACGTGTTTTTCAGCCCGAAATAAACGCGTTTTTTCAGACAACTGAATCTCCATGTAACAGCAAGGCTCAGAAGAGCCCACACACTCAGCTCTTAACCCCAGTGTGCAGAAAGTGTCAAAACGTGTTTTTCAGCAGAAATAAACATGTTTCTGCAAGTTTGGTCAACCCCATGTAAGTTATGGGGCAGTAACAGCACACTTTTCAAAACGTGTTTTTCAGCCCGAAATAAACGCGTTTTTTCAGACAACTGAATCCCCATGTAACATCAAGGCTCAGAAGAGCCCACACACTCAGCTCTTAACCCCAGTGTGCAGAAAGTGTCAAAACGTGTTTTTCAGCAGAAATAAACATGTTTCTGCAAGTTTGGTCAACCCCATGTAAGTTATGGGGCAGTAAATGCACACTTTTCAAAACGTGTTTTTCAGCCCGAAATAAACGCGTTTTTTCAGACAACTGAATCCCCATGTAACAGCAAGGCTCAGAAGAGCCCACACACTCAGATCTTAACCCCATTGTGCAGAAAGTGTCAGAACGTGTTTTTCAGCAGAAATAAACATGTTTCTGCAAGTTTGGTCAACCCCATGTAAGTTATGGGGCAGTAAATGCACACTTTTCAAAACGTGTTTTTCAGCCCGAAATAAACGCGTTTTTTCAGACAACTGAATCCCCATGTAACATCAAGGCTCAGAAGAGCCCACACACTCAGCTCTTAACCCCAGTGTGCAGAAAGTGTCAAAACGTGTTTTTCAGCAGAAATAAACATGTTTCTGCAAGTTTGGTCAACCCCATGTAAGTTATGGGGCAGTAAATGCACACTTTTCAAAACGTGTTTTTCAGCCCGAAATAAACGCGTTTTTTCAGACAACTGAATCCCCATGTAACATCAAGGCTCAGAAGAGCCCACACACTCAGCTCTTAACCCCAGTGTGCAGAAAGTGTCAGAACGTGTTTTTCTGCAGAAATAAACATGTTTCTGCAAGTTTGGTCAACCCCATGTAAGTTATGGTGCAGTAAATGCACACTTTTCAAAACGTGTTTTTCAGCCCGAAATAAACGCGTTTTTTCAGACAACTGAATCCCCATGTAACATCAAGGCTCAGAAGAGCCCACACACTCAGCTCTTAACCCCAGTGTGCAGAAAGTGTCAAAACGTGTTTTTCAGCAGAAATAAACATGTTTCTGCAAGTTTGGTCAACCCCATGTAAGTTATGGGTCAGTAAATGCACACTTTTCAAAACGTGTTTTTCAGCCCGAAATAAACGCGTTTTTTCAGACAACTGAATCCCCATGTAACAGCAAGGCTCAGAAGAGCCCACACACTCAGATCTTAACCCCAGTGTGCAGAAAGTGTCAGAACGTGTTTTTCAGCAGAAATAAACATGTTTCTGCAAGTTTGGTCAACCCCATGTAAGTTATGGGGCAGTAAATGCACACTTTTCAAAACGTGTTTTTCAGCCCGAAATAAACGCGTTTTTTCAGACAACTGAATCCCCATGTAACATCAAGGCTCAGAAGAGCCCACACACTCAGCTCTTAACCCCAGTGTGCAGAAAGTGTCAAAACGTGTTTTTCAGCAGAAATAAACATGTTTCTGCAAGTTTGGTCAACCCCATGTAAGTTATGGGTCAGTAAATGCACACTTTTCAAAACGTGTTTTTCAGCTCGAAATAAACGCGTTTTTTCAGACAACTGAATACCCATGTAACAGCAAGGCTCAGAAGAGCCCACACACTCAGATCTTAACCCCAGTGTGCAGAAAGTGTCAGAACGTGTTTTTCAGCAGAAATAAACATGTTTCTGCAAGTTTGGTCAACCCCATGTAAGTTATGGGGCAGTAAATGCACACTTTTCAAAACGTGTTTTTCAGCCCGAAATAAACGCGTTTTTTCAGACAACTGAATTCCCATGTAACATCAAGGCTCAGAAGAGCCCACACACTCAGATCTTAACCCCAGTGTGCAGAAAGTGTCAAAACGTGTTTTTCAGCAGAAATAAACATGTTTCTGCAAGTTTGGTCAACCCCATGTAAGTTATGGGGCAGTAAATGCACACTTTTCAAAACGTGTTTTTCAGCCCGAAATAAACGCGTTTTTTCAGACAACTGAATCCCCATGTAACAGCAAGGCTCAGAAGAGCCCACACACTCAGATCTTAACCCCATTGTGCAGAAAGTGTCAGAACGTGTTTTTCAGCAGAAATAAACATGTTTCTGCAAGTTTGGTCAACCCCATGTAAGTTATGGGGCAGTAAATGCACACTTTTCAAAACGTGTTTTTCAGCCCGAAATAAACGCGTTTTTTCAGACAACTGAATCCCCATGTAACAGCAAGGCTCAGAAGAGCCCACACACTCAGCTCTTAACCCCAGTGTGCAGAAAGTGTCAAAACGTGTTTTTCAGCAGAAATAAACATGTTTCTGCAAGTTTGGTCAACCCCATGTAAGTTATGGGGCAGTAAATGCACACTTTTCAAAACGTGTTTTTCAGCCCGAAATAAACGCGTTTTTTCAGACAACTGAATCCCCATGTAACAGCAAGGCTCAGAAGAGCCCACACACTCAGCTCTTAACCCCAGTGTGCAGAAAGTGTCAAAACGTGTTTTTCAGCAGAAATAAACATGTTTCTGCAAGTTTGGTCAACCCCATGTAAGTTATGGGGCAGTAAATGCACACTTTTCAAAACGTGTTTTTCAGCCTGAAATAAACGCGTTTTTTCAGACAACTGAATCCCCATGTAACAGCAAGGCTCAGAAGAGCCCACACACTCAGATCTTAACCCCATTGTGCAGAAAGTGTCAGAACGTGTTTTTCAGCAGAAATAAACATGTTTCTGCAAGTTTGGTCAACCCCATGAAAGTTATGGGGCAGTAAATGCACACTTTTCAAAACGTGTTTTTCAGCCCGAAATAAACGCGTTTTTTCAGATAACTGAATCCCCATGTAACAGCAAGGCTCAGAAGAGCCCACACACTCAGATCTTAACCCCATTGTGCAGAAAGTGTCAGAACGTGTTTTTCAGCAGAAATAAACATGTTTCTGCAAGTTTGGTCAACCCCATGTAAGTTATGGGGCAGTAAATGCACACTATTCAAAATGTGTTTTTCAGCCCGAAATAAACGCGTTTTTTCAGACAACTGAATCCCCATGTAACATCAAGGCTCAGAAGAGCCCACACACTCAGATCTTAACCCCAGTGTGCAGAAAGTGTCAAAACGTGTTTTTCAGCAGAAATAAACATGTTTCTGCAAGTTTGGTCAACCCCATGTAAGTTATGGGGCAGTAAATGCACACTTTTCAAAACGTGTTTTTCAGCCCGAAATAAACGCGTTTTTTCAGACAACTGAATCTCCATGTAACAGCAAGGCTCAGAAGAGCCCACACACTCAGCTCTTAACCCCAGTGTGCAGAAAGTGTCAAAACGTGTTTTTCAGCAGAAATAAACATGTTTCTGCAAGTTTGGTCAACCCCATGTAAGTTATGGGGCAGTAACAGCACACTTTTCAAAACGTGTTTTTCAGCCCGAAATAAACGCGTTTTTTCAGACAACTGAATCCCCATGTAACAGCAAGGCTCAGAAGAGCCCACACACTCAGCTCTTAACCCCAGTGTGCAGAAAGTGTCAAAACGTGTTTTTCAGCAGAAATAAACATGTTTCTGCAAGTTTGGTCAACCCCATGTGAGTTATGGGGCAGTAAATGCACACTTTTCAAAACGTGTTTTTCAGCCCGAAATAAACGCGTTTTTTCAGACAACTGAATCCCCATGTAACATCAAGGCTCAGAAGAGCCCACACACTCAGCTCTTAACCCCAGTGTGCAGAAAGTGTCAAAATGTGTTTTTCAGCAGAAATAAACATGTTTCTGCAAGTTTGGTCAACCCCATGTAAGTTATGGGGCAGTAAATGCACACTTTTCAAAACGTGTTTTTCAGCCCGAAATAAACGCGTTTTTTCAGACAACTGAATCTCCATGTAACAGCAAGGCTCAGAAGAGCCCACACACTCAGCTCTTAACCCCAGTGTGCAGAAAGTGTCAAAACGTGTTTTTCAGCAGAAATAAACATGTTTCTGCAAGTTTGGTCAACCCCATGTAAGTTATGGGGCAGTAAATGCACACTTTTCAAAACGTGTTTTTCAGCCCGAAATAAACGCGTTTTTTTAGACAACTGAATCCCCATGTAACAGCAAGGCTCAGAAGAGCCCACACACTCAGCTCTTAACCCCAGTGTGCAGAAAGTGTCAAAACGTGTTTTTCAGCAGAAATAAACATGTTTCTGCAAGTTTGGTCAACCCCATGTAAGTTATGGGGCAGTAACAGCACACTTTTCAAAACGTGTTTTTCAGCCCGAAATAAACGCGTTTTTTCAGACAACTGAATCCCCATGTAACATCAAGGCTCAGAAGAGCCCACACACTCAGCTCTTAACCCCAGTGTGCAGAAAGTGTCAGAACGTGTTTTTCAGCAGAAATAAACATGTTTCTGCAAGTTTGGTCAACCCCATGTAAGTTATGGGGCAGTAAATGCACACTTTTCAAAACGTGTTTTTCAGCCCGAAATAAACGCGTTTTTTCAGACAACTGAATCCCCATGTAACAGCAAGGCTCAGAAGAGCCCACACACTCAGATCTTAACCCCATTGTGCAGAAAGTGTCAGAACGTGTTTTTCAGCAGAAATAAACATGTTTCTGCAAGTTTGGTCAACCCCATGTAAGTTATGGGGCAGTAAATGCACACTTTTCAAAACGTGTTTTTCAGCCCGAAATAAACGCGTTTTTTCAGACAACTGAATCCCCATGTAACATCAAGGCTCAGAAGAGCCCACACACTCAGATCTTAACCCCAGTGTGCAGAAAGTGTCAAAACGTTTTTTTCAGCAGAAATAAACATGTTTCTGCAAGTTTGGTCAACCCCATGTAAGTTATGGGGCAGTAAATGCACACTTTTCAAAACGTGTTTTTCAGCCCGAAATAAACGCGTTTTTTCAGACAACTGAATCCCCATGTAACAGCAAGGCTCAGAAGAGCCCACACACTCAGCTCTTAACCCCAGTGTGCAGAAAGTGTCAAAACGTGTTTTTCAGCAGAAATAAACATGTTTCTGCAAGTTTGGTCAACCCCATGTAAGTTATGGGGCAGTAAATGCACACTTTTCAAAACGTGTTTTTCAGCCCGAAATAAACGCGTTTTTTCAGACAACTGAATCCCCATGTAACAGCAAGGCTCAGAAGAGCCCACACACTCAGCTCTTAACCCCAGTGTGCAGAAAGTGTCAAAACGTGTTTTTCAGCAGAAATAAACATGTTTCTGCAAGTTTGGTCAACCCCATGTAAGTTATGGGGCAGTAAATGCACACTTTTCAAAACGTGTTTTTCAGCCTGAAATAAACGCGTTTTTTCAGACAACTGAATCCCCATGTAACAGCAAGGCTCAGAAGAGCCCACACACTCAGATCTTAACCCCATTGTGCAGAAAGTGTCAGAACGTGTTTTTCAGCAGAAATAAACATGTTTCTGCAAGTTTGGTCAACCCCATGAAAGTTATGGGGCAGTAAATGCACACTTTTCAAAACGTGTTTTTCAGCCCGAAATAAACGCGTTTTTTCAGATAACTGAATCCCCATGTAACAGCAAGGCTCAGAAGAGCCCACACACTCAGATCTTAACCCCATTGTGCAGAAAGTGTCAGAACGTGTTTTTCAGCAGAAATAAACATGTTTCTGCAAGTTTGGTCAACCCCATGTAAGTTATGGGGCAGTAAATGCACACTATTCAAAATGTGTTTTTCAGCCCGAAATAAACGCGTTTTTTCAGACAACTGAATCCCCATGTAACATCAAGGCTCAGAAGAGCCCACACACTCAGATCTTAACCCCAGTGTGCAGAAAGTGTCAAAACGTGTTTTTCAGCAGAAATAAACATGTTTCTGCAAGTTTGGTCAACCCCATGTAAGTTATGGGGCAGTAAATGCACACTTTTCAAAACGTGTTTTTCAGCCCGAAATAAACGCGTTTTTTCAGACAACTGAATCCCCATGTAACAGCAAGGCTCAGAAGAGCCCACACACTCAGCTCTTAACCCCAGTGTGCAGAAAGTGTCAAAACGTGTTTTTCAGCAGAAATAAACATGTTTCTGCAAGTTTGGTCAACCCCATGTAAGTTATGGGGCAGTAAATGCACACTTTTCAAAACGTGTTTTTCAGCCCGAAATAAACGCGTTTTTTCAGACAACTGAATCCCCATGTAACAGCAAGGCTCAGAAGAGCCCACACACTCAGCTCTTAACCCCAGTGTGCAGAAAGTGTCAAAACGTGTTTTTCAGCAGAAATAAACATGTTTCTGCAAGTTTGGTCAACCCCATGTAAGTTATGGGGCAGTAAATGCACACTTTTCAAAACGTGTTTTTCAGCCCGAAATAAACGCGTTTTTTCAATCAACTGAATCCCCATGTAACAGCAAGGCTCAGAAGAGCCCACACACTCAGATCTTAACCCCATTGTGCAGAAAGTGTCAGAACGTGTTTTTCAGCAGAAATAAACATGTTTCTGCAAGTTTGGTCAACCCCATGAAAGTTATGGGGCAGTAAATGCACACTTTTCAAAACGTGTTTTTCAGCCCGAAATAAACGCGTTTTTTCAGATAACTGAATCCCCATGTAACAGCAAGGCTCAGAAGAGCCCACACACTCAGCTCTTAACCCGAGTGTGCAGAAAGTGTCAAAACGTGTTTTTCAGCAGAAATAAACATGTTTCTGCAAGTTTGGTCAACCCCATGTAAGTTATGGGGCAGTAAATGCACACTTTTCAAAACGTGTTTTTCAGCCCGAAATAAACGCGTTTTTTCAGACAACTGAATCCCCATGTAACAGCAAGGCTCAGAAGAGCCCACACACTCAGCTCTTAACCCCAGTGTGCAGAAAGTGTCAAAACGTGTTTTTCAGCAGAAATAAACATGTTTCTGCAAGTTTGGTCAACCCCATTTAAGTTATGGGGCAGTAAATGCACACTTTTCAAAACGTGTTTTTCAGCCCGAAATAAACGCGTTTTTTCAGACAACTGAATCCCCATGTAACAGCAAGGCTCAGAAGAGCACACACACTCAGCTCTTAACCCCAGTGTGCAGAAAGTGTCAAAACGTGTTTTTCAGCAGAAATAAACATGTTTCTGCAAGTTTGGTCAACCCCATGTAAGTTATGGGGCAGTAAATGCACACTTTTCAAAACGTGTTTTTCAGCCCGAAATAAACGCGTTTTTTCAGACAACTGAATCCCCATGTAACATCAAGGCTCAGAAGAGCCCACACACTCAGCTCTTAAACCCAGTGTGCAGAAAGTGTCAAAATGTGTTTTTCAGCAGAAATAAACATGTTTCTGCAAGTTTGGTCAACCCCATGTAAGTTATGGGGCAGTAAATGCACACTTTTCAAAACGTGTTTTTCAGCCCGAAATAAACGCGTTTTTTCAGACAACTGAATCCCCATGTAACAGCAAGGCTCAGAAGAGCCCACACACTCAGCTCTTAACCCCAGTGTGCAGAAAGTGTCAAAACGTGTTTTTCAGCAGAAATAAACATGTTTCTGCAAGTTTGGTCAACCCCATGTAAGTTATGGGGCAGTAAATGCACACTTTTCAAAACGTGTTTTTCAGCCCGAAATAAACGCGTTTTTTCAGACAACTGAATCCCCATGTAACAGCAAGGCTCAGAAGAGCCCACACACTCAGCTCTTAACCCCAGTGTGCAGAAAGTGTCAAAACGTGTTTTTCAGCAGAAATAAACATGTTTCTGCAAGTTTGGTCAACCCCATGTAAGTTATGGGGCAGTAAATGCACACTTTTCAAAACGTGTTTTTCAGCCCGAAATAAACGCGTTTTTTCAGACAACTGAATCTCCATGTAACAGCAAGGCTCAGAAGAGCCCACACACTCAGCTCTTAACCCCAGTGTGCAGAAAGTGTCAAAACGTGTTTTTCAGCAGAAATAAACATGTTTCTGCAAGTTTGGTCAACCCCATGTAAGTTATGGGGCAGTAACAGCACACTTTTCAAAACGTGTTTTTCAGCCCGAAATTAACGCGTTTTTTCAGACAACTGAATCCCCATGTAAC
Source organism: Lepisosteus platostomus (assembly GCF_059453375.1). NCBI lineage: Eukaryota > Metazoa > Chordata > Actinopteri > Semionotiformes > Lepisosteidae > Lepisosteus > Lepisosteus platostomus. The sequence goes on from NC_142616.1 coordinate 46,065,622, forward strand.
ATCAAGGCTCAGAAGAGCCCACACACTCAGCTCTTAACCCCAGTGTGCAGAAAGGGTCAAAATGTGTTTTTCAGCAGAAATAAACATGTTTCTGCATGTTTGGTCAACCCCATGTAAGTTATGGGGCAGTAAATGCACACTTTTCAAAACGTGTTTTTCAGCCCGAAATAAACGCGTTTTTTCAGACAACTGAATACCCATGTAACAGCAAGGCTCAGAAGAGCCCACACACTCAGCTCTTAACCCCAGTGTGCAGAAAGTGTCAAAACGTGTTTTTCAGCAGAAATAAACATGTTTCTGCAAGTTTGGTCAACCCCATGTAAGTTATGGGGCAGTAAATGCACACTTTTCAAAACGTGTTTTTCAGCCCGAAATAAACGCGTTTTTTCAGACAACTGAATCCCCATGTAACAGCAAGGCTCAGAAGAGCCGACACACTCAGCTCTTAACCCCAGTGTGCAGAAAGTGTCAAAACGTGTTTTTCAGCAGAAATAAACATGTTTCTGCAAGTTTGGTCAACCTCATGTAAGTTATGGGGCAGTAAATGCACACTTTTCAAAACGTGTTTTTCAGCCCGAAATAAACGCGTTTTTTCAGACAACTGAATCCCCATGTAACATCAAGGCTCAGAAGAGCCCACACACTCAGCTCTTAAACCCAGTGTGCAGAAAGTGTCAAAATGTGTTTTTCAGCAGAAATAAACATGTTTCTGCAAGTTTGGTCAACCCCATGTAAGTTATGGGGCAGTAAATGCACACTTTTCAAAACGTGTTTTTCAGCCCGAAATAAACGCGTTTTTTCAGACAACTGAATCTCCATGTAACAGCAAGGCTCAGAAGAGCCCACACACTCAGGTCTTAACCCCAGTGTGCAGAAAGTGTCAAAACGTGTTTTTCAGCAGAAATAAACATGTTTCTGCAAGTTTGGTCAACCCCATGTAAGTTATGGGGCAGTAAATGCACACTTTTCAAAACGTGTTTTTCAGCCCGAAATAAACGCGTTTTTTCAGACAACTGAATCCCCATGTAACAGCAAGGCTCAGAAGAGCCCACACACTCAGCTCTTAACCCCAGTGTGCAGAAAGTGTCAAAACGTGTTTTTCAGCAGAAATAAACATGTTTCTGCAAGTTTGGTCAACCCCATGTAAGTTATGGGGCAGTAAATGCACACTTTTCAAAACGTGTTTTTCAGCCCGAAATAAACGCGTTTTTTCAGACAACTGAATCCCCATGTAACAGCAAGGCTCAGAAGAGCCCACACACTCAGCTCTTAACCCCAGTGTGCAGAAAGTGTCAAAACGTGTTTTTCAGCAGAAATAAACATGTTTCTGCAAGTTTGGTCAACCCCATGTAAGTTATGGGGCAGTAAATGCACACTTTTCAAAACGTGTTTTTCAGCCCGAAATAAACGCGTTTTTTCAGACAACTGAATCTCCATGTAACAGCAAGGCTCAGAAGAGCCCACACACTCAGCTCTTAACCCCAGTGTGCAGAAAGTGTCAAAACGTGTTTTTCAGCAGAAATAAACATGTTTCTGCAAGTTTGGTCAACCCCATGTAAGTTATGGGGCAGTAAATGCACACTTTTCAAAACGTGTTTTTCAGCCCGAAATAAACGCGTTTTTTCAGACAACTGAATCCCCATGTAACAGCAAGGCTCAGAAGAGCCCACACACTCAGCTCTTAACCCCAGTGTGCAGAAAGTGTCAAAACGTGTTTTTCAGCAGAAATAAACATGTTTCTGCAAGTTTGGTCAACCCCATGTAAGTTATGGGGCAGTAACAGCACACTTTTCAAAACGTGTTTTTCAGCCCGAAATTAACGCGTTTTTTCAGACAACTGAATCCCCATGTAACATCAAGGCTCAGAAGAGCCCACACACTCAGCTCTTAACCCCAGTGTGCAGAAAGGGTCAAAATGTGTTTTTCAGCAGAAATAAACATGTTTCTGCAAGTTTGGTCAACCCCATGTAAGTTATGGGGCAGTAACAGCACACTTTTCAAAACGTGTTTTTCAGCCCGAAATAAACGCGTTTTTTCAGACAACTGAATTTCCATGTAACAGCAAGGCTCAGAAGAGCCCACACACTCAGCTTTTAAACCCAGTCTGCAGAAAGTGTCAAAATGTGTTTTTCAGCAGAAATAAACATGTTTCTGCAAGTTTGGTCAACCCCATGTAAGTTATGGGGCAGTAAATGCACACTTTTCAAAACGTGTTTTTCAGCCCGAAATAAACGCGTTTTTTCAGACAACTGAATCCCCATGTAACATCAAGGCTCAGAAGAGCCCACACACTCAGCTCTTAACCCCAGTGTGCAGAAAGTGTCAAAACGTGTTTTTCAGCAGAAATAAACATGTTTCTGCAAGTTTGGTCAACCCCATGTAAGTTATGGGGCAGTAAATGCACACTTTTCAAAACGTGTTTTTCAGCCCGAAATAAACGCGTTTTTTCAGACAACTGAATACCCATGTAACAGCAAGGCTCAGAAGAGCCCACACACTCAGCTCTTAACCCCAGTGTGCAGAAAGTGTCAAAACGTGTTTTTCAGCAGAAATAAACATGTTTCTGCAAGTTTGGTCAACCCCATGTAAGTTATGGGGCAGTAAATGCACACTTTTCAAAACGTGTTTTTCAGCCCGAAATAAACGCGTTTTTTCAGACAACTGAATCCCCATGTAACAGCAAGGCTCAGAAGAGCCCACACACTCAGCTCTTAACCCCAGTGTGCAGAAAGTGTCAAAACGTGTTTTTCAGCAGAAATAAACATGTTTCTGCAAGTTTGGTCAACCCCATGTAAGTTATGGGGCAGTAAATGCACACTTTTCAAAACGTGTTTTTCAGCCCGAAATAAACGCGTTTTTTCAGACAACTGAATCTCCATGTAACAGCAAGGCTCAGAAGAGCCCACACACTCAGCTCTTAACCCCAGTGTGCAGAAAGTGTCAAAACGTGTTTTTCAGCAGAAATAAACATGTTTCTGCAAGTTTGGTCAACCCCATGTAAGTTATGGGGCAGTAAATGCACACTTTTCAAAACGTGTTTTTCAGCCCGAAATAAACGCGTTTTTTCAGACAACTGAATCCCCATGTAACAGCAAGGCTCAGAAGAGCCCACACACTCAGCTCTTAACCCCAGTGTGCAGAAAGTGTCAAAACGTGTTTTTCAGCAGAAATAAACATGTTTCTGCAAGTTTGGTCAACCCCATGTAAGTTATGGGGCAGTAAATGCACACTTTTCAAAACGTGTTTTTCAGCCCGAAATAAACGCGTTTTTTCAGACAACTGAATCCCCATGTAACAGCAAGGCTCAGAAGAGCCCACACACTCAGCTCTTAACCCCAGTGTGCAGAAAGTGTCAAAACGTGTTTTTCAGCAGAAATAAACATGTTTCTGCAAGTTTGGTCAACCCCATGTAAGTTATGGGGCAGTAAATGCACACTTTTCAAAACGTGTTTTTCAGCCCGAAATAAACGCGTTTTTTCAGACAACTGAATCTCCATGTAACAGCAAGGCTCAGAAGAGCCCACACACTCAGCTCTTAACCCCAGTGTGCAGAAAGTGTCAAAACGTGTTTTTCAGCAGAAATAAACATGTTTCTGCAAGTTTGGTCAACCCCATGTAAGTTATGGGGCAGTAAATGCACACTTTTCAAAACGTGTTTTTCAGCCCGAAATAAACGCGTTTTTTCAGACAACTGAATCCCCATGTAACAGCAAGGCTCAGAAGAGCCCACACACTCAGCTCTTAACCCCAGTGTGCAGAAAGTGTCAAAACGTGTTTTTCAGCAGAAATAAACATGTTTCTGCAAGTTTGGTCAACCCCATGTAAGTTATGGGGCAGAAACAGCACACTTTTCAAAACGTGTTTTTCAGCCCGAAATTAACGCGTTTTTTCAGACAACTGAATCCCCATGTAACATCAAGGCTCAGAAGAGCCCACACACTCAGCTCTTAACCCCAGTGTGCAGAAAGGGTCAAAATGTGTTTTTCAGCAGAAATAAACATGTTTCTGCAAGTTTGGTCAACCCCATGTAAGTTATGGGGCAGTAACAGCACACTTTTCAAAACGTGTTTTTCAGCCCGAAATAAACGCGTTTTTTCAGACAACTGAATTTCCATGTAACAGCAAGGCTCAGAAGAGCCCACACACTCAGCTCTTAAACCCAGTCTGCAGAAAGTGTCAAAATGTGTTTTTCAGCAGAAATAAACATGTTTCTGCAAGTTTGGTCAACCCCATGTAAGTTATGGGGCAGTAAATGCACACTTTTCAAAACGTGTTTTTCAGCCCGAAATAAACGCGTTTTTTCAGACAACTGAATCCCCATGTAACAGCAAGGCTCAGAAGAGCCCACACACTCAGCTCTTAACCCCAGTGTGCAGAAAGTGTCAAAACGTGTTTTTCAGCAGAAATAAACATGTTTCTGCAAGTTTGGTCAACCCCATGTAAGTTATGGGGCAGTAAATGCACACTTTTCAAAACGTGTTTTTCAGCCCGAAATAAACGCGTTTTTTCAGACAACTGAATACCCATGTAACAGCAAGGCTCAGAAGAGCCCACACACTCAGCTCTTAACCCCAGTGTGCAGAAAGTGGCAAAACGTGTTTTTCAGCAGAAATAAACATGTTTCTGCAAGTTTGGTCAACCCCATGTAAGTTATGGGGCAGTAAATGCACACTTTTCAAAACGTGTTTTTCAGCCCGAAATAAACGCGTTTTTTCAGACAACTGAATCCCCATGTAACAGCAAGGCTCAGAAGAGCCCACACACTCAGCTCTTAACCCCAGTGTGCAGAAAGTGTCAAAACGTGTTTTTCAGCAGAAATAAACATGTTTCTGCAAGTTTGGTCAACCTCATGTAAGTTATGGGGCAGTAAATGCACACTTTTCAAAACGTGTTTTTCAGCCCGAAATAAACGCGTTTTTTCAGACAACTGAATCCCCATGTAACATCAAGGCTCAGAAGAGCCCACACACTCAGCTCTTAAACCCAGTGTGCAGAAAGTGTCAAAATGTGTTTTTCAGCAGAAATAAACATGTTTCTGCAAGTTTGGTCAACCCCATGTAAGTTATGGGGCAGTAAATGCACACTTTTCAAAACGTGTTTTTCAGCCCGAAATAAACGCGTTTTTTCAGACAACTGAATCTCCATGTAACAGCAAGGCTCAGAAGAGCCCACACACTCAGCTCTTAACCCCAGTGTGCAGAAAGTGTCAAAACGTGTTTTTCAGCAGAAATAAACATGTTTCTGCAAGTTTGGTCAACCCCATGTAAGTTATGGGGCAGTAAATGCACACTTTTCAAAACGTGTTTTTCAGCCCGAAATAAACGCGTTTTTTCAGACAACTGAATCCCCATGTAACAGCAAGGCTCAGAAGAGCCCACACACTCAGCTCTTAACCCCAGTGTGCAGAAAGTGTCAAAACGTGTTTTTCAGCAGAAATAAACATGTTTCTGCAAGTTTGGTCAACCCCATGTAAGTTATGGGGCAGTAACAGCACACTTTTCAAAACGTGTTTTTCAGCCCGAAATAAACGCGTTTTTTCAGACAACTGAATCCCCATGTAACAGCAAGGCTCAGAAGAGCCCACACACTCAGCTCTTAACCCCAGTGTGCAGAAAGTGTCAAAACGTGTTTTTCAGCAGAAATAAACATGTTTCTGCAAGTTTGGTCAACCCCATGTAAGTTATGGGGCAGTAAATGCACACTTTTCAAAACGTGTTTTTCAGCCCGAAATAAACGCGTTTTTTCAGACAACTGAATCCCCATGTAACAGCAAGGCTCAGAAGAGCCCACACACTCAGCTCTTAACCCCAGTGTGCAGAAAGTGTCAAAACGTGTTTTTCAGCAGAAATAAACATGTTTCTGCAAGTTTGGTCAACCCCATGTAAGTTATGGGGCAGTAAATGCACACTTTTCAAAACGTGTTTTTCAGCCCGAAATAAACGCGTTTTTTCAGACAACTGAATACCCATGTAACAGCAAGGCTCAGAAGAGCCCACACACTCAGCTCTTAACCCCAGTGTGCAGAAAGTGGCAAAACGTGTTTTTCAGCAGAAATAAACATGTTTCTGCAAGTTTGGTCAACCCCATGTAAGTTATGGGGCAGTAAATGCACACTTTTCAAAACGTGTTTTTCAGCCCGAAATAAACGCGTTTTTTCAGACAACTGAATCCCCATGTAACAGCAAGGCTCAGAAGAGCCCACACACTCAGCTCTTAACCCCAGTGTGCAGAAAGTGTCAAAACGTGTTTTTCAGCAGAAATAAACATGTTTCTGCAAGTTTGGTCAACCTCATGTAAGTTATGGGGCAGTAAATGCACACTTTTCAAAACGTGTTTTTCAGCCCGAAATAAACGCGTTTTTTCAGACAACTGAATCCCCATGTAACATCAAGGCTCAGAAGAGCCCACACACTCAGCTCTTAAACCCAGTGTGCAGAAAGTGTCAAAATGTGTTTTTCAGCAGAAATAAACATGTTTCTGCAAGTTTGGTCAACCCCATGTAAGTTATGGGGCAGTAAATGCACACTTTTCAAAACGTGTTTTTCAGCCCGAAATAAACGCGTTTTTTCAGACAACTGAATCTCCATGTAACAGCAAGGCTCAGAAGAGCCCACACACTCAGCTCTTAACCCCAGTGTGCAGAAAGTGTCAAAACGTGTTTTTCAGCAGAAATAAACATGTTTCTGCAAGTTTGGTCAACCCCATGTAAGTTATGGGGCAGTAAATGCACACTTTTCAAAACGTGTTTTTCAGCCCGAAATAAACGCGTTTTTTCAGACAACTGAATCCCCATGTAACAGCAAGGCTCAGAAGAGCCCACACACTCAGCTCTTAACCCCAGTGTGCAGAAAGTGTCAAAACGTGTTTTTCAGCAGAAATAAACATGTTTCTGCAAGTTTGGTCAACCCCATGTAAGTTATGGGGCAGTAACAGCACACTTTTCAAAACGTGTTTTTCAGCCCGAAATAAACGCGTTTTTTCAGACAACTGAATCCCCATGTAACAGCAAGGCTCAGAAGAGCCCACACACTCAGCTCTTAACCCCAGTGTGCAGAAAGTGTCAAAACGTGTTTTTCAGCAGAAATAAACATGTTTCTGCAAGTTTGGTCAACCCCATGTAAGTTATGGGGCAGTAACAGCACACTTTTCAAAACGTGTTTTTCAGCCCGAAATAAACGCGTTTTTTCAGACAACTGAATCCCCATGTAACATCAAGGCTCAGAAGAGCCCACACACTCAGCTCTTAACCCCAGTGTGCAGAAAGTGTCAAAACGTGTTTTTCAGCAGAAATAAACATGTTTCTGCAAGTTTGGTCAACCCCATGTAAGTTATGGGTCAGTAAAATCACACTTTTCAAAACGTTTTTTTCAGCCCGAAATAAACGCGTTTTTTCAGACAACTGAATCCCCATGTAACAGCAAGGCTCAGAAGAGCCCACACACTCAGATCTTAACCCCAGTGTGCAGAAAGTGTCAGAACGTGTTTTTCAGCAGAAATAAACATGTTTCTGCAAGTTTGGTCAACCCCATGTAAGTTATGGGGCAGTAAATGCACACTTTTCAAAACGTGTTTTTCAGCCCGAAATAAACGCGTTTTTTCAGTCAACTGAATCCCCATGTAACATCAAGGCTCAGAAGAGCCCACACACTCAGCTCTTAACCCCAGTGTGCAGAAAGTGTCAAAACGTGTTTTTCAGCAGAAATAAACATGTTTCTGCAAGTTTGGTCAACCCCATGTAAGTTATGGGGCAGTAAATGCACACTTTTCAAAACGTGTTTTTCAGCCCGAAATAAACGCGTTTTTTCAGACAACTGAATCCCCATGTAACAGCAAGGCTCAGAAGAGCCCACACACTCAGCTCTTAACCCCAGTGTGCAGAAAGTGTCAAAACGTGTTTTTCAGCAGAAATAAACATGTTTCTGCAAGTTTGGTCAACCCCATGTAAGTTATGGGGCAGTAAATGCACACTTTTCAAAACGTGTTTTTCAGCCCGAAATAAACGCGTTTTTTCAGACAACTGAATCCCCATGTAACAGCAAGGCTCAGAAGAGCCCACACACTCAGCTCTTAACCCCAGTGTGCAGAAAGTGTCAAAACGTGTTTTTCAGCAGAAATAAACATGTTTCTGCAAGTTTGGTCAACCCCATGTGAGTTATGGGGCAGTAAATGCACACTTTTCAAAACGTGTTTTTCAGCCCGAAATAAACGCGTTTTTTCAGACAACTGAATCCCCATGTAACATCAAGGCTCAGAAGAGCCCACACACTCAGCTCTTAACCCCAGTGTGCAGAAAGTGTCAAAATGTGTTTTTCAGCAGAAATAAACATGTTTCTGCAAGTTTGGTCAACCCCATGTAAGTTATGGGGCAGTAAATGCATACTTTTCAAAACGTGTTTTTCAGCCCGAAATAAACGCGTTTTTTCAGACAACTGAATCTCCATGTAACAGCAAGGCTCAGAAGAGCCCACACACTCAGCTCTTAACCCCAGTGTGCAGAAAGTGTCAAAACGTGTTTTTCAGCAGAAATAAACATGTTTCTGCAAGTTTGGTCAACCCCATGTAAGTTATGGGGCAGTAAAATCACACTTTTCAAAACGTGTTTTTCAGCCCGAAATAAACGCGTTTTTTCAGACAACTGAATCCCCATGTAACAGCAAGGCTCAGAAGAGCCCACACACTCAGATCTTAACCCCAGTGTGCAGAAAGTGTCAGAACGTGTTTTTCAGCAGAAATAAACATGTTTCTGCAAGTTTGGTCAACCCCATGTAAGTTATGGGGCAGTAAATGCACACTTTTCAAAACGTGTTTTTCAGCCCGAAATAAACGCGTTTTTTCAGTCAACTGAATCCCCATGTAACATCAAGGCTCAGAAGAGCCCACACACTCAGCTCTTAACCCCAGTGTGCAGAAAGTGTCAAAACGTGTTTTTCAGCAGAAATAAACATGTTTCTGCAAGTTTGGTCAACCCCATGTAAGTTATGGGGCAGTAAATGCACACTTTTCAAAACGTGTTTTTCAGCCCGAAATAAACGCGTTTTTTCAGACAACTGAATCCCCATGTAACAGCAAGGCTCAGAAGAGCCCACACACTCAGCTCTTAACCCCAGTGTGCAGAAAGTGTCAAAACGTGTTTTTCAGCAGAAATAAACATGTTTCTGCAAGTTTGGTCAACCCCATGTAAGTTATGGGGCAGTAAATGCACACTTTTCAAAACGTGTTTTTCAGCCCGAAATAAACGCGTTTTTTCAGACAACTGAATCCCCATGTAACAGCAAGGCTCAGAAGAGCCCACACACTCAGCTCTTAACCCCAGTGTGCAGAAAGTGTCAAAACGTGTTTTTCAGCAGAAATAAACATGTTTCTGCAAGTTTGGTCAACCCCATGTGAGTTATGGGGCAGTAAATGCACACTTTTCAAAACGTGTTTTTCAGCCCGAAATAAATGCGTTTTTTCAGACAACTGAATCCCCATGTAACATCAAGGCTCAGAAGAGCCCACACACTCAGCTCTTAACCCCAGTGTGCAGAAAGTGTCAAAATGTGTTTTTCAGCAGAAATAAACATGTTTCTGCAAGTTTGGTCAACCCCATGTAAGTTATGGGGCAGTAAATGCACACTTTTCAAAACGTGTTTTTCAGCCCGAAATAAACGCGATTTTTCAGACAACTGAATCTCCATGTAACAGCAAGGCTCAGAAGAGCCCACACACTCAGCTCTTAACCCCAGTGTGCAGAAAGTGTCAAAACGTGTTTTTCAGCAGAAATAAACATGTTTCTGCAAGTTTGGTCAACCCCATGTAAGTTATGGGGCAGTAACAGCACACTTTTCAAAACGTGTTTTTCAGCCCGAAATAAACGCGTTTTTTCAGACAACTGAATCCCCATGTAACATCAAGGCTCAGAAGAGCCCACACACTCAGCTCTTAACCCCAGTGTGCAGAAAGTGTCAAAACGTGTTTTTCAGCAGAAATAAACATGTTTCTGCAAGTTTGGTCAACCCCATGTAAGTTATGGGGCAGTAAATGGACACTTTTCAAAACGTGTTTTTCAGCCCGAAATAAACGCGTTTTTTCAGACAACTGAATCCCCATGTAACAGCAAGGCTCAGAAGAGCCCACACACTCAGATCTTAACCCCATTGTGCAGAAAGTGTCAGAACGTGTTTTTCAGCAGAAATAAACATGTTTCTGCAAGTTTGGTCAACCCCATGAAAGTTATGGGGCAGTAAATGCACACTTTTCAAAACGTGTTTTTCAGCCCGAAATAAACGCGTTTTTTCAGACAACTGAATCCCCATGTAACAGCAAGGCTCAGAAGAGCCCACACACTCAGCTCTTAACCCCAGTGTGCAGAAAGTGTCAAAACGTGTTTTTCAGCAGAAATAAACATGTTTCTGCAAGTTTGGTCAACCCCATGTAAGTTATGGGGCAGTAACAGCACACTTTTCAAAACGTGTTTTTCAGCCCGAAATAAACGCGTTTTTTCAGACAACTGAATCCCCATGTAACATCAAGGCTCAGAAGAGCCCACACACTCAGCTCTTAACCCCAGTGTGCAGAAAGTGTCAAAACGTGTTTTTCAGCAGAAATAAACATGTTTCTGCAAGTTTGGTCAACCCCATGTAAGTTATGGGTCAGTAAATGCACACTTTTCAAAACGTGTTTTTCAGCCCGAAATAAACGCCTTTTTTCAGACAACTGAATCCCCATGTAACAGCAAGGCTCAGAAGAGCCCACACACTCAGATCTTAACCCCAGTGTGCAGAAAGTGTCAAAACGTGTTTTTCAGCAGAAATAAACATGTTTCTGCAAGTTTGGTCAACCCCATGTAAGTTATGGGGCAGTAAATGCACACTTTTCAAAACGTGTTTTTCAGCCCGAAATAAACGCGTTTTTTCAGACAACTGAATCCCCATGTAACAGCAAGGCTCAGAAGAGCCCACACACTCAGCTCTTAACCCCAGTGTGCAGAAAGTGTCAAAACGTGTTTTTCAGCAGAAATAAACATGTTTCTGCAAGTTTGGTCAACCCCATGTAAGTTATGGGGCAGTAACAGCACACTTTTCAAAACGTGTTTTTCAGCCCGAAATAAACGCGTTTTTTCAGACAACTGAATCCCCATGTAACATCAAGGCTCAGAAGAGCCCACACACTCAGATCTTAACCCCATTGTGCAGAAAGTGTCAGAACGTGTTTTTCAGCAGAAATAAACATGTTTCTGCAAGTTTGGTCAACCCCATGAAAGTTATGGGGCAGTAAATGCACACTTTTCAAAACGTGTTTTTCAGCCCGAAATAAACGCGTTTTTTCAGACAACTGAATCCCCATGTAACAGCAAGGCTCAGAAGAGCCCACACACTCAGCTCTTAACCCCAGTGTGCAGAAAGTGTCAAAACGTGTTTTTCAGCAGAAATAAACATGTTTCTGCAAGTTTGGTCAACCCCATGTAAGTTATGGGGCAGAAACAGCACACTTTTCAAAACGTGTTTTTCAGCCCGAAATAAACGCGTTTTTTCAGACAACTGAATCCCCATGTAACATCAAGGCTCAGAAGAGCCCACACACTCAGCTCTTAACCCCAGTGTGCAGAAAGTGTCAAAACGTGTTTTTCAGCAGAAATAAACATGTTTCTGCAAGTTTGGTCAACCCCATGTAAGTTATGGGGCAGTAAATGCACACTTTTCAAAACGTGTTTTTCAGCCCGAAATAAACGCGTTTTTTCAGACAACTGAATCCCCATGTAACAGCAAGGCTCAGAAGAGCCCACACACTCAGCTCTTAACCCCAGTGTGCAGAAAGTGTCAAAACGTGTTTTTCAGCAGAAATAAACATGTTTCTGCAAGTTTGGTCAACCCCATGTAAGTTATGGGGCAGTAAATGCACACTTTTCAAAACGTGTTTTTCAGCCCGAAATAAACGCGTTTTTTCAGACAACTGAATCCCCATGTAACAGCAAGGCTCAGAAGAGCCCACACACTCAGCTCTTAACCCCAGTGTGCAGAAAGTGTCAATACGTGTTTTTCAGCAGAAATAAACATGTTTCTGCAAGTTTGGTCAACCCCATGTGAGTTATGGGGCAGTAAATGCACACTTTTCAAAACGTGTTTTTCAGCCCGAAATAAATGCGTTTTTTCAGACAACTGAATCCCCATGTAACATCAAGGCTCAGAAGAGCCCACACACTCAGCTCTTAACCCCAGTGTGCAGAAAGTGTCAAAATGTGTTTTTCAGCAGAAATAAACATGTTTCTGCAAGTTTGGTCAACCCCATGTAAGTTATGGGGCAGTAAATGCACACTTTTCAAAACGTGTTTTTCAGCCCGAAATAAACGCGTTTTTTCAGACAACTGAATCTCCATGTAACAGCAAGGCTCAGAAGAGCCCACACACTCAGCTCTTAACCCCAGTGTGCAGAAAGTGTCAAAACGTGTTTTTCAGCAGAAATAAACATGTTTCTGCAAGTTTGGTCAACCCCATGTAAGTTATGGGGCAGTAACAGCACACTTTTCAAAACGTGTTTTTCAGCCCGAAATAAACGCGTTTTTTCAGACAACTGAATCCCCATGTAACATCAAGGCTCAGAAGAGCCCACACACTCAGCTCTTAACCCCAGTGTGCAGAAAGTGTCAAAACGTGTTTTTCAGCAGAAATAAACATGTTTCTGCAAGTTTGGTCAACCCCATGTAAGTTATGGGGCAGTAAATGGACACTTTTCAAAACGTGTTTTTCAGCCCGAAATAAACGCGTTTTTTCAGACAACTGAATCCCCATGTAACAGCAAGGCTCAGAAGAGCCCACACACTCAGATCTTAACCCCATTGTGCAGAAAGTGTCAGAACGTGTTTTTCAGCAGAAATAAACATGTTTCTGCAAGTTTGGTCAACCCCATGAAAGTTATGGGGCAGTAAATGCACACTTTTCAAAACGTGTTTTTCAGCCCGAAATAAACGCGTTTTTTCAGACAACTGAATCCCCATGTAACAGCAAGGCTCAGAAGAGCCCACACACTCAGCTCTTAACCCCAGTGTGCAGAAAGTGTCAAAACGTGTTTTTCAGCAGAAATAAACATGTTTCTGCAAGTTTGGTCAACCCCATGTAAGTTATGGGGCAGTAACAGCACACTTTTCAAAACGTGTTTTTCAGCCCGAAATAAACGCGTTTTTTCAGACAACTGAATCCCCATGTAACATCAAGGCTCAGAAGAGCCCACACACTCAGCTCTTAACCCCAGTGTGCAGAAAGTGTCAAAACGTGTTTTTCAGCAGAAATAAACATGTTTCTGCAAGTTTGGTCAACCCCATGTAAGTTATGGGTCAGTAAATGCACACTTTTCAAAACGTGTTTTTCAGCCCGAAATAAACGCCTTTTTTCAGACAACTGAATCCCCATGTAACAGCAAGGCTCAGAAGAGCCCACACACTCAGATCTTAACCCCAGTGTGCAGAAAGTGTCAAAACGTGTTTTTCAGCAGAAATAAACATGTTTCTGCAAGTTTGGTCAACCCCATGTAAGTTATGGGGCAGTAAATGCACACTTTTCAAAACGTGTTTTTCAGCCCGAAATAAACGCGTTTTTTCAGACAACTGAATCCCCATGTAACAGCAAGGCTCAGAAGAGCCCACACACTCAGCTCTTAACCCCAGTGTGCAGAAAGTGTCAAAACGTGTTTTTCAGCAGAAATAAACATGTTTCTGCAAGTTTGGTCAACCCCATGTAAGTTATGGGGCAGTAACAGCACACTTTTCAAAACGTGTTTTTCAGCCCGAAATAAACGCGTTTTTTCAGACAACTGAATCCCCATGTAACATCAAGGCTCAGAAGAGCCCACACACTCAGATCTTAACCCCATTGTGCAGAAAGTGTCAGAACGTGTTTTTCAGCAGAAATAAACATGTTTCTGCAAGTTTGGTCAACCCCATGAAAGTTATGGGGCAGTAAATGCACACTTTTCAAAACGTGTTTTTCAGCCCGAAATAAACGCGTTTTTTCAGACAACTGAATCCCCATGTAACAGCAAGGCTCAGAAGAGCCCACACACTCAGCTCTTAACCCCAGTGTGCAGAAAGTGTCAAAACGTGTTTTTCAGCAGAAATAAACATGTTTCTGCAAGTTTGGTCAACCCCATGTAAGTTATGGGGCAGTAACAGCACACTTTTCAAAACGTGTTTTTCAGCCCGAAATAAACGCGTTTTTTCAGACAACTGAATCCCCATGTAACATCAAGGCTCAGAAGAGCCCACACACTCAGCTCTTAACCCCAGTGTGCAGAAAGTGTCAAAACGTGTTTTTCAGCAGAAATAAACATGTTTCTGCAAGTTTGGTCAACCCCATGTAAGTTATGGGTCAGTAAATGCACACTTTTCAAAACGTGTTTTTCAGCCCGAAATAAACGCCTTTTTTCAGACAACTGAATCCCCATGTAACAGCAAGGCTCAAAAGAGCCCACACACTCAGATCTTAACCCCAGTGTGCAGAAAGTGTCAGAACGTGTTTTTCAGCAGAAATAAACATGTTTCTGCAAGTTTGGTCAACCCCATGTAAGTTATGGGGCAGTAAATGCACACTTTTCAAAACGTGTTTTTCAGCCCGAAATAAACGCGTTTTTTCAGACAACTGAATCCCCATGTAACATCAAGGCTCAGAAGAGCCCACACACTCAGATCTTAACCCCAGTGTGCAGAAAGTGTCAAAACGTGTTTTTCAGCAGAAATAAACATGTTTCTGCAAGTTTGGTCAACCCCATGTAAGTTATGGGGCAGTAAATGCACACTTTTCAAAACGTGTTTTTCAGCCCGAAATAAACGCCTTTTTTCAGACAACTGAATCCCCATGTAACAGCAAGGCTCAGAAGAGCCCACACACTCAGCTCTTAACCCCAGTGTGCAGAAAGTGTCAAAACGTGTTTTTCAGCAGAAATAAACATGTTTCTGCAAGTTTGGTCAACCCCATGTAAGTTATGGGGCAGTAAATGCACACTTTTCAAAACGTGTTTTTCAGCCCGAAATAAACGCGTTTTTTCAGACAACTGAATCCCCATGTAACAGCAAGGCTCAGAAGAGCCCACACACTCAGCTCTTAACCCCAGTGTGCAGAAAGTGTCAAAACGTGTTTTTCAGCAGAAATAAACATGTTTCTTCAAGTTTGGTCAACCCCATGTAAGTTATGGGGCAGTAAATGCACACTTTTCAAAACGTGTTTTTCAGCCCGAAATAAACGCGTTTTTTCAGACAACTGAATCCCCATGTAACAGCAAGGCTC
Organism: Lepisosteus platostomus; assembly: GCF_059453375.1. Classification (NCBI taxonomy): domain Eukaryota; kingdom Metazoa; phylum Chordata; class Actinopteri; order Semionotiformes; family Lepisosteidae; genus Lepisosteus; species Lepisosteus platostomus. The sequence continues at coordinate 46,080,876 of NC_142616.1, forward strand.
AGAAGAGCCCACACACTCAGCTCTTAACCCCAGTGTGCAGAAAGTGTCAAAACGTGTTTTTCAGCAGAAATAAACATGTTTCTGCAAGTTTGGTCAACCCCATTTAAGTTATGGGGCAGTAAATGCACACTTTTCAAAACGTGTTTTTCAGCCCGAAATAAACGCGTTTTTTCAGACAACTGCATCCCCATGTAAGAGCAAGGCTCAGAAGAGCACACACACTCAGCTCTTAACCCCAGTGTGCAGAAAGTGTCAAAACGTGTTTTTCAGCAGAAATAAACATGTTTCTGCAAGTTTGGTCAACCCCATTTAAGTTATGGGGCAGTAAATGCACACTTTTCAAAACGTGTTTTTCAGCCCGAAATAAACGCGTTTTTTCAGACAACTGAATCCCCATGTAACATCAAGGCTCAGAAGAGCCCACACACTCAGCTCTTAAACCCAGTGTGCAGAAAGTGTCAAAATGTGTTTTTCAGCAGAAATAAACATGTTTCTGCAAGTTTGGTCAACCCCATGTAAGTTATGGGGCAGTAAATGCACACTTTTCAAAACGTGTTTTTCAGCCCGAAATAAACGCGTTTTTTCAGACAACTGAATCCCCATGTAACAGCAAGGCTCAGAAGAGCCCACACACTCAGCTCTTAACCCCAGTGTGCAGAAAGTGTCAAAACGTGTTTTTCAGCAGAAATAAACATGTTTCTGCAAGTTTGGTCAACCCCATGTGAGTTATGGGGCAGTAAATGCACACTTTTCAAAACGTGTTTTTCAGCCCGAAATAAACGCGTTTTTTCAGACAACTGAATCCCCATGTAACATCAAGGCTCAGAAGAGCCCACACACTCAGCTCTTAACCCCAGTGTGCAGAAAGTGTCAAAATGTGTTTTTCAGCAGAAATAAACATGTTTCTGCAAGTTTGGTCAACCCCATGTAAGTTATGGGGCAGTAAATGCACACTTTTCAAAACGTGTTTTTCAGCCCGAAATAAACGCGTTTTTTCAGACAACTGAATCTCCATGTAACAGCAAGGCTCAGAAGAGCCCACACACTCAGCTCTTAACCCCAGTGTGCAGAAAGTGTCAAAACGTGTTTTTCAGCAGAAATAAACATGTTTCTGCAAGTTTGGTCAACCCCATGTAAGTTATGGGGCAGTAAATGCACACTTTTCAAAACGTGTTTTTCAGCCCGAAATAAACGCGTTTTTTCAGACAACTGAATCCCCATGTAACATCAAGGCTCAGAAGAGCCCACACACTCAGCTCTTAAACCCAGTGTGCAGAAAGTGTCAAAATGTGTTTTTCAGCAGAAATAAACATGTTTCTGCAAGTTTGGTCAACCCCATGTAAGTTATGGGGCAGTAAATGCACACTTTTCAAAACGTTTTTTTCAGCCCGAAATAAACGCGTTTTTTCAGACAACTGAATCTCCATGTAACAGCAAGGCTCAGAAGAGCCCACACACTCAGCTCTTAACCCCAGTGTGCAGAAAGTGTCAAAACGTGTTTTTCAGCAGAAATAAACATGTTTCTGCAAGTTTGGTCAACCCCATGTAAGTTATGGGGCAGTAAATGCACACTTTTCAAAACGTGTTTAACAGCCCGAAATAAACGCGTTTTTTCAGACAACTGAATCCCCATGTAACATCAAGGCTCAGAAGAGCCCACACACTCAGCTCTTAACCCCAGTGTGCAGAAAGTGTCAAAACGTGTTTTTCAGCAGAAATAAACATGTTTCTGCAAGTTTGGTCAACCCCATGTAAGTTATGGGGCAGTAACAGCACACTTTTCAAAACGTGTTTTTCAGCCCGAAATTAACGCGTTTTTTCAGACAACTGAATCCCCATGTAACATCAAGGCTCAGAAGAGCCCACACACTCAGATCTTAACCCCATTGTGCAGAAAGTGTCAGAACGTGTTTTTCAGCAGAAATAAACATGTTTCTGCAAGTTTGGTCAACCCCATGTAAGTTATGGGGCAGTAAATGCACACTTTTCAAAACGTGTTTTTCAGCCCGAAATAAACGCGTTTTTTCAGACAACTGAATCCCCATGTAACATCAAGGCTCAGAAGAGCCCACACATTCAGATCTTAACCCCAGTGTGCAGAAAGTGTCAAAACGTGTTTTTCAGCAGAAATAAACATGTTTCTGCAAGTTTGGTCAACCCCATGTAAGTTATGGGGCAGTAAATGCACACTTTTCAAAACGTGTTTTTCAGCCCGAAATAAACGCGTTTTTTCAGACAACTGAATCCCCATGTAACAGCAAGGCTCAGAAGAGCCCACACACTCAGCTCTTAACCCCAGTGTGCAGAAAGTGTCAAAACGTGTTTTTCAGCAGAAATAAACATGTTTCTGCAAGTTTGGTCAACCCCATGTGAGTTATGGGGCAGTAAATGCACACTTTTCAAAACGTGTTTTTCAGCCCGAAATAAACGCGTTTTTTCAGACAACTGAATCCCCATGTAACATCAAGGCTCAGAAGAGCCCACACACTCAGCTCTTAACCCCAGTGTGCAGAAAGTGTCAAAATGTGTTTTTCAGCAGAAATAAACATGTTTCTGCAAGTTTGGTCAACCCCATGTAAGTTATGGGGCAGTAAATGCACACTTTTCAAAACGTGTTTTTCAGCCCGAAATAAACGCGTTTTTTCAGACAACTGAATCTCCATGTAACAGCAAGGCTCAGAAGAGCCCACACACTCAGCTCTTAACCCCAGTGTGCAGAAAGTGTCAAAACGTGTTTTTCAGCAGAAATAAACATGTTTCTGCAAGTTTGGTCAACCCCATGTAAGTTATGGGGCAGTAAATGCACACTTTTCAAAACGTGTTTTTCAGCCCGAAATAAACGCGTTTTTTCAGACAACTGAATCCCCATGTAACATCAAGGCTCAGAAGAGCCCACACACTCAGCTCTTAAACCCAGTGTGCAGAAAGTGTCAAAATGTGTTTTTCAGCAGAAATAAACATGTTTCTGCAAGTTTGGTCAACCCCATGTAAGTTATGGGGCAGTAAATGCACACTTTTCAAAACGTGTTTTTCAGCCCGAAATAAACGCGTTTTTTCAGACAACTGAATCCCCATGTAACAGCAAGGCTCAGAAGAGCCCACACACTCAGCTCTTAACCCCAGTGTGCAGAAAGTGTCAAAACGTGTTTTTCAGCAGAAATAAACATGTTTCTGCAAGTTTGGTCAACCCCATGTAAGTTATGGGGCAGTAAATGCACACTTTTCAAAACGTTTTTTTCAGCCCGAAATAAACGCGTTTTTTCAGACAACTGAATCTCCATGTAACAGCAAGGCTCAGAAGAGCCCACACACTCAGCTCTTAACCCCAGTGTGCAGAAAGTGTCAAAACGTGTTTTTCAGCAGAAATAAACATGTTTCTGCAAGTTTGGTCAACCCCATGTAAGTTATGGGGCAGTAAATGCACACTTTTCAAAACGTGTTTAACAGCCCGAAATAAACGCGTTTTTTCAGACAACTGAATCCCCATGTAACATCAAGGCTCAGAAGAGCCCACACACTCAGCTCTTAACCCCAGTGTGCAGAAAGTGTCAAAACGTGTTTTTCAGCAGAAATAAACATGTTTCTGCAAGTTTGGTCAACCCCATGTAAGTTATGGGGCAGTAACAGCACACTTTTCAAAACGTGTTTTTCAGCCCGAAATTAACGCGTTTTTTCAGACAACTGAATCCCCATGTAACATCAAGGCTCAGAAGAGCCCACACACTCAGATCTTAACCCCATTGTGCAGAAAGTGTCAGAACGTGTTTTTCAGCAGAAATAAACATGTTTCTGCAAGTTTGGTCAACCCCATGTAAGTTATGGGGCAGTAAATGCACACTTTTCAAAACGTGTTTTTCAGCCCGAAATAAACGCGTTTTTTCAGACAACTGAATCCCCATGTAACATCAAGGCTCAGAAGAGCCCACACATTCAGATCTTAACCCCAGTGTGCAGAAAGTGTCAAAACGTGTTTTTCAGCAGAAATAAACATGTTTCTGCAAGTTTGGTCAACCCCATGTAAGTTATGGGGCAGTAAATGCACACTTTTCAAAACGTGTTTTTCAGCCCGAAATAAACGCGTTTTTTCAGACAACTGAATCCCCATGTAACAGCAAGGCTCAGAAGAGCCCACACACTCAGCTCTTAACCCCAGTGTGCAGAAAGTGTCAAAACGTGTTTTTCAGCAGAAATAAACATGTTTCTGCAAGTTTGGTCAACCCCATGTGAGTTATGGGGCAGTAAATGCACACTTTTCAAAACGTGTTTTTCAGCCCGAAATAAACGCGTTTTTTCAGACAACTGAATCCCCATGTAACATCAAGGCTCAGAAGAGCCCACACACTCAGCTCTTAACCCCAGTGTGCAGAAAGTGTCAAAATGTGTTTTTCAGCAGAAATAAACATGTTTCTGCAAGTTTGGTCAACCCCATGTAAGTTATGGGGCAGTAAATGCACACTTTTCAAAACGTGTTTTTCAGCCCGAAATAAACGCGTTTTTTCAGACAACTGAATCTCCATGTAACAGCAAGGCTCAGAAGAGCCCACACACTCAGCTCTTAACCCCAGTGTGCAGAAAGTGTCAGAACGTGTTTTTCAGCAGAAATAAACATGTTTCTGCAAGTTTGGTCAACCCCATGTAAGTTATGGGGCAGTAAATGCACACTTTTCAAAACGTGTTTTTCAGCCCGAAATAAACGCGTTTTTTCAGTCAACTGAATCCCCATGTAACATCAAGGCTCAGAAGAGCCCACACACTCAGCTCTTAACCCCAGTGTGCAGAAAGTGTCAAAACGTGTTTTTCAGCAGAAATAAACATGTTTCTGCAAGTTTGGTCAACCCCATGTAAGTTATGGGGCAGTAAATGCACACTTTTCAAAACGTGTTTTTCAGCCCGAAATAAACGCGTTTTTTCAGACAACTGAATCCCCATGTAACAGCAAGGCTCAGAAGAGCCCACACACTCAGCTCTTAAACCCAGTGTGCAGAAAGTGTCAAAATGTGTTTTTCAGCAGAAATAAACATGTTTCTGCAAGTTTGGTCAACCCCATGTAAGTTATGGGGCAGTAAATGCACACTTTTCAAAACGTGTTTTTCAGCCCGAAATAAACGCGTTTTTTCAGACAACTGAATCTCCATGTAACAGCAAGGCTCAGAAGAGCCCACACACTCAGCTCTTAACCCCAGTGTGCAGAAAGTGTCAAAACGTGTTTTTCAGCAGAAATAAACATGTTTCTGCAAGTTTGGTCAACCCCATGTAAGTTATGGGGCAGTAACAGCACACTTTTCAAAACGTGTTTTTCAGCCCGAAATAAACGCGTTTTTTCAGACAACTGAATCCCCATGTAACAGCAAGGCTCAGAAGAGCCCACACACTCAGCTCTTAACCCCAGTGTGCAGAAAGTGTCAAAACGTGTTTTTCAGCAGAAATAAACATGTTTCTGCAAGTTTGGTCAACCCCATGTGAGTTATGGGGCAGTAAATGCACACTTTTCAAAACGTGTTTTTCAGCCCGAAATAAACGCGTTTTTTCAGACAACTGAATCCCCATGTAACATCAAGGCTCAGAAGAGCCCACACACTCAGCTCTTAACCCCAGTGTGCAGAAAGTGTCAAAATGTGTTTTTCAGCAGAAATAAACATGTTTCTGCAAGTTTGGTCAACCCCATGTAAGTTATGGGGCAGTAAATGCACACTTTTCAAAACGTGTTTTTCAGCCCGAAATAAACGCGTTTTTTCAGACAACTGAATCTCCATGTAACAGCAAGGCTCAGAAGAGCCCACACACTCAGCTCTTAACCCCAGTGTGCAGAAAGTGTCAAAACGTGTTTTTCAGCAGAAATAAACATGTTTCTGCAAGTTTGGTCAACCCCATGTAAGTTATGGGGCAGTAAATGCACACTTTTCAAAACGTGTTTTTCAGCCCGAAATAAACGCGTTTTTTCAGACAACTGAATCCCCATGTAACATCAAGGCTCAGAAGAGCCCACACACTCAGCTCTTAACCCCAGTGTGCAGAAAGTGTCAGAACGTGTTTTTCAGCAGAAATAAACATGTTTCTGCAAGTTTGGTCAACCCCATGTAAGTTATGGGGCAGTAAATGCACACTTTTCAAAACGTGTTTTTCAGCCCGAAATAAACGCGTTTTTTCAGACAACTGAATCCCCATGTAACATCAAGGCTCAGAAGAGCCCACACACTCAGCTCTTAACCCCAGTGTGCAGAAAGTGTCAGAACGTGTTTTTCAGCAGAAATAAACATGTTTCTGCAAGTTTGGTCAACCCCATGTAAGTTATGGGGCAGTAAATGCACACTTTTCAAAACGTGTTTTTCAGCCCGAAATAAACGCGTTTTTTCAGACAACTGAATCCCCATGTAACATCAAGGCTCAGAAGAGCCCACACACTCAGCTCTTAACCCCAGTGTGCAGAAAGTGTCAAAACATGTTTTTCAGCAGAAATAAACATGTTTCTGCAAGTTTGGTCAACCCCATGTAAGTTATGGGGCGGTAAATGCACACTTTTCAAAACGTGTTTTTCAGCCCGAAATAAACGCGTTTTTTCAGACAACTGAATCCCCATGTAACAGCAAGGCTCAGAAGAGCCCACACACTCAGCTCTTAACCCCAGTGTGCAGAAAGTGTCAAAACGTGTTTTTCAGCAGAAATAAACATGTTTCTGCAAGTTTGGTCAACCCCATGTAAGTTATGGGGCAGTAAATGCACACTTTTCAAAACGTGTTTTTCAGCCCGAAATAAACGCGTTTTTTCAGACAACTGAATCCCCATGTAACAGCAAGGCTCAGAAGAGCCCACACACTCAGCTCTTAAACCCAGTGTGCAGAAAGTGTCAAAATGTGTTTTTCAGCAGAAATAAACATGTTTCTGCAAGTTTGGTCAACCCCATGTAAGTTATGGGGCAGTAAATGCACACTTTTCAAAACGTGTTTTTCAGCCCGAAATAAACGCGTTTTTTCAGACAACTGAATCTCCATGTAACAGCAAGGCTCAGAAGAGCCCACACACTCAGCTCTTAACCCCAGTGTGCAGAAAGTGTCAAAACGTGTTTTTCAGCAGAAATAAACATGTTTCTGCAAGTTTGGTCAACCCCATGTAAGTTATGGGGCAGTAACAGCACACTTTTCAAAACGTGTTTTTCAGCCCGAAATAAACGCGTTTTTTCAGACAACTGAATCCCCATGTAACAGCAAGGCTCAGAAGAGCCCACACACTCAGCTCTTAACCCCAGTGTGCAGAAAGTGTCAAAACGTGTTTTTCAGCAGAAATAAACATGTTTCTGCAAGTTTGGTCAACCCCATGTGAGTTATGGGGCAGTAAATGCACACTTTTCAAAACGTGTTTTTCAGCCCGAAATAAACGCGTTTTTTCAGACAACTGAATCCCCATGTAACATCAAGGCTCAGAAGAGCCCACACACTCAGCTCTTAACCCCAGTGTGCAGAAAGTGTCAAAATGTGTTTTTCAGCAGAAATAAACATGTTTCTGCAAGTTTGGTCAACCCCATGTAAGTTATGGGGCAGTAAATGCACACTTTTCAAAACGTGTTTTTCAGCCCGAAATAAACGCGTTTTTTCAGACAACTGAATCTCCATGTAACAGCAAGGCTCAGAAGAGCCCACACACTCAGCTCTTAACCCCAGTGTGCAGAAAGTGTCAAAACGTGTTTTTCAGCAGAAATAAACATGTTTCTGCAAGTTTGGTCAACCCCATGTAAGTTATGGGGCAGTAAATGCACACTTTTCAAAACGTGTTTTTCAGCCCGAAATAAACGCGTTTTTTTAGACAACTGAATCCCCATGTAACAGCAAGGCTCAGAAGAGCCCACACACTCAGCTCTTAACCCCAGTGTGCAGAAAGTGTCAAAACGTGTTTTTCAGCAGAAATAAACATGTTTCTGCAAGTTTGGTCAACCCCATGTAAGTTATGGGGCAGTAACAGCACACTTTTCAAAACGTGTTTTTCAGCCCGAAATAAACGCGTTTTTTCAGACAACTGAATCCCCATGTAACATCAAGGCTCAGAAGAGCCCACACACTCAGCTCTTAACCCCAGTGTGCAGAAAGTGTCAAAACGTGTTTTTCAGCAGAAATAAACATGTTTCTGCAAGTTTGGTCAACCCCATGTAAGTTATGGGGCAGTAAATGCACACTTTTCAAAACGTGTTTTTCAGCCCGAAATAAACGCGTTTTTTCAGACAACTGAATCCCCATGTAACAGCAAGGCTCAGAAGAGCCCACACACTCAGATCTTAACCCCATTGTGCAGAAAGTGTCAGAACGTGTTTTTCAGCAGAAATAAACATGTTTCTGCAAGTTTGGTCAACCCCATGTAAGTTATGGGGCAGTAAATGCACACTTTTCAAAACGTGTTTTTCAGCCCGAAATAAACGCGTTTTTTCAGACAACTGAATCCCCATGTAACATCAAGGCTCAGAAGAGCCCACACACTCAGATCTTAACCCCAGTGTGCAGAAAGTGTCAAAACGTTTTTTTCAGCAGAAATAAACATGTTTCTGCAAGTTTGGTCAACCCCATGTAAGTTATGGGGCAGTAAATGCACACTTTTCAAAACGTGTTTTTCAGCCCGAAATAAACGCGTTTTTTCAGACAACTGAATCCCCATGTAACAGCAAGGCTCAGAAGAGCCCACACACTCAGCTCTTAACCCCAGTGTGCAGAAAGTGTCAAAACGTGTTTTTCAGCAGAAATAAACATGTTTCTGCAAGTTTGGTCAACCCCATGTAAGTTATGGGGCAGTAAATGCACACTTTTCAAAACGTGTTTTTCAGCCCGAAATAAACGCGTTTTTTCAGACAACTGAATCCCCATGTAACAGCAAGGCTCAGAAGAGCCCACACACTCAGCTCTTAACCCCAGTGTGCAGAAAGTGTCAAAACGTGTTTTTCAGCAGAAATAAACATGTTTCTGCAAGTTTGGTCAACCCCATGTAAGTTATGGGGCAGTAAATACACACTTTTCAAAACGTGTTTTTCAGCCTGAAATAAACGCGTTTTTTCAGACAACTGAATCCCCATGTAACAGCAAGGCTCAGAAGAGCCCACACACTCAGATCTTAACCCCATTGTGCAGAAAGTGTCAGAACGTGTTTTTCAGCAGAAATAAACATGTTTCTGCAAGTTTGGTCAACCCCATGAAAGTTATGGGGCAGTAAATGCACACTTTTCAAAACGTGTTTTTCAGCCCGAAATAAACGCGTTTTTTCAGATAACTGAATCCCCATGTAACAGCAAGGCTCAGAAGAGCCCACACACTCAGATCTTAACCCCATTGTGCAGAAAGTGTCAGAACGTGTTTTTCAGCAGAAATAAACATGTTTCTGCAAGTTTGGTCAACCCCATGTAAGTTATGGGGCAGTAAATGCACACTTTTCAAAATGTGTTTTTCAGCCCGAAATAAACGCGTTTTTTCAGACAACTGAATCCCCATGTAACATCAAGGCTCAGAAGAGCCCACACACTCAGATCTTAACCCCAGTGTGCAGAAAGTGTCAAAACGTGTTTTTCAGCAGAAATAAACATGTTTCTGCAAGTTTGGTCAACCCCATGTAAGTTATGGGGCAGTAAATGCACACTTTTCAAAACGTGTTTTTCAGCCCGAAATAAACGCGTTTTTTCAGACAACTGAATCCCCATGTAACAGCAAGGCTCAGAAGAGCCCACACACTCAGCTCTTAACCCCAGTGTGCAGAAAGTGTCAAAACGTGTTTTTCAGCAGAAATAAACATGTTTCTGCAAGTTTGGTCAACCCCATGTAAGTTATGGGGCAGTAAATGCACACTTTTCAAAACGTGTTTTTCAGCCCGAAATAAACGCGTTTTTTCAGACAACTGAATCCCCATGTAACAGCAAGGCTCAGAAGAGCCCACACACTCAGCTCTTAACCCCAGTGTGCAGAAAGTGTCAAAACGTGTTTTTCAGCAGAAATAAACATGTTTCTGCAAGTTTGGTCAACCCCATGTAAGTTATGGGGCAGTAAATGCACACTTTTCAAAACGTGTTTTTCAGCCCGAAATAAACGCGTTTTTTCAATCAACTGAATCCCCATGTAACAGCAAGGCTCAGAAGAGCCCACACACTCAGATCTTAACCCCATTGTGCAGAAAGTGTCAGAACGTGTTTTTCAGCAGAAATAAACATGTTTCTGCAAGTTTGGTCAACCCCATGAAAGTTATGGGGCAGTAAATGCACACTTTTCAAAACGTGTTTTTCAGCCCGAAATAAACGCGTTTTTTCAGATAACTGAATCCCCATGTAACAGCAAGGCTCAGAAGAGCCCACACACTCAGCTCTTAACCCCAGTGTGCAGAAAGTGTCAAAACGTGTTTTTCAGCAGAAATAAACATGTTTCTGCAAGTTTGGTCAACCCCATGTAAGTTATAGGGCAGTAACAGCACACTTTTCAAAACATGTTTTTCAGCCCGAAATAAACGCGTTTTTTCAGACAACTGAATCCCCATGTAACATCAAGGCTCAGAAGAGCCCACACACTCAGCTCTTAACCCCAGTGTGCAGAAAGTGTCAAAACGTGTTTTTCAGCAGAAATAAACATGTTTCTGCAAGTTTGGTCAACCCCATGTAAGTTATGGGGCAGTAAATGCACACTTTTCAAAACGTGTTTTTCAGCCCGAAATAAACGCGTTTTTTCAGACAACTGAATCCCCATGTAACAGCAAGGCTCAGAAGAGCCCACACACTCAGCTCTTAACCCCAGTGTGCAGAAAGTGTCAAAACGTGTTTTTCAGCAGAAATAAACATGTTTCTGCAAGTTTGGTCAACCCCATGTAAGTTATGGGGCAGTAAATGCACACTTTTCAAAACGTGTTTTTCAGCCCGAAATAAACGCGTTTTTTCAGACAACTGAATCCCCATGTAACAGCAAGGCTCAGAAGAGCCCACACACTCAGCTCTTAACCCCAGTGTGCAGAAAGTGTCAAAACGTGTTTTTCAGCAGAAATAAACATGTTTCTGCAAGTTTGGTCAACCCCATGTAAGGTATGGGGCAGTAAATGCACACTTTTCAAAACGTGTTTTTCAGCCCGAAATAAACGCGTTTTTTCAGACAACTGAATCTCCATGTAACAGCAAGGCTCAGAAGAGCCCACACACTCAGCTCTTAACCCCAGTGTGCAGAAAGTGTCAAAACGTGTTTTTCAGCAGAAATAAACATGTTTCTGCAAGTTTGGTCAACCCCATGTAAGTTATGGGGCAGTAAATGCACACTTTTCAAAACGTGTTTTTCAGCCCGAAATAAACGCGTTTTTTCAGACAACTGAATCCCCATGTAACAGCAAGGCTCAGAAGAGCCCACACACTCAGCTCTTAACCCCAGTGTGCAGAAAGTGTCAAAACGTGTTTTTCAGCAGAAATAAACATGTTTCTGCAAGTTTGGTCAACCCCATGTAAGTTATGGGGCAGTAACAGCACACTTTTCAAAACGTGTTTTTCAGCCCGAAATTAACGCGTTTTTTCAGACAACTGAATCCCCATGTAACATCAAGGCTCAGAAGAGCCCACACACTCAGCTCTTAACCCCAGTGTGCAGAAAGGGTCAAAATGTGTTTTTCAGCAGAAATAAACATGTTTCTGCATGTTTGGTCAACCCCATGTAAGTTATGGGGCAGTAAATGCACACTTTTCAAAACGTGTTTTTCAGCCCGAAATAAACGCGTTTTTTCAGACAACTGAATACCCATGTAACAGCAAGGCTCAGAAGAGCCCACACACTCAGCTCTTAACCCCAGTGTGCAGAAAGTGTCAAAACGTGTTTTTCAGCAGAAATAAACATGTTTCTGCAAGTTTGGTCAACCCCATGTAAGTTATGGGGCAGTAAATGCACACTTTTCAAAACGTGTTTTTCAGCCCGAAATAAACGCGTTTTTTCAGACAACTGAATCCCCATGTAACAGCAAGGCTCAGAAGAGCCGACACACTCAGCTCTTAACCCCAGTGTGCAGAAAGTGTCAAAACGTGTTTTTCAGCAGAAATAAACATGTTTCTGCAAGTTTGGTCAACCTCATGTAAGTTATGGGGCAGTAAATGCACACTTTTCAAAACGTGTTTTTCAGCCCGAAATAAACGCGTTTTTTCAGACAACTGAATCCCCATGTAACATCAAGGCTCAGAAGAGCCCACACACTCAGCTCTTAAACCCAGTGTGCAGAAAGTGTCAAAATGTGTTTTTCAGCAGAAATAAACATGTTTCTGCAAGTTTGGTCAACCCCATGTAAGTTATGGGGCAGTAAATGCACACTTTTCAAAACGTGTTTTTCAGCCCGAAATAAACGCGTTTTTTCAGACAACTGAATCTCCATGTAACAGCAAGGCTCAGAAGAGCCCACACACTCAGCTCTTAACCCCAGTGTGCAGAAAGTGTCAAAACGTGTTTTTCAGCAGAAATAAACATGTTTCTGCAAGTTTGGTCAACCCCATGTAAGTTATGGGGCAGTAAATGCACACTTTTCAAAACGTGTTTTTCAGCCCGAAATAAACGCGTTTTTTCAGACAACTGAATCCCCATGTAACAGCAAGGCTCAGAAGAGCCCACACACTCAGCTCTTAACCCCAGTGTGCAGAAAGTGTCAAAACGTGTTTTTCAGCAGAAATAAACATGTTTCTGCAAGTTTGGTCAACCCCATGTAAGTTATGGGGCAGTAAATGCACACTTTTCAAAACGTGTTTTTCAGCCCGAAATAAACGCGTTTTTTCAGACAACTGAATCCCCATGTAACAGCAAGGCTCAGAAGAGCCCACACACTCAGCTCTTAACCCCAGTGTGCAGAAAGTGTCAAAACGTGTTTTTCAGCAGAAATAAACATGTTTCTGCAAGTTTGGTCAACCCCATGTAAGTTATGGGGCAGTAAATGCACACTTTTCAAAACGTGTTTTTCAGCCCGAAATAAACGCGTTTTTTCAGACAACTGAATCTCCATGTAACAGCAAGGCTCAGAAGAGCCCACACACTCAGCTCTTAACCCCAGTGTGCAGAAAGTGTCAAAACGTGTTTTTCAGCAGAAATAAACATGTTTCTGCAAGTTTGGTCAACCCCATGTAAGTTATGGGGCAGTAAATGCACACTTTTCAAAACGTGTTTTTCAGCCCGAAATAAACGCGTTTTTTCAGACAACTGAATCCCCATGTAACAGCAAGGCTCAGAAGAGCCCACACACTCAGCTCTTAACCCCAGTGTGCAGAAAGTGTCAAAACGTGTTTTTCAGCAGAAATAAACATGTTTCTGCAAGTTTGGTCAACCCCATGTAAGTTATGGGGCAGTAACAGCACACTTTTCAAAACGTGTTTTTCAGCCCGAAATTAACGCGTTTTTTCAGACAACTGAATCCCCATGTAACATCAAGGCTCAGAAGAGCCCACACACTCAGCTCTTAACCCCAGTGTGCAGAAAGGGTCAAAATGTGTTTTTCAGCAGAAATAAACATGTTTCTGCAAGTTTGGTCAACCCCATGTAAGTTATGGGGCAGTAACAGCACACTTTTCAAAACGTGTTTTTCAGCCCGAAATAAACGCGTTTTTTCAGACAACTGAATTTCCATGTAACAGCAAGGCTCAGAAGAGCCCACACACTCAGCTTTTAAACCCAGTCTGCAGAAAGTGTCAAAATGTGTTTTTCAGCAGAAATAAACATGTTTCTGCAAGTTTGGTCAACCCCATGTAAGTTATGGGGCAGTAAATGCACACTTTTCAAAACGTGTTTTTCAGCCCGAAATAAACGCGTTTTTTCAGACAACTGAATCCCCATGTAACATCAAGGCTCAGAAGAGCCCACACACTCAGCTCTTAACCCCAGTGTGCAGAAAGTGTCAAAACGTGTTTTTCAGCAGAAATAAACATGTTTCTGCAAGTTTGGTCAACCCCATGTAAGTTATGGGGCAGTAAATGCACACTTTTCAAAACGTGTTTTTCAGCCCGAAATAAACGCGTTTTTTCAGACAACTGAATACCCATGTAACAGCAAGGCTCAGAAGAGCCCACACACTCAGCTCTTAACCCCAGTGTGCAGAAAGTGTCAAAACGTGTTTTTCAGCAGAAATAAACATGTTTCTGCAAGTTTGGTCAACCTCATGTAAGTTATGGGGCAGTAAATGCACACTTTTCAAAACGTGTTTTTCAGCCCGAAATAAACGCGTTTTTTCAGACAACTGAATCCCCATGTAACATCAAGGCTCAGAAGAGCCCACACACTCAGCTCTTAAACCCAGTGTGCAGAAAGTGTCAAAATGTGTTTTTCAGCAGAAATAAACATGTTTCTGCAAGTTTGGTCAACCCCATGTAAGTTATGGGGCAGTAAATGCACACTTTTCAAAACGTGTTTTTCAGCCCGAAATAAACGCGTTTTTTCAGACAACTGAATCTCCATGTAACAGCAAGGCTCAGAAGAGCCCACACACTCAGCTCTTAACCCCAGTGTGCAGAAAGTGTCAAAACGTGTTTTTCAGCAGAAATAAACATGTTTCTGCAAGTTTGGTCAACCCCATGTAAGTTATGGGGCAGTAAATGCACACTTTTCAAAACGTGTTTTTCAGCCCGAAATAAACGCGTTTTTTCAGACAACTGAATCCCCATGTAACAGCAAGGCTCAGAAGAGCCCACACACTCAGCTCTTAACCCCAGTGTGCAGAAAGTGTCAAAACGTGTTTTTCAGCAGAAATAAACATGTTTCTGCAAGTTTGGTCAACCCCATGTAAGTTATGGGGCAGTAAATGCACACTTTTCAAAACGTGTTTTTCAGCCCGAAATAAACGCGTTTTTTCAGACAACTGAATCCCCATGTAACAGCAAGGCTCAGAAGAGCCCACACACTCAGCTCTTAACCCCAGTGTGCAGAAAGTGTCAAAACGTGTTTTTCAGCAGAAATAAACATGTTTCTGCAAGTTTGGTCAACCCCATGTAAGTTATGGGGCAGTAAATGCACACTTTTCAAAACGTGTTTTTCAGCCCGAAATAAACGCGTTTTTTCAGACAACTGAATCTCCATGTAACAGCAAGGCTCAGAAGAGCCCACACACTCAGCTCTTAACCCCAGTGTGCAGAAAGTGTCAAAACGTGTTTTTCAGCAGAAATAAACATGTTTCTGCAAGTTTGGTCAACCCCATGTAAGTTATGGGGCAGTAAATGCACACTTTTCAAAACGTGTTTTTCAGCCCGAAATAAACGCGTTTTTTCAGACAACTGAATCCCCATGTAACAGCAAGGCTCAGAAGAGCCCACACACTCAGCTCTTAACCCCAGTGTGCAGAAAGTGTCAAAACGTGTTTTTCAGCAGAAATAAACATGTTTCTGCAAGTTTGGTCAACCCCATGTAAGTTATGGGGCAGTAACAGCACACTTTTCAAAACGTGTTTTTCAGCCCGAAATTAACGCGTTTTTTCAGACAACTGAATCCCCATGTAACATCAAGGCTCAGAAGAGCCCACACACTCAGCTCTTAACCCCAGTGTGCAGAAAGGGTCAAAATGTGTTTTTCAGCAGAAATAAACATGTTTCTGCAAGTTTGGTCAACCCCATGTAAGTTATGGGGCAGTAACAGCACACTTTTCAAAACGTGTTTTTCAGCCCGAAATAAACGCGTTTTTTCAGACAACTGAATTTCCATGTAACAGCAAGGCTCAGAAGAGCCCACACACTCAGCTCTTAAACCCAGTCTGCAGAAAGTGTCAAAATGTGTTTTTCAGCAGAAATAAACATGTTTCTGCAAGTTTGGTCAACCCCATGTAAGTTATGGGGCAGTAAATGCACACTTTTCAAAACGTGTTTTTCAGCCCGAAATAAACG
Organism: Lepisosteus platostomus; assembly: GCF_059453375.1. NCBI lineage: Eukaryota > Metazoa > Chordata > Actinopteri > Semionotiformes > Lepisosteidae > Lepisosteus > Lepisosteus platostomus. The sequence continues at coordinate 46,096,696 of NC_142616.1, forward strand.
CGTTTTTTCAGACAACTGAATCCCCATGTAACAGCAAGGCTCAGAAGAGCCCACACACTCTGCTCTTAACCCCAGTGTGCAGAAAGTGTCAAAACGTGTTTTTCAGCAGAAATAAACATGTTTCTGCAAGTTTGGTCAACCCCATGTAAGTTATGGGGCAGTAAATGCACACTTTTCAAAACGTGTTTTTCAGCCCGAAATAAACGCGTTTTTTCAGACAACTGAATACCCATGTAACAGCAAGGCTCAGAAGAGCCCACACACTCAGCTCTTAACCCCAGTGTGCAGAAAGTGGCAAAACGTGTTTTTCAGCAGAAATAAACATGTTTCTGCAAGTTTGGTCAACCCCATGTAAGTTATGGGGCAGTAAATGCACACTTTTCAAAACGTGTTTTTCAGCCCGAAATAAACGCGTTTTTTCAGACAACTGAATCCCCATGTAACAGCAAGGCTCAGAAGAGCCCACACACTCAGCTCTTAACCCCAGTGTGCAGAAAGTGTCAAAACGTGTTTTTCAGCAGAAATAAACATGTTTCTGCAAGTTTGGTCAACCTCATGTAAGTTATGGGGCAGTAAATGCACACTTTTCAAAACGTGTTTTTCAGCCCGAAATAAACGCGTTTTTTCAGACAACTGAATCCCCATGTAACATCAAGGCTCAGAAGAGCCCACACACTCAGCTCTTAAACCCAGTGTGCAGAAAGTGTCAAAATGTGTTTTTCAGCAGAAATAAACATGTTTCTGCAAGTTTGGTCAACCCCATGTAAGTTATGGGGCAGTAAATGCACACTTTTCAAAACGTGTTTTTCAGCCCGAAATAAACGCGTTTTTTCAGACAACTGAATCTCCATGTAACAGCAAGGCTCAGAAGAGCCCACACACTCAGCTCTTAACCCCAGTGTGCAGAAAGTGTCAAAACGTGTTTTTCAGCAGAAATAAACATGTTTCTGCAAGTTTGGTCAACCCCATGTAAGTTATGGGGCAGTAAATGCACACTTTTCAAAACGTGTTTTTCAGCCCGAAATAAACGCGTTTTTTCAGACAACTGAATCCCCATGTAACAGCAAGGCTCAGAAGAGCCCACACACTCAGCTCTTAACCCCAGTGTGCAGAAAGTGTCAAAACGTGTTTTTCAGCAGAAATAAACATGTTTCTGCAAGTTTGGTCAACCCCATGTAAGTTATGGGGCAGTAACAGCACACTTTTCAAAACGTGTTTTTCAGCCCGAAATAAACGCGTTTTTTCAGACAACTGAATCCCCATGTAACAGCAAGGCTCAGAAGAGCCCACACACTCAGCTCTTAACCCCAGTGTGCAGAAAGTGTCAAAACGTGTTTTTCAGCAGAAATAAACATGTTTCTGCAAGTTTGGTCAACCCCATGTAAGTTATGGGGCAGTAACAGCACACTTTTCAAAACGTGTTTTTCAGCCCGAAATAAACGCGTTTTTTCAGACAACTGAATCCCCATGTAACATCAAGGCTCAGAAGAGCCCACACACTCAGCTCTTAACCCCAGTGTGCAGAAAGTGTCAAAACGTGTTTTTCAGCAGAAATAAACATGTTTCTGCAAGTTTGGTCAACCCCATGTAAGTTATGGGTCAGTAAAATCACACTTTTCAAAACGTTTTTTTCAGCCCGAAATAAACGCGTTTTTTCAGACAACTGAATCCCCATGTAACAGCAAGGCTCAGAAGAGCCCACACACTCAGATCTTAACCCCAGTGTGCAGAAAGTGTCAGAACGTGTTTTTCAGCAGAAATAAACATGTTTCTGCAAGTTTGGTCAACCCCATGTAAGTTATGGGGCAGTAAATGCACACTTTTCAAAACGTGTTTTTCAGCCCGAAATAAACGCGTTTTTTCAGTCAACTGAATCCCCATGTAACATCAAGGCTCAGAAGAGCCCACACACTCAGCTCTTAACCCCAGTGTGCAGAAAGTGTCAAAACGTGTTTTTCAGCAGAAATAAACATGTTTCTGCAAGTTTGGTCAACCCCATGTAAGTTATGGGGCAGTAAATGCACACTTTTCAAAACGTGTTTTTCAGCCCGAAATAAACGCGTTTTTTCAGACAACTGAATCCCCATGTAACAGCAAGGCTCAGAAGAGCCCACACACTCAGCTCTTAACCCCAGTGTGCAGAAAGTGTCAAAACGTGTTTTTCAGCAGAAATAAACATGTTTCTGCAAGTTTGGTCAACCCCATGTAAGTTATGGGGCAGTAAATGCACACTTTTCAAAACGTGTTTTTCAGCCCGAAATAAACGCGTTTTTTCAGACAACTGAATCCCCATGTAACAGCAAGGCTCAGAAGAGCCCACACACTCAGCTCTTAACCCCAGTGTGCAGAAAGTGTCAAAACGTGTTTTTCAGCAGAAATAAACATGTTTCTGCAAGTTTGGTCAACCCCATGTGAGTTATGGGGCAGTAAATGCACACTTTTCAAAACGTGTTTTTCAGCCCGAAATAAACGCGTTTTTTCAGACAACTGAATCCCCATGTAACATCAAGGCTCAGAAGAGCCCACACACTCAGCTCTTAACCCCAGTGTGCAGAAAGTGTCAAAATGTGTTTTTCAGCAGAAATAAACATGTTTCTGCAAGTTTGGTCAACCCCATGTAAGTTATGGGGCAGTAAATGCATACTTTTCAAAACGTGTTTTTCAGCCCGAAATAAACGCGTTTTTTCAGTCAACTGAATCCCCATGTAACATCAAGGCTCAGAAGAGCCCACACACTCAGCTCTTAACCCCAGTGTGCAGAAAGTGTCAAAACGTGTTTTTCAGCAGAAATAAACATGTTTCTGCAAGTTTGGTCAACCCCATGTAAGTTATGGGGCAGTAAATGCACACTTTTCAAAACGTGTTTTTCAGCCCGAAATAAACGCGTTTTTTCAGACAACTGAATCCCCATGTAACAGCAAGGCTCAGAAGAGCCCACACACTCAGATCTTAACCCCAGTGTGCAGAAAGTGTCAAAACGTGTTTTTCAGCAGAAATAAACATGTTTCTGCAAGTTTGGTCAACCCCATGTAAGTTATGGGGCAGTAAATGCACACTTTTCAAAACGTGTTTTTCAGCCCGAAATAAACGCGTTTTTTCAGACAACTGAATCCCCATGTAACAGCAAGGCTCAGAAGAGCCCACACACTCAGCTCTTAACCCCAGTGTGCAGAAAGTGTCAAAACGTGTTTTTCAGCAGAAATAAACATGTTTCTGCAAGTTTGGTCAACCCCATGTGAGTTATGGGGCAGTAAATGCACACTTTTCAAAACGTGTTTTTCAGCCCGAAATAAATGCGTTTTTTCAGACAACTGAATCCCCATGTAACATCAAGGCTCAGAAGAGCCCACACACTCAGCTCTTAACCCCAGTGTGCAGAAAGTGTCAAAATGTGTTTTTCAGCAGAAATAAACATGTTTCTGCAAGTTTGGTCAACCCCATGTAAGTTATGGGGCAGTAAATGCACACTTTTCAAAACGTGTTTTTCAGCCCGAAATAAACGCGTTTTTTCAGACAACTGAATCTCCATGTAACAGCAAGGCTCAGAAGAGCCCACACACTCAGCTCTTAACCCCAGTGTGCAGAAAGTGTCAAAACGTGTTTTTCAGCAGAAATAAACATGTTTCTGCAAGTTTGGTCAACCCCATGTAAGTTATGGGGCAGTAACAGCACACTTTTCAAAACGTGTTTTTCAGCCCGAAATAAACGCGTTTTTTCAGACAACTGAATCCCCATGTAACATCAAGGCTCAGAAGAGCCCACACACTCAGCTCTTAACCCCAGTGTGCAGAAAGTGTCAAAACGTGTTTTTCAGCAGAAATAAACATGTTTCTGCAAGTTTGGTCAACCCCATGTAAGTTATGGGGCAGTAAATGGACACTTTTCAAAACGTGTTTTTCAGCCCGAAATAAACGCGTTTTTTCAGACAACTGAATCCCCATGTAACAGCAAGGCTCAGAAGAGCCCACACACTCAGATCTTAACCCCATTGTGCAGAAAGTGTCAGAACGTGTTTTTCAGCAGAAATAAACATGTTTCTGCAAGTTTGGTCAACCCCATGAAAGTTATGGGGCAGTAAATGCACACTTTTCAAAACGTGTTTTTCAGCCCGAAATAAAAGCGTTTTTTCAGACAACTGAATCCCCATGTAACAGCAAGGCTCAGAAGAGCCCACACACTCAGCTCTTAACCCCAGTGTGCAGAAAGTGTCAAAACGTGTTTTTCAGCAGAAATAAACATGTTTCTGCAAGTTTGGTCAACCCCATGTAAGTTATGGGGCAGTAACAGCACACTTTTCAAAACGTGTTTTTCAGCCCGAAATAAACGCGTTTTTTCAGACAACTGAATCCCCATGTAACATCAAGGCTCAGAAGAGCCCACACACTCAGCTCTTAACCCCAGTGTGCAGAAAGTGTCAAAACGTGTTTTTCAGCAGAAATAAACATGTTTCTGCAAGTTTGGTCAACCCCATGTAAGTTATGGGGCAGTAACAGCACACTTTTCAAAACGTGTTTTTCAGCCCGAAATAAACGCGTTTTTTCAGACAACTGAATCCCCATGTAACAGCAAGGCTCAGAAGAGCCCACACACTCAGCTCTTAACCCCAGTGTGCAGAAAGTGTCAAAACGTGTTTTTCAGCAGAAATAAACATGTTTCTGCAAGTTTGGTCAACCCCATGTAAGTTATGGGGCAGTAACAGCACACTTTTCAAAACGTGTTTTTCAGCCCGAAATAAACGCGTTTTTTCAGACAACTGAATCCCCATGTAACATCAAGGCTCAGAAGAGCCCACACACTCAGCTCTTAACCCCAGTGTGCAGAAAGTGTCAAAACGTGTTTTTCAGCAGAAATAAACATGTTTCTGCAAGTTTGGTCAACCCCATGTAAGTTATGGGTCAGTAAAATCACACTTTTCAAAACGTTTTTTTCAGCCCGAAATAAACGCGTTTTTTCAGACAACTGAATCCCCATGTAACAGCAAGGCTCAGAAGAGCCCACACACTCAGATCTTAACCCCAGTGTGCAGAAAGTGTCAGAACGTGTTTTTCAGCAGAAATAAACATGTTTCTGCAAGTTTGGTCAACCCCATGTAAGTTATGGGGCAGTAAATGCACACTTTTCAAAACGTGTTTTTCAGCCCGAAATAAACGCGTTTTTTCAGTCAACTGAATCCCCATGTAACATCAAGGCTCAGAAGAGCCCACACACTCAGCTCTTAACCCCAGTGTGCAGAAAGTGTCAAAACGTGTTTTTCAGCAGAAATAAACATGTTTCTGCAAGTTTGGTCAACCCCATGTAAGTTATGGGGCAGTAAATGCACACTTTTCAAAACGTGTTTTTCAGCCCGAAATAAACGCGTTTTTTCAGACAACTGAATCCCCATGTAACAGCAAGGCTCAGAAGAGCCCACACACTCAGCTCTTAACCCCAGTGTGCAGAAAGTGTCAAAACGTGTTTTTCAGCAGAAATAAACATGTTTCTGCAAGTTTGGTCAACCCCATGTAAGTTATGGGGCAGTAAATGCACACTTTTCAAAACGTGTTTTTCAGCCCGAAATAAACGCGTTTTTTCAGACAACTGAATCCCCATGTAACAGCAAGGCTCAGAAGAGCCCACACACTCAGCTCTTAACCCCAGTGTGCAGAAAGTGTCAAAACGTGTTTTTCAGCAGAAATAAACATGTTTCTGCAAGTTTGGTCAACCCCATGTGAGTTATGGGGCAGTAAATGCACACTTTTCAAAACGTGTTTTTCAGCCCGAAATAAACGCGTTTTTTCAGACAACTGAATCCCCATGTAACATCAAGGCTCAGAAGAGCCCACACACTCAGCTCTTAACCCCAGTGTGCAGAAAGTGTCAAAATGTGTTTTTCAGCAGAAATAAACATGTTTCTGCAAGTTTGGTCAACCCCATGTAAGTTATGGGGCAGTAAATGCATACTTTTCAAAACGTGTTTTTCAGCCCGAAATAAACGCGTTTTTTCAGTCAACTGAATCCCCATGTAACATCAAGGCTCAGAAGAGCCCACACACTCAGCTCTTAACCCCAGTGTGCAGAAAGTGTCAAAACGTGTTTTTCAGCAGAAATAAACATGTTTCTGCAAGTTTGGTCAACCCCATGTAAGTTATGGGGCAGTAAATGCACACTTTTCAAAACGTGTTTTTCAGCCCGAAATAAACGCGTTTTTTCAGACAACTGAATCCCCATGTAACAGCAAGGCTCAGAAGAGCCCACACACTCAGATCTTAACCCCAGTGTGCAGAAAGTGTCAAAACGTGTTTTTCAGCAGAAATAAACATGTTTCTGCAAGTTTGGTCAACCCCATGTAAGTTATGGGGCAGTAAATGCACACTTTTCAAAACGTGTTTTTCAGCCCGAAATAAACGCGTTTTTTCAGACAACTGAATCCCCATGTAACAGCAAGGCTCAGAAGAGCCCACACACTCAGCTCTTAACCCCAGTGTGCAGAAAGTGTCAAAACGTGTTTTTCAGCAGAAATAAACATGTTTCTGCAAGTTTGGTCAACCCCATGTGAGTTATGGGGCAGTAAATGCACACTTTTCAAAACGTGTTTTTCAGCCCGAAATAAATGCGTTTTTTCAGACAACTGAATCCCCATGTAACATCAAGGCTCAGAAGAGCCCACACACTCAGCTCTTAACCCCAGTGTGCAGAAAGTGTCAAAATGTGTTTTTCAGCAGAAATAAACATGTTTCTGCAAGTTTGGTCAACCCCATGTAAGTTATGGGGCAGTAAATGCACACTTTTCAAAACGTGTTTTTCAGCCCGAAATAAACGCGTTTTTTCAGACAACTGAATCTCCATGTAACAGCAAGGCTCAGAAGAGCCCACACACTCAGCTCTTAACCCCAGTGTGCAGAAAGTGTCAAAACGTGTTTTTCAGCAGAAATAAACATGTTTCTGCAAGTTTGGTCAACCCCATGTAAGTTATGGGGCAGTAACAGCACACTTTTCAAAACGTGTTTTTCAGCCCGAAATAAACGCGTTTTTTCAGACAACTGAATCCCCATGTAACATCAAGGCTCAGAAGAGCCCACACACTCAGCTCTTAACCCCAGTGTGCAGAAAGTGTCAAAACGTGTTTTTCAGCAGAAATAAACATGTTTCTGCAAGTTTGGTCAACCCCATGTAAGTTATGGGGCAGTAAATGGACACTTTTCAAAACGTGTTTTTCAGCCCGAAATAAACGCGTTTTTTCAGACAACTGAATCCCCATGTAACAGCAAGGCTCAGAAGAGCCCACACACTCAGATCTTAACCCCATTGTGCAGAAAGTGTCAGAACGTGTTTTTCAGCAGAAATAAACATGTTTCTGCAAGTTTGGTCAACCCCATGAAAGTTATGGGGCAGTAAATGCACACTTTTCAAAACGTGTTTTTCAGCCCGAAATAAAAGCGTTTTTTCAGACAACTGAATCCCCATGTAACAGCAAGGCTCAGAAGAGCCCACACACTCAGCTCTTAACCCCAGTGTGCAGAAAGTGTCAAAACGTGTTTTTCAGCAGAAATAAACATGTTTCTGCAAGTTTGGTCAACCCCATGTAAGTTATGGGGCAGTAACAGCACACTTTTCAAAACGTGTTTTTCAGCCCGAAATAAACGCGTTTTTTCAGACAACTGAATCCCCATGTAACATCAAGGCTCAGAAGAGCCCACACACTCAGCTCTTAACCCCAGTGTGCAGAAAGTGTCAAAACGTGTTTTTCAGCAGAAATAAACATGTTTCTGCAAGTTTGGTCAACCCCATGTAAGTTATGGGTCAGTAAATGCACACTTTTCAAAACGTGTTTTTCAGCCCGAAATAAACGCCTTTTTTCAGACAACTGAATCCCCATGTAACAGCAAGGCTCAGAAGAGCCCACACACTCAGATCTTAACCCCAGTGTGCAGAAAGTGTCAAAACGTGTTTTTCAGCAGAAATAAACATGTTTCTGCAAGTTTGGTCAACCCCATGTAAGTTATGGGGCAGTAAATGCACACTTTTCAAAACGTGTTTTTCAGCCCGAAATAAACGCGTTTTTTCAGACAACTGAATCCCCATGTAACAGCAAGGCTCAGAAGAGCCCACACACTCAGCTCTTAACCCCAGTGTGCAGAAAGTGTCAAAACGTGTTTTTCAGCAGAAATAAACATGTTTCTGCAAGTTTGGTCAACCCCATGTAAGTTATGGGGCAGTAACAGCACACTTTTCAAAACGTGTTTTTCAGCCCGAAATAAACGCGTTTTTTCAGACAACTGAATCCCCATGTAACATCAAGGCTCAGAAGAGCCCACACACTCAGATCTTAACCCCATTGTGCAGAAAGTGTCAGAACGTGTTTTTCAGCAGAAATAAACATGTTTCTGCAAATTTGGTCAACCCCATGAAAGTTATGGGGCAGTAAATGCACACTTTTCAAAACGTGTTTTTCAGCCCGAAATAAACGCGTTTTTTCAGACAACTGAATCCCCATGTAACAGCAAGGCTCAGAAGAGCCCACACACTCAGCTCTTAACCCCAGTGTGCAGAAAGTGTCAAAACGTGTTTTTCAGCAGAAATAAACATGTTTCTGCAAGTTTGGTCAACCCCATGTAAGTTATGGGGCAGTAACAGCACACTTTTCAAAACGTGTTTTTCAGCCCGAAATAAACGCGTTTTTTCAGACAACTGAATCCCCATGTAACATCAAGGCTCAGAAGAGCCCACACACTCAGCTCTTAACCCCAGTGTGCAGAAAGTGTCAAAACGTGTTTTTCAGCAGAAATAAACATGTTTCTGCAAGTTTGGTCAACCCCATGTAAGTTATGGGGCAGTAAATGCACACTTTTCAAAACGTGTTTTTCAGCCCGAAATAAACGCGTTTTTTCAGACAACTGAATCCCCATGTAACAGCAAGGCTCAGAAGAGCCCACACACTCAGCTCTTAACCCCAGTGTGCAGAAAGTGTCAAAACGTGTTTTTCAGCAGAAATAAACATGTTTCTGCAAGTTTGGTCAACCCCATGTAAGTTATGGGGCAGTAAATGCACACTTTTCAAAATGTGTTTTTCAGCCCGAAATAAATGCGTTTTTTCAGACAACTGAATCCCCATGTAACATCAAGGCTCAGAAGAGCCCACACACTCAGCTCTTAACCCCAGTGTGCAGAAAGTGTCAAAATGTGTTTTTCAGCAGAAATAAACATGTTTCTGCAAGTTTGGTCAACCCCATGTAAGTTATGGGGCAGTAAATGCACACTTTTCAAAACGTGTTTTTCAGCCCGAAATAAACGCGTTTTTTCAGACAACTGAATCTCCATGTAACAGCAAGGCTCAGAAGAGCCCACACACTCAGCTCTTAACCCCAGTGTGCAGAAAGTGTCAAAACGTGTTTTTCAGCAGAAATAAACATGTTTCTGCAAGTTTGGTCAACCCCATGTAAGTTATGGGGCAGTAACAGCACACTTTTCAAAACGTGTTTTTCAGCCCGAAATAAACGCGTTTTTTCAGACAACTGAATCCCCATGTAACATCAAGGCTCAGAAGAGCCCACACACTCAGCTCTTAACCCCAGTGTGCAGAAAGTGTCAAAACGTGTTTTTCAGCAGAAATAAACATGTTTCTGCAAGTTTGGTCAACCCCATGTAAGTTATGGGGCAGTAAATGGACACTTTTCAAAACGTGTTTTTCAGCCCGAAATAAACGCGTTTTTTCAGACAACTGAATCCCCATGTAACAGCAAGGCTCAGAAGAGCCCACACACTCAGATCTTAACCCCATTGTGCAGAAAGTGTCAGAACGTGTTTTTCAGCAGAAATAAACATGTTTCTGCAAGTTTGGTCAACCCCATGAAAGTTATGGGGCAGTAAATGCACACTTTTCAAAACGTGTTTTTCAGCCCGAAATAAACGCGTTTTTTCAGACAACTGAATCCCCATGTAACAGCAAGGCTCAGAAGAGCCCACACACTCAGCTCTTAACCCCAGTGTGCAGAAAGTGTCAAAACGTGTTTTTCAGCAGAAATAAACATGTTTCTGCAAGTTTGGTCAACCCCATGTAAGTTATGGGGCAGTAACAGCACACTTTTCAAAACGTGTTTTTCAGCCCGAAATAAACGCGTTTTTTCAGACAACTGAATCCCCATGTAACATCAAGGCTCAGAAGAGCCCACACACTCAGCTCTTAACCCCAGTGTGCAGAAAGTGTCAAAACGTGTTTTTCAGCAGAAATAAACATGTTTCTGCAAGTTTGGTCAACCCCATGTAAGTTATGGGTCAGTAAATGCACACTTTTCAAAACGTGTTTTTCAGCCCGAAATAAACGCCTTTTTTCAGACAACTGAATCCCCATGTAACAGCAAGGCTCAGAAGAGCCCACACACTCAGATCTTAACCCCAGTGTGCAGAAAGTGTCAAAACGTGTTTTTCAGCAGAAATAAACATGTTTCTGCAAGTTTGGTCAACCCCATGTAAGTTATGGGGCAGTAAATGCACACTTTTCAAAACGTGTTTTTCAGCCCGAAATAAACGCGTTTTTTCAGACAACTGAATCCCCATGTAACAGCAAGGCTCAGAAGAGCCCACACACTCAGCTCTTAACCCCAGTGTGCAGAAAGTGTCAAAACGTGTTTTTCAGCAGAAATAAACATGTTTCTGCAAGTTTGGTCAACCCCATGTAAGTTATGGGGCAGTAACAGCACACTTTTCAAAACGTGTTTTTCAGCCCGAAATAAACGCGTTTTTTCAGACAACTGAATCCCCATGTAACATCAAGGCTCAGAAGAGCCCACACACTCAGATCTTAACCCCATTGTGCAGAAAGTGTCAGAACGTGTTTTTCAGCAGAAATAAACATGTTTCTGCAAGTTTGGTCAACCCCATGAAAGTTATGGGGCAGTAAATGCACACTTTTCAAAACGTGTTTTTCAGCCCGAAATAAACGCGTTTTTTCAGACAACTGAATCCCCATGTAACAGCAAGGCTCAGAAGAGCCCACACACTCAGCTCTTAACCCCAGTGTGCAGAAAGTGTCAAAACGTGTTTTTCAGCAGAAATAAACATGTTTCTGCAAGTTTGGTCAACCCCATGTAAGTTATGGGGCAGTAACAGCACACTTTTCAAAACGTGTTTTTCAGCCCGAAATAAACGCGTTTTTTCAGACAACTGAATCCCCATGTAACATCAAGGCTCAGAAGAGCCCACACACTCAGCTCTTAACCCCAGTGTGCAGAAAGTGTCAAAACGTGTTTTTCAGCAGAAATAAACATGTTTCTGCAAGTTTGGTCAACCCCATGTAAGTTATGGGTCAGTAAATGCACACTTTTCAAAACGTGTTTTTCAGCCCGAAATAAACGCCTTTTTTCAGACAACTGAATCCCCATGTAACAGCAAGGCTCAGAAGAGCCCACACACTCAGATCTTAACCCCAGTGTGCAGAAAGTGTCAGAACGTGTTTTTCAGCAGAAATAAACATGTTTCTGCAAGTTTGGTCAACCCCATGTAAGTTATGGGGCAGTAAATGCACACTTTTCAAAACGTGTTTTTCAGCCCGAAATAAACGCGTTTTTTCAGACCTCTGAATCCCCATGTAACATCAAGGCTCAGAAGAGCCCACACACTCAGATCTTAACCCCAGTGTGCAGAAAGTGTCAAAACGTGTTTTTCAGCAGAAATAAACATGTTTCTGCAAGTTTGGTCAACCCCATGTAAGTTATGGGGCAGTAAATGCACACTTTTCAAAACGTGTTTTTCAGCCCGAAATAAACGCCTTTTTTCAGACAACTGAATCCCCATGTAACAGCAAGGCTCAGAAGAGCCCACACACTCAGCTCTTAACCCCAGTGTGCAGAAAGTGTCAAAACGTGTTTTTCAGCAGAAATAAACATGTTTCTGCAAGTTTGGTCAACCCCATGTAAGTTATGGGGCAGTAAATGCACACTTTTCAAAACGTGTTTTTCAGCCCGAAATAAACGCGTTTTTTCAGACAACTGAATCCCCATGTAACAGCAAGGCTCAGAAGAGCCCACACACTCAGCTCTTAACCCCAGTGTGCAGAAAGTGTCAAAACGTGTTTTTCAGCAGAAATAAACATGTTTCTTCAAGTTTGGTCAACCCCATGTAAGTTATGGGGCAGTAAATGCACACTTTTCAAAACGTGTTTTTCAGCCCGAAATAAACGCGTTTTTTCAGACAACTGAATCCCCATGTAACAGCAAGGCTCAGAAGAGCCCACACACTCAGCTCTTAACCCCAGTGTGCAGAAAGTGTCAAAACGTGTTTTTCAGCAGAAATAAACATGTTTCTGCAAGTTTGGTCAACCCCATTTAAGTTATGGGGCAGTAAATGCACACTTTTCAAAACGTGTTTTTCAGCCCGAAATAAACGCGTTTTTTCAGACAACTGCATCCCCATGTAAGAGCAAGGCTCAGAAGAGCACACACACTCAGCTCTTAACCCCAGTGTGCAGAAAGTGTCAAAACGTGTTTTTCAGCAGAAATAAACATGTTTCTGCAAGTTTGGTCAACCCCATTTAAGTTATGGGGCAGTAAATGCACACTTTTCAAAACGTGTTTTTCAGCCCGAAATAAACGCGTTTTTTCAGACAACTGAATCCCCATGTAACATCAAGGCTCAGAAGAGCCCACACACTCAGCTCTTAACCCCAGTGTGCAGAAAGTGTCAAAATGTGTTTTTCAGCAGAAATAAACATGTTTCTGCAAGTTTGGTCAACCCCATGTAAGTTATGGGGCAGTAAATGCACACTTTTCAAAACGTGTTTTTCAGCCCGAAATAAACGCGTTTTTTCAGACAACTGAATCTCCATGTAACAGCAAGGCTCAGAAGAGCCCACACACTCAGCTCTTAACCCCAGTGTGCAGAAAGTGTCAAAACGTGTTTTTCAGCAGAAATAAACATGTTTCTGCAAGTTTGGTCAACCCCATGTAAGTTATGGGGCAGTAACAGCACACTTTTCAAAACGTGTTTTTCAGCCCGAAATAAACGCGTTTTTTCAGACAACTGAATCCCCATGTAACATCAAGGCTCAGAAGAGCCCACACACTCAGCTCTTAACCCCAGTGTGCAGAAAGTGTCAAAACGTGTTTTTCAGCAGAAATAAACATGTTTCTGCAAGTTTGGTCAACCCCATGTAAGTTATGGGGCAGTAAATGGACACTTTTCAAAACGTGTTTTTCAGCCCGAAATAAACGCGTTTTTTCAGACAACTGAATCCCCATGTAACAGCAAGGCTCAGAAGAGCCCACACACTCAGATCTTAACCCCATTGTGCAGAAAGTGTCAGAACGTGTTTTTCAGCAGAAATAAACATGTTTCTGCAAGTTTGGTCAACCCCATGAAAGTTATGGGGCAGTAAATGCACACTTTTCAAAACGTGTTTTTCAGCCCGAAATAAAAGCGTTTTTTCAGACAACTGAATCCCCATGTAACAGCAAGGCTCAGAAGAGCCCACACACTCAGCTCTTAACCCCAGTGTGCAGAAAGTGTCAAAACGTGTTTTTCAGCAGAAATAAACATGTTTCTGCAAGTTTGGTCAACCCCATGTAAGTTATGGGGCAGTAACAGCACACTTTTCAAAACGTGTTTTTCAGCCCGAAATAAACGCGTTTTTTCAGACAACTGAATCCCCATGTAACATCAAGGCTCAGAAGAGCCCACACACTCAGATCTTAACCCCATTGTGCAGAAAGTGTCAGAACGTGTTTTTCAGCAGAAATAAACATGTTTCTGCAAATTTGGTCAACCCCATGAAAGTTATGGGGCAGTAAATGCACACTTTTCAAAACGTGTTTTTCAGCCCGAAATAAACGCGTTTTTTCAGACAACTGAATCCCCATGTAACAGCAAGGCTCAGAAGAGCCCACACACTCAGCTCTTAACCCCAGTGTGCAGAAAGTGTCAAAACGTGTTTTTCAGCAGAAATAAACATGTTTCTGCAAGTTTGGTCAACCCCATGTAAGTTATGGGGCAGTAACAGCACACTTTTCAAAACGTGTTTTTCAGCCCGAAATAAACGCGTTTTTTCAGACAACTGAATCCCCATGTAACATCAAGGCTCAGAAGAGCCCACACACTCAGCTCTTAACCCCAGTGTGCAGAAAGTGTCAAAACGTGTTTTTCAGCAGAAATAAACATGTTTCTGCAAGTTTGGTCAACCCCATGTAAGTTATGGGGCAGTAAATGCACACTTTTCAAAACGTGTTTTTCAGCCCGAAATAAACGCGTTTTTTCAGACAACTGAATCCCCATGTAACAGCAAGGCTCAGAAGAGCCCACACACTCAGCTCTTAACCCCAGTGTGCAGAAAGTGTCAAAACGTGTTTTTCAGCAGAAATAAACATGTTTCTGCAAGTTTGGTCAACCCCATGTAAGTTATGGGGCAGTAAATGCACACTTTTCAAAACGTGTTTTTCAGCCCGAAATAAATGCGTTTTTTCAGACAACTGAATCCCCATGTAACATCAAGGCTCAGAAGAGCCCACACACTCAGCTCTTAACCCCAGTGTGCAGAAAGTGTCAAAATGTGTTTTTCAGCAGAAATAAACATGTTTCTGCAAGTTTGGTCAACCCCATGTAAGTTATGGGGCAGTAAATGCACACTTTTCAAAACGTGTTTTTCAGCCCGAAATAAACGCGTTTTTTCAGACAACTGAATCTCCATGTAACAGCAAGGCTCAGAAGAGCCCACACACTCAGCTCTTAACCCCAGTGTGCAGAAAGTGTCAAAACGTGTTTTTCAGCAGAAATAAACATGTTTCTGCAAGTTTGGTCAACCCCATGTAAGTTATGGGGCAGTAACAGCACACTTTTCAAAACGTGTTTTTCAGCCCGAAATAAACGCGTTTTTTCAGACAACTGAATCCCCATGTAACATCAAGGCTCAGAAGAGCCCACACACTCAGCTCTTAACCCCAGTGTGCAGAAAGTGTCAAAACGTGTTTTTCAGCAGAAATAAACATGTTTCTGCAAGTTTGGTCAACCCCATGTAAGTTATGGGGCAGTAAATGGACACTTTTCAAAACGTGTTTTTCAGCCCGAAATAAACGCGTTTTTTCAGACAACTGAATCCCCATGTAACAGCAAGGCTCAGAAGAGCCCACACACTCAGATCTTAACCCCATTGTGCAGAAAGTGTCAGAACGTGTTTTTCAGCAGAAATAAACATGTTTCTGCAAGTTTGGTCAACCCCATGAAAGTTATGGGGCAGTAAATGCACACTTTTCAAAACGTGTTTTTCAGCCCGAAATAAACGCGTTTTTTCAGACAACTGAATCCCCATGTAACAGCAAGGCTCAGAAGAGCCCACACACTCAGCTCTTAACCCCAGTGTGCAGAAAGTGTCAAAACGTGTTTTTCAGCAGAAATAAACATGTTTCTGCAAGTTTGGTCAACCCCATGTAAGTTATGGGGCAGTAACAGCACACTTTTCAAAACGTGTTTTTCAGCCCGAAATAAACGCGTTTTTTCAGACAACTGAATCCCCATGTAACATCAAGGCTCAGAAGAGCCCACACACTCAGCTCTTAACCCCAGTGTGCAGAAAGTGTCAAAACGTGTTTTTCAGCAGAAATAAACATGTTTCTGCAAGTTTGGTCAACCCCATGTAAGTTATGGGTCAGTAAATGCACACTTTTCAAAACGTGTTTTTCAGCCCGAAATAAACGCCTTTTTTCAGACAACTGAATCCCCATGTAACAGCAAGGCTCAGAAGAGCCCACACACTCAGATCTTAACCCCAGTGTGCAGAAAGTGTCAAAACGTGTTTTTCAGCAGAAATAAACATGTTTCTGCAAGTTTGGTCAACCCCATGTAAGTTATGGGGCAGTAAATGCACACTTTTCAAAACGTGTTTTTCAGCCCGAAATAAACGCGTTTTTTCAGACAACTGAATCCCCATGTAACAGCAAGGCTCAGAAGAGCCCACACACTCAGCTCTTAACCCCAGTGTGCAGAAAGTGTCAAAACGTGTTTTTCAGCAGAAATAAACATGTTTCTGCAAGTTTGGTCAACCCCATGTAAGTTATGGGGCAGTAACAGCACACTTTTCAAAACGTGTTTTTCAGCCCGAAATAAACGCGTTTTTTCAGACAACTGAATCCCCATGTAACATCAAGGCTCAGAAGAGCCCACACACTCAGATCTTAACCCCATTGTGCAGAAAGTGTCAGAACGTGTTTTTCAGCAGAAATAAACATGTTTCTGCAAGTTTGGTCAACCCCATGAAAGTTATGGGGCAGTAAATGCACACTTTTCAAAACGTGTTTTTCAGCCCGAAATAAACGCGTTTTTTCAGACAACTGAATCCCCATGTAACAGCAAGGCTCAGAAGAGCCCACACACTCAGCTCTTAACCCCAGTGTGCAGAAAGTGTCAAAACGTGTTTTTCAGCAGAAATAAACATGTTTCTGCAAGTTTGGTCAACCCCATGTAAGTTATGGGGCAGTAACAGCACACTTTTCAAAACGTGTTTTTCAGCCCGAAATAAACGCGTTTTTTCAGACAACTGAATCCCCATGTAACATCAAGGCTCAGAAGAGCCCACACACTCAGCTCTTAACCCCAGTGTGCAGAAAGTGTCAAAACGTGTTTTTCAGCAGAAATAAACATGTTTCTGCAAGTTTGGTCAACCCCATGTAAGTTATGGGTCAGTAAATGCACACTTTTCAAAACGTGTTTTTCAGCCCGAAATAAACGCGTTTTTTCAGACAACTGAATCCCCATGTAACAGCAAGGCTCAGAAGAGCCCACACACTCAGATCTTAACCCCAGTGTGCAGAAAGTGTCAGAACGTGTTTTTCAGCAGAAATAAACATGTTTCTGCAAGTTTGGTCAACCCCATGTAAGTTATGGGGCAGTAAATGCACACTTTTCAAAACGTGTTTTTCAGCCCGAAATAAACGCGTTTTTTCAGACAACTGAATCCCCATGTAACATCAAGGCTCAGAAGAGCCCACACACTCAGATCTTAACCCCAGTGTGCAGAAAGTGTCAAAACGTGTTTTTCAGCAGAAATAAACATGTTTCTGCAAGTTTGGTCAACCCCATGTAAGTTATGGGGCAGTAAATGCACACTTTTCAAAACGTGTTTTTCAGCCCGAAATAAACGCCTTTTTTCAGACAACTGAATCCCCATGTAACAGCAAGGCTCAGAAGAGCCCACACACTCAGCTCTTAACCCCAGTGTGCAGAAAGTGTCAAAACGTGTTTTTCAGCAGAAATAAACATGTTTCTGCAAGTTTGGTCAACCCCATGTAAGTTATGGGGCAGTAAATGCACACTTTTCAAAACGTGTTTTTCAGCCCGAAATAAACGCGTTTTTTCAGACAACTGAATCCCCATGTAACAGCAAGGCTCAGAAGAGCCCACACACTCAGCTCTTAACCCCAGTGTGCAGAAAGTGTCAAAACGTGTTTTTCAGCAGAAATAAACATGTTTCTTCAAGTTTGGTCAACCCCATGTAAGTTATGGGGCAGTAAATGCACACTTTTCAAAACGTGTTTTTCAGCCCGAAATAAACGCGTTTTTTCAGACAACTGAATCCCCATGTAACAGCAAGGCTCAGAAGAGCCCACACACTCAGCTCTTAACCCCAGTGTGCAGAAAGTGTCAAAACGTGTTTTTCAGCAGAAATAAACATGTTTCTGCAAGTTTGGTCAACCCCATTTAAGTTATGGGGCAGTAAATGCACACTTTTCAAAACGTGTTTTTCAGCCCGAAATAAACGCGTTTTTTCAGACAACTGCATCCCCATGTAAGAGCAAGGCTCAGAAGAGCACACACACTCAGCTCTTAACCCCAGTGTGCAGAAAGTGTCAAAACGTGTTTTTCAGCAGAAATAAACATGTTTCTGCAAGTTTGGTCAACCCCATTTAAGTTATGGGGCAGTAAATGCACACTTTTCAAAACGTGTTTTTCAGCCCGAAATAAACGCGTTTTTTCAGACAACTGAATCCCCATGTAACATCAAGGCTCAGAAGAGCCCACACACTCAGCTCTTAAACCCAGTGTGCAGAAAGTGTCAAAATGTGTTTTTCAGCAGAAATAAACATGTTTCTGCAAGTTTGGTCAACCCCATGTAAGTTATGGGGCAGTAAATGCACACTTTTCAAAACGTGTTTTTCAGCCCGAAATAAACGCGTTTTTTCAGACAACTGAATCCCCATGTAACAGCAAGGCTCAGAAGAGCCCACACACTCAGCTCTTAACCCCAGTGTGCAGAAAGTGTCAAAACGTGTTTTTCAGCAGAAATAAACATGTTTCTGCAAGTTTGGTCAACCCCATGTGAGTTATGGGGCAGTAAATGCACACTTTTCAAAACGTGTTTTTCAGCCCGAAATAAACACGTTTTTTCAGACAACTGAATCCCCATGTAACATCAAGGCTCAGAAGAGCCCACACACTCAGCTCTTAACCCCAGTGTGCAGAAAGTGTCAAAATGTGTTTTTCAGCAGAAATAAACATGTTTCTGCAAGTTTGGTCAACCCCATGTAAGTTATGGGGCAGTAAATGCACACTTTTCAAAACGTGTTTTTCAGCCCGAAATAAACGCGTTTTTTCAGACAACTGAATCTCCATGTAACAGCAAGGCTCAGAAGAGCCCACACACTCAGCTCTTAACCCCAGTGTGCAGAAAGTGTCAAAACGTGTTTTTCAGCAGAAATAAACATGTTTCTGCAAGTTTGGTCAACCCCATGTAAGTTATGGGGCAGTAAATGCACACTTTTCAAAACGTGTTTTTCAGCCCGAAATAAACGCGTTTTTTCAGACAACTGAATCCCCATGTAACATCAAGGCTCAGAAGAGCCCACACACTCAGCTCTTAAACCCAGTGTGCAGAAAGTGTCAAAATGTGTTTTTCAGCAGAAATAAACATGTTTCTGCAAGTTTGGTCAACCCCATGTAAGTTATGGGGCAGTAAATGCACACTTTTCAAAACGTGTTTTTCAGCCCGAAATAAACGCGTTTTTTCAGACAACTGAATCCCCATGTAACAGCAAGGCTCAGAAGAGCCCACACACTCAGCTCTTAACCCCAGTGTGCAGAAAGTGTCAAAACGTGTTTTTCAGCAGAAATAAACATGTTTCTGCAAGTTTGGTCAACCCCATGTAAGTTATGGGGCAGTAAATGCACACTTTTCAAAACGTTTTTTTCAGCCCGAAATAAACGCGTTTTTTCAGACAACTGAATCTCCATGTAACAGCAAGGCTCAGAAGAGCCCACACACTCAGCTCTTAACCCCAGTGTGCAGAAAGTGTCAAAACGTGTTTTTCAGCAGAAATAAACATTTTTCTGCAAGTTTGGTCAACCCCATGTAAGTTATGGGGCAGTAAATGCACACTTTTCAAAACGTGTTTAACAGCCCGAAATAAACGCGTTTTTTCAGACAACTGAATCCCCATGTAACATCAAGGCTCAGAAGAGCCCACACACTCAGCTCTTAACCCCAGTGTGCAGAAAGTGTCAAAACGTGTTTTTCAGCAGAAATAAACATGTTTCTGCAAGTTTGGTCAACCCCATGTAAGTTATGGGGCAGTAACAGCACACTTTTCAAAACGTGTTTTTCAGCCCGAAATTAACGCGTTTTTTCAGACAACTGAATCCCCATGTAACATCAAGGCTCAGAAGAGCCCACACACTCAGATCTTAACCCCATTGTGCAGAAAGTGTCAGAACGTGTTTTTCAGCAGAAATAAACATGTTTCTGCAAGTTTGGTCAACCCCATGTAAGTTATGGGGCAGTAAATGCACACTTTTCAAAACGTGTTTTTCAGCCCGAAATAAACGCGTTTTTTCAGACAACTGAATCCCCATGTAACATCAAGGCTCAGAAGAGCCCACACATTCAGATCTTAACCCCAGTGTGCAGAAAGTGTCAAAACGTGTTTTTCAGCAGAAATAAACATGTTTCTGCAAGTTTGGTCAACCCCATGTAAGTTATGGGGCAGTAAATGCACACTTTTCAAAACGTGTTTTTCAGCCCGAAATAAACGCGTTTTTTCAGACAACTGAATCCCCATGTAACAGCAAGGCTCAGAAGAGCCCACACACTCAGCTCTTAACCCCAGTGTGCAGAAAGTGTCAAAACGTGTTTTTCAGCAGAAATAAACATGTTTCTGCAAGTTTGGTCAACCCCATGTGAGTTATGGGGCAGTAAATGCACACTTTTCAAAACGTGTTTTTCAGCCCGAAATAAACGCGTTTTTTCAGACAACTGAATCCCCATGTAACATCAAGGCTCAGAAGAGCCCACACACTCAGCTCTTAACCCCAGTGTGCAGAAAGTGTCAAAATGTGTTTTTCAGCAGAAATAAACATGTTTCTGCAAGTTTGGTCAACCCCATGTAAGTTATGGGGCAGTAAATGCACACTTTTCAAAACGTGTTTTTCAGCCCGAAATAAACGCGTTTTTTCAGACAACTGAATCTCCATGTAACAGCAAGGCTCAGAAGAGCCCACACACTCAGCTCTTAACCCCAGTGTGCAGAAAGTGTCAAAACGTGTTTTTCAGCAGAAATAAACATGTTTCTGCAAGTTTGGTCAACCCCATGTAAGTTATGGGGCAGTAAATGCACACTTTTCAAAACGTGTTTTTCAGCCCGAAATAAACGCGTTTTTTCAGACAACTGAATCCCCATGTAACAGCAAGGCTCAGAAGAGCCCACACACTCAGATCTTAACCCCATTGTGCAGAAAGTGTCAGAACGTGTTTTTCAGCAGAAATAAACATGTTTCTGCAAGTTTGGTCAACGCCATGAAAGTTATGGGGCAGTAAATGCACACTTTTCAAAACGTGTTTTTCAGCCCGAAATAAACGCGTTTTTTCAGATAACTGAATCCCCATGTAACAGCAAGGCTCAGAAGAGCCCACACACTCAGATCTTAACCCCATTGTGCAGAAAGTGTCAGAACGTGTTTTTCAGCAGAAATAAACATGTTTCTGCAAGTTTGGTCAACCCCATGTAAGTTATGGGGCAGTAAATGCACACTTTTCAAAACGTGTTTTTCAGCCCGAAATAAACGCGTTTTTTCAGACAACTGAATCCCCATGTAACATCAAGGCTCAGAAGAGCCCACACACTCAGATCTTAACCCCAGTGTGCAGAAAGTGTCAAAACGTGTTTTTCAGCAGAAATAAACATGTTTCTGCAAGTTTGGTCAACCCCATGTAAGTTATGGGGCAGTAAATGCACACTTTTCAAAACATGTTTTTCAGCCCGAAATAAACGCGTTTTTTCAGACAACTGAATCCCCATGTAACAGCAAGGCTCAGAAGAGCCCACACACTCAGCTCTTAACCCCAGTGTGCAGAAAGTGTCAAAATGTGTTTTTCAGCAGAAATAAACATGTTTCTGCAAGTTTGGTCAACCCCATGTAAGTTATGGGGCAGTAAATGCACACTTTTCAAAACGTGTTTTTCAGCCCGAAATAAACGCGTTTTTTCAGACAACTGAATCCCCATGTAACAGCAAGGCTCAGAAGAGCCCACACACTCAGCTCTTAACCCCAGTGTGCAGAAAGTGTCAAAACGTGTTTTTCAGCAGAAATAAACATATTTCTGCAAGTTTGGTCAACCCCATGTAAGTTATGGGGCAGTAAATGCACACTTTTCAAAACGTGTTTTTCAGCCCGAAATAAACGCGTTTTTTCAGACAACTGAATCCCCATGTAACAGCAAGGCTCAGAAGAGCCCACACACTCAGATCTTAACCCCATTGTGCAGAAAGTGTCAGAACGTGTTTTTCAGCAGAAATAAACATGTTTCTGCAAGTTTGGTCAACCCCATGAAAGTTATGGGGCAGTAAATGCACACTTTTCAAAACGTGTTTTTCAGCCCGAAATAAACGCGTTTTTTCAGATAACTGAATCCCCATGTAACAGCAAGGCTCAGAAGAGCCCACACACTCAGCTCTTAACCCCAGTGTGCAGAAAGTGTCAAAACGTGTTTTTCAGCAGAAATAAACATGTTTCTGCAAGTTTGGTCAACCCCATGTAAGTTATGGGGCAGTAACAGCACACTTTTCAAAACGTGTTTTTCAGCCCGAAATAAACGCGTTTTTTCAGACAACTGAATCCCCATGTAACATCAAGGCTCAGAAGAGCCCACACACTCAGATCTTAACCCCAGTGTGCAGAAAGTGTCAGAACGTGTTTTTCAGCAGAAATAAACATGTTTCTGCAAGTTTGGTCAACCCCATGTAAGTTATGGGGCAGTAAATGCACACTTTTCAAAACGTGTTTTTCAGCCCGAAATAAACGCGTTTTTTCAGACAACTGAATCCCCATGTAACATCAAGGCTCAGAAGAGCCCACACACTCAGATCTTAACCCCAGTGTGCAGAAAGTGTCAAAACGTGTTTTTCAGCAGAAATAAACATGTTTCTGCAAGTTTGGTCAACCCCATGTAAGTTATGGGGCAGTAAATGCACACTTTTCAAAACGTGTTTTTCAGCCCGAAATAAACGCGTTTTTTCAGACAACTGAATCCCCATGTAACAGCAAGGCTCAGAAGAGCCCACACACTCAGCTCTTAACCCCAGTGTGCAGAAAGTGTCAAAACGTGTTTTTCAGCAGAAATAAACATGTTTCTGCAAGTTTGGTCAACCCCATGTAAGTTATGGGGCAGTAAATGCACACTTTTCAAAACGTGTTTTTCAGCCCGAAATAAACGCGTTTTTTCAGACAACTGAATCCCCATGTAACAGCAAGGCTCAGAAGAGCCCACACACTCAGCTCTTAACCCCAGTGTGCAGAAAGTGTCAAAACGTGTTTTTCAGCAGAAATAAACATGTTTCTGCAAGTTTGGTCAACCCCATGTAAGTTATGGGGCAGTAAATGCACACTTTTCAAAACGTGTTTTTCAGCCCGAAATAAACGCGTTTTTTCAGACAACTGAATCCCCATGTAACAGCAAGGCTCAGAAGAGCCCACACACTCAGCTCTTAACCCCAGTGTGCAGAAAGTGTCAAAACGTGTTTTTCAGCAGAAATAAACATGTTTCTGCAAGTTTGGTCAACCCCATTTAAGTTATGGGGCAGTAAATGCACACTTTTCAAAACGTGTTTTTCAGCCCGAAATAAACGCGTTTTTTCAGACAACTGCATCCCCATGTAAGAGCAAGGCTCAGAAGAGCACACACACTCAGCTCTTAACCCCAGTGTGCAGAAAGTGTCAAAATGTGTTTTTCAGCAGAAATAAACATGTTTCTGCAAGTTTGGTCAACCCCATGTAAGTTATGGGGCAGTAAATGCACACTTTTCAAAACGTGTTTTTCAGCCCGAAATAAACGCGTTTTTTCAGACAACTGAATCCCCATGTAACAGCAAGGCTCAGAAGAGCCCACACACTCAGCTCTTAACCCCAGTGTGCAGAAAGTGTCAAAACGTGTTTTTCAGCAGAAATAAACATGTTTCTGCAAGTTTGGTCAACCCCATGTGAGTTATGGGGCAGTAAATGCACACTTTTCAAAACGTGTTTTTCAGCCCGAAATAAACGCGTTTTTTCAGACAACTGAATCCCCATGTAACAGCAAGGCTCAGAAGAGCCCACACACTCAGATCTTAACCCCATTGTGCAGAAAGTGTCAGAACGTGTTTTTCAGCAGAAATAAACATGTTTCTGCAAGTTTGGTCAACCCCATGAAAGTTATGGGGCAGTAAATGCACACTTTTCAAAACGTGTTTTTCAGCCCGAAATAAACGCGTTTTTTCAGACAACTGAATCCCCATGTAACAGCAAGGCTCAGAAGAGCCCACACACTCAGATCTTAACCCCAGTGTGCAGAAAGTGTCAGAACGTGTTTTTCAGCAGAAATAAACATGTTTCTGCAAGTTTGGTCAACCCCATGTAAGTTATGGGGCAGTAAATGCACACTTTTCAAAACGTGTTTTTCAGCCCGAAATAAACGCGTTTTTTCAGACAACTGAATCCCCATGTAACATCAAGGCTCAGAAGAGCCCACACACTCAGATCTTAACCCCAGTGTGCAGAAAGTGTCAAAACGTGTTTTTCAGCAGAAATAAACATGTTTCTGCAAGTTTGGTCAACCCCATGTAAGTTATGGGGCAGTAAATGCACACTTTTCAAAACGTGTTTTTCAGCCCGAAATAAACGCGTTTTTTCAGACAACTGAATCCCCATGTAACAGCAAGGCTCAGAAGAGCCCACACACTCAGCTCTTAACCCCAGTGTGCAGAAAGTGTCAAAACGTGTTTTTCAGCAGAAATAAACATGTTTCTGCAAGTTTGGTCAACCCCATGTAAGTTATGGGGCAGTAAATGCACACTTTTCAAAACGTGTTTTTCAGCCCGAAATAAACGCGTTTTTTCAGACAACTGAATCCCCATGTAACAGCAAGGCTCAGAAGAGCCCACACACTCAGCTCTTAACCCCAGTGTGCAGAAAGTGTCAAAACGTGTTTTTCAGCAGAAATAAACATGTTTCTGCAAGTTTGGTCAACCCCATGTAAGTTATGGGGCAGTAAATGCACACTTTTCAAAACGTGTTTTTCAGCCCGAAATAAACGCGTTTTTTCAGACAACTGAATCCCCATGTAACAGCAAGGCTCAGAAGAGCCCACACACTCAGCTCTTAACCCCAGTGTGCAGAAAGTGTCAAAACGTGTTTTTCAGCAGAAATAAACATGTTTCTGCAAGTTTGGTCAACCCCATTTAAGTTATGGGGCAGTAAATGCACACTTTTCAAAACGTGTTTTTCAGCCCGAAATAAACGCGTTTTTTCAGACAACTGCATCCCCATGTAAGAGCAAGGCTCAGAAGAGCACACACACTCAGCTCTTAACCCCAGTGTGCAGAAAGTGTCAAAACGTGTTTTTCAGCAGAAATAAACATGTTTCTGCAAGTTTGGTCAACCCCATGTAAGTTATGGGGCAGTAAATGCACACTTTTCAAAACGTGTTTTTCAGCCCGAAATAAACGCGTTTTTTCAGACAACTGAATCCCCATGTAACATCAAGGCTCAGAAGAGCCCACACACTCAGATCTTAACCCCAGTGTGCAGAAAGTGTCAAAACGTGTTTTTCAGCAGAAATAAACATGTTTCTGCAAGTTTGGTCAACCCCATGTAAGTTATGGGGCAGTAAATGCACACTTTTCAAAACGTGTTTTTCAGCCCGAAATAAACGCGTTTTTTCAGACAACTGAATCCCCATGTAACAGCAAGGCTCAGAAGAGCCCACACACTCAGCTCTTAACCCCAGTGTGCAGAAAGTGTCAAAACGTGTTTTTCAGCAGAAATAAACATGTTTCTGCAAGTTTGGTCAACCCCATTTAAGTTATGGGGCAGTAAATGCACACTTTTCAAAACGTGTTTTTCAGCCCGAAATAAACGCGTTTTTTCAGACAACTGCATCCCCATGTAACAGCAAGGGTCAGAAGAGCACACACACTCAGCTCTTAACCCCAGTGTGCAGAAAGTGTCAAAACGTGTTTTTCAGCAGAAATAAACATGTTTCTGCAAGTTTGGTCAACCCCATGTAAGTTATGGGGCAGTAAATGCACACTTTTCAAAACGTGTTTTTCAGCCCGAAATAAACGCGTTTTTTCAGACAACTGAATCCCCATGTAACAGCAAGGCTCAGAAGAGCCCACACACTCAGCTCTTAACCCCAGTGTGCAGAAAGTGTCAAAACGTGTTTTTCAGCAGAAATAAACATGTTTCTGCAAGTTTGGTCAACCCCATGTGAGTTATGGGGCAGTAAATGCACACTTTTCAAAACGTGTTTTTCAGCCCGAAATAAACGCGTTTTTTCAGACAACTGAATCCCCATGTAACATCAAGGCTCAGAAGAGCCCACACACTCAGCTCTTAACCCCAGTGTGCAGAAAGTGTCAAAATGTGTTTTTCAGCAGAAATAAACATGTTTCTGCAAGTTTGGTCAACCCCATGTAAGTTATGGGGCAGTAAATGCACACTTTTCAAAACGTGTTTTTCAGCCCGAAATAAACGCGTTTTTTCAGACAACTGAATCTCCATGTAACAGCAAGGCTCAGAAGAGCCCACACACTCAGCTCTTAACCCCAGTGTGCAGAAAGTGTCAAAACGTGTTTTTCAGCAGAAATAAACATGTTTCTGCAAGTTTGGTCAACCCCATGTAAGTTATGGGGCAGTAAATGCACACTTTTCAAAACGTGTTTTTCAGCCCGAAATAAACGCGTTTTTTCAGACAACTGAATCCCCATGTAACATCAAGGCTCAGAAGAGCCCACACACTCAGCTCTTAACCCCAGTGTGCAGAAAGTGTCAAAACGTGTTTTTCAGCAGAAATAAACATGTTTCTGCAAGTTTGGACAACCCCATGTAAGTTATGGGTCAGTAAATGCACACTTTTCAAAACGTGTTTTTCAGCCCGAAATAAACGCGTTTTTTCAGACAACTGAATCCCCATGTAACAGCAAGGCTCAGAAGAGCCCACACACTCAGATCTTAACCCCAGTGTGCAGAAAGTGTCAGAACGTGTTTTTCAGCAGAAATAAACATGTTTCTGCAAGTTTGGTCAACCCCATGTAAGTTATGGGGCAGTAAATGCACACTTTTCAAAACGTGTTTTTCAGCCCGAAATAAACGCGTTTTTTCAGACAACTGAATCCCCATGTAACATCAAGGCTCAGAAGAGCCCACACACTCAGATCTTAACCCCAGTGTGCAGAAAGTGTCAAAACGTGTTTTTCAGCAGAAATAAACATGTTTCTGCAAGTTTGGTCAACCCCATGTAAGTTATGGGGCAGTAAATGCACACTTTTCAAAACGTGTTTTTCAGCCCGAAATAAACGCGTTTTTTCAGACAACTGAATCCCCATGTAACAGCAAGGCTCAGAAGAGCCCACACACTCAGCTCTTAACCCCAGTGTGCAGAAAGTGTCAAAACGTGTTTTTCAGCAGAAATAAACATGTTTCTGCAAGTTTGGTCAACCCCATGTAAGTTATGGGGCAGTAAATGCACACTTTTCAAAACGTGTTTTTCAGCCCGAAATAAACGCGTTTTTTCAGACAACTGAATCCCCATGTAACAGCAAGGCTCAGAAGAGCCCACACACTCAGCTCTTAACCCCAGTGTGCAGAAAGTGTCAAAACGTGTTTTTCAGCAGAAATAAACATGTTTCTGCAAGTTTGGTCAACCCCATGTAAGTTATGGGGCAGTAAATGCACACTTTTCAAAACGTGTTTTTCAGCCCGAAATAAACGCGTTTTTTCAGACAACTGAATCCCCATGTAACAGCAAGGCTCAGAAGAGCCCACACACTCAGCTCTTAACCCCAGTGTGCAGAAAGTGTCAAAACGTGTTTTTCAGCAGAAATAAACATGTTTCTGCAAGTTTGGTCAACCCCATTTAAGTTATGGGGCAGTAAATGCACACTTTTCAAAACGTGTTTTTCAGCCCGAAATAAACGCGTTTTTTCAGACAACTGCATCCCCATGTAACAGCAAGGCTCAGAAGAGCACACACACTCAGCTCTTAACCCCAGTGTGCAGAAAGTGTCAAAACGTGTTTTTCAGCAGAAATAAACATGTTTCTGCAAGTTTGGTCAACCCCATGTAAGTTATGGGGCAGTAAATGCACACTTTTCAAAACGTGTTTTTCAGCCCGAAATAAACGCGTTTTTTCAGACAACTGAATCCCCATGTAACAGCAAGGCTCAGAAGAGCCCACACACTCAGCTCTTAAACCCAGTGTGCAGAAAGTGTCAAAATGTGTTTTTCAGCAGAAATAAACATGTTTCTGCAAGTTTGGTCAACCCCATGTAAGTTATGGGGCAGTAAATGCACACTTTTCAAAACGTGTTTTTCAGCTCGAAATAAACGCGTTTTTTCAGACAACTGAATCCCCATGTAACAGCAAGGCTCAGAAGAGCCCACACACTCAGCTCTTAACCCCAGTGTGCAGAAAGTGTCAAAACGTGTTTTTCAGCAGAAATAAACATGTTTCTGCAAGTTTGGTCAACCCCATTTAAGTTATGGGGCAGTAAATGCACACTTTTCAAAACGTGTTTTTCAGCCCGAAATAAACGCGTTTTTTCAGACAACTGCATCCCCATGTAAGAGCAAGGCTCAGAAGAGCACACACACTCAGCTCTTAACCCCAGTGTGCAGAAAGTGTCAAAACGTGTTTTTCAGCAGAAATAAACATGTTTCTGCAAGTTTGGTCAACCCCATTTAAGTTATGGGGCAGTAAATGCACACTTTTCAAAACGTGTTTTTCAGCCCGAAATAAACGCGTTTTTTCAGACAACTGAATCCCCATGTAACATCAAGGCTCAGAAGAGCCCACACACTCAGCTCTTAAACCCAGTGTGCAGAAAGTGTCAAAATGTGTTTTTCAGCAGAAATAAACATGTTTCTGCAAGTTTGGTCAACCCCATGTAAGTTATGGGGCAGTAAATGCACACTTTTCAAAACGTGTTTTTCAGCCCGAAATAAACGCGTTTTTTCAGACAACTGAATCCCCATGTAACAGCAAGGCTCAGAAGAGCCCACACACTCAGCTCTTAACCCCAGTGTGCAGAAAGTGTCAAAACGTGTTTTTCAGCAGAAATAAACATGTTTCTGCAAGTTTGGTCAACCCCATGTGAGTTATGGGGCAGTAAATGCACACTTTTCAAAACGTGTTTTTCAGCCCGAAATAAACGCGTTTTTTCAGACAACTGAATCCCCATGTAACATCAAGGCTCAGAAGAGCCCACACACTCAGATCTTAACCCCAGTGTGCAGAAAGTGTCAAAACGTGTTTTTCAGCAGAAATAAACATGTTTCTGCAAGTTTGGTCAACCCCATGTAAGTTATGGGGCAGTAAATGCACACTTTTCAAAACGTGTTTTTCAGCCCGAAATAAACGCGTTTTTTCAGACAACTGAATCCCCATGTAACAGCAAGGCTCAGAAGAGCCCACACACTCAGCTCTTAACCCCAGTGTGCAGAAAGTGTCAAAACGTGTTTTTCAGCAGAAATAAACATGTTTCTGCAAGTTTGGTCAACCCCATGTAAGTTATGGGGCAGTAAATGCACACTTTTCAAAACGTGTTTTTCAGCCCGAAATAAACGCGTTTTTTCAGACAACTGAATCCCCATGTAACAGCAAGGCTCAGAAGAGCCCACACACTCAGCTCTTAACCCCAGTGAGCAGAAAGTGTCAAAACGTGTTTTTCAGCAGAAATAAACATGTTTCTGCAAGTTTGGTCAACCCCATTTAAGTTATGGGGCAGTAAATGCACACTTTTCAAAACGTGTTTTTCAGCCCGAAATAAACGCGTTTTTTCAGACAACTGCATCCCCATGTAAGAGCAAGGCTCAGAAGAGCACACACACTCAGCTCTTAACCCCAGTGTGCAGAAAGTGTCAAAATGTGTTTTTCAGCAGAAATAAACATGTTTCTGCAAGTTTGGTCAACCCCATGTAAGTTATGGGGCAGTAAATGCACACTTTTCAAAACGTGTTTTTCAGCCCGAAATAAACGCGTTTTTTCAGACAACTGAATCCCCATGTAACAGCAAGGCTCAGAAGAGCCCACACACTCAGCTCTTAACCCCAGTGTGCAGAAAGTGTCAAAACGTGTTTTTCAGCAGAAATAAACATGTTTCTGCAAGTTTGGTCAACCCCATGTGAGTTATGGGGCAGTAAATGCACACTTTTCAAAACGTGTTTTTCAGCCCGAAATAAACGCGTTTTTTCAGACAACTGAATCCCCATGTAACAGCAAGGCTCAGAAGAGCCCACACACTCAGATCTTAACCCCATTGTGCAGAAAGTGTCAGAACGTGTTTTTCAGCAGAAATAAACATGTTTCTGCAAGTTTGGTCAACCCCATGAAAGTTATGGGGCAGTAAATGCACACTTTTCAAAACGTGTTTTTCAGCCCGAAATAAACGCGTTTTTTCAGACAACTGAATCCCCATGTAACAGCAAGGCTCAGAAGAGCCCACACACTCAGCTCTTAACCCCAGTGTGCAGAAAGTGTCAAAACGTGTTTTTCAGCAGAAATAAACATGTTTCTGCAAGTTTGGTCAACCCCATTTAAGTTATGGGGCAGTAAATGCACACTTTTCAAAACGTGTTTTTCAGCCCGAAATAAACGCGTTTTTTCAGACAACTGAATCCCCATGTAACATCAAGGCTCAGAAGAGCCCACACACTCAGCTCTTAAACCCAGTGTGCAGAAAGTGTCAAAATGTGTTTTTCAGCAGAAATAAACATGTTTCTGCAAGTTTGGTCAACCCCATGTAAGTTATGGGGCAGTAAATGCACACTTTTCAAAACGTGTTTTTCAGCCCGAAATAAACGCGTTTTTTCAGACAACTGAATCCCCATGTAACAGCAAGGCTCAGAAGAGCCCACACACTCAGCTCTTAACCCCAGTGTGCAGAAAGTGTCAAAACGTGTTTTTCAGCAGAAATAAACATGTTTCTGCAAGTTTGGTCAACCCCATGTGAGTTATGGGGCAGTAAATGCACACTTTTCAAAACGTGTTTTTCAGCCCGAAATAAACGCGTTTTTTCAGACAACTGAATCCCCATGTAACATCAAGGCTCAGAAGAGCCCACACACTCAGCTCTTAACCCCAGTGTGCAGAAAGTGTCAAAATGTGTTTTTCAGCAGAAATAAACATGTTTCTGCAAGTTTGGTCAACCCCATGTGAGTTATGGGGCAGTAAATGCACACTTTTCAAAACGTGTTTTTCAGCCCGAAATAAACGCGTTTTTTCAGACAACTGAATCCCCATGTAACATCAAGGCTCAGAAGAGCCCACACACTCAGCTCTTAACCCCAGTGTGCAGAAAGTGTCAAAACGTGTTTTTCAGCAGAAATAAACATGTTTCTGCAAGTTTGGTCAACCCCATGTAAGTTATGGGGCAGTAAATGCACACTTTTCAAAACGTGTTTTTCAGCCCGAAATAAACGCGTTTTTTCAGACAACTGAATCCCCATGTAACAGCAAAGCTCAGAAGAGCCCACACACTCAGCTCTTAACCCCAGTGTGCAGAAAGTGTCAAAACGTGTTTTTCAGCAGAAATAAACATGTTTCTGCAAGTTTGGTCAACCCCATGTAAGTTATGGGGCAGTAAATGCACACTTTTCAAAACGTGTTTTTCAGCCCGAAATAAACGCGTTTTTTCAGACAACTGAATCCCCATGTAACAGCAAGGCTCAGAAGAGCCCACACACTCAGCTCTTAACCCCAGTGTGCAGAAAGTGTCAAAACGTGTTTTTCAGCAGAAATAAACATGTTTCTGCAAGTTTGGTCAACCCCATTTAAGTTATGGGGCAGTAAATGCACACTTTTCAAAACGTGTTTTTCAGCCCGAAATAAACGCGTTTTTTCAGACAACTGCATCCCCATGTAACAGCAAGGGTCAGAAGAGCACACACACTCAGCTCTTAACCCCAGTGTGCAGAAAGTGTCAAAACGTGTTTTTCAGCAGAAATAAACATGTTTCTGCAAGTTTGGTCAACCCCATGTAAGTTATGGGGCAGTAAATGCACACTTTTCAAAACGTGTTTTTCAGCCCGAAATAAACGCGTTTTTTCAGACAACTGAATCCCCATGTAACAGCAAGGCTCAGAAGAGCCCACACACTCAGCTCTTAACCCCAGTGTGCAGAAAGTGTCAAAACGTGTTTTTCAGCAGAAATAAACATGTTTCTGCAAGTTTGGTCAACCCCATGTGAGTTATGGGGCAGTAAATGCACACTTTTCAAAACGTGTTTTTCAGCCCGAAATAAACGCGTTTTTTCAGACAACTGAATCCCCATGTAACATCAAGGCTCAGAAGAGCCCACACACTCAGCTCTTAACCCCAGTGTGCAGAAAGTGTCAAAATGTGTTTTTCAGCAGAAATAAACATGTTTCTGCAAGTTTGGTCAACCCCATGTAAGTTATGGGGCAGTAAATGCACACTTTTCAAAACGTGTTTTTCAGCCCGAAATAAACGCGTTTTTTCAGACAACTGAATCTCCATGTAACAGCAAGGCTCAGAAGAGCCCACACACTCAGCTCTTAACCCCAGTGTGCAGAAAGTGTCAAAACGTGTTTTTCAGCAGAAATAAACATGTTTCTGCAAGTTTGGTCAACCCCATGTAAGTTATGGGGCAGTAAATGCACACTTTTCAAAACGTGTTTTTCAGCCCGAAATAAACGCGTTTTTTCAGACAACTGAATCCCCATGTAACATCAAGGCTCAGAAGAGCCCACACACTCAGCTCTTAACCCCAGTGTGCAGAAAGTGTCAAAACGTGTTTTTCAGCAGAAATAAACATGTTTCTGCAAGTTTGGACAACCCCATGTAAGTTATGGGTCAGTAAATGCACACTTTTCAAAACGTGTTTTTCAGCCCGAAATAAACGCGTTTTTTCAGACAACTGAATCCCCATGTAACAGCAAGGCTCAGAAGAGCCCACACACTCAGATCTTAACCCCAGTGTGCAGAAAGTGTCAGAACGTGTTTTTCAGCAGAAATAAACATGTTTCTGCAAGTTTGGTCAACCCCATGTAAGTTATGGGGCAGTAAATGCACACTTTTCAAAACGTGTTTTTCAGCCCGAAATAAACGCGTTTTTTCAGACAACTGAATCCCCATGTAACATCAAGGCTCAGAAGAGCCCACACACTCAGATCTTAACCCCAGTGTGCAGAAAGTGTCAAAACGTGTTTTTCAGCAGAAATAAACATGTTTCTGCAAGTTTGGTCAACCCCATGTAAGTTATGGGGCAGTAAATGCACACTTTTCAAAACGTGTTTTTCAGCCCGAAATAAACGCGTTTTTTCAGACAACTGAATCCCCATGTAACAGCAAGGCTCAGAAGAGCCCACACACTCAGCTCTTAACCCCAGTGTGCAGAAAGTGTCAAAACGTGTTTTTCAGCAGAAATAAACATGTTTCTGCAAGTTTGGTCAACCCCATGTAAGTTATGGGGCAGTAAATGCACACTTTTCAAAACGTGTTTTTCAGCCCGAAATAAACGCGTTTTTTCAGACAACTGAATCCCCATGTAACAGCAAGGCTCAGAAGAGCCCACACACTCAGCTCTTAACCCCAGTGTGCAGAAAGTGTCAAAACGTGTTTTTCAGCAGAAATAAACATGTTTCTGCAAGTTTGGTCAACCCCATGTAAGTTATGGGGCAGTAAATGCACACTTTTCAAAACGTGTTTTTCAGCCCGAAATAAACGCGTTTTTTCAGACAACTGAATCCCCATGTAACAGCAAGGCTCAGAAGAGCCCACACACTCAGCTCTTAACCCCAGTGTGCAGAAAGTGTCAAAACATGTTTTTCAGCAGAAATAAACATGTTTCTGCAAGTTTGGTCAACCCCATTTAAGTTATGGGGCAGTAAATGCACACTTTTCAAAACGTGTTTTTCAGCCCGAAATAAACGCGTTTTTTCAGACAACTGCATCCCCATGTAACAGCAAGGCTCAGAAGAGCACACACACTCAGCTCTTAACCCCAGTGTGCAGAAAGTGTCAAAACGTGTTTTTCAGCAGAAATAAACATGTTTCTGCAAGTTTGGTCAACCCCATGTAAGTTATGGGGCAGTAAATGCACACTTTTCAAAACGTGTTTTTCAGCCCGAAATAAACGCGTTTTTTCAGACAACTGAATCCCCATGTAACAGCAAGGCTCAGAAGAGCCCACACACTCAGCTCTTAAACCCAGTGTGCAGAAAGTGTCAAAACGTGTTTTTCAGCAGAAATAAACATGTTTCTGCAAGTTTGGTCAACCCCATGTGAGTTATGGGGCAGTAAATGCACACTTTTCAAAACGTGTTTTTCAGCCCGAAATAAACGCGTTTTTTCAGACAACTGAATCCCCATGTAACATCAAGGCTCAGAAGAGCCCACACACTCAGCTCTTAACCCCAGTGTGCAGAAAGTGTCAAAATGTGTTTTTCAGCAGAAATAAACATGTTTCTGCAAGTTTGGTCAACCCCATGTAAGTTATGGGGCAGTAACAGCACACTTTTCAAAACGTGTTTTTCAGCCCGAAATAAACGCGTTTTTTCAGACAACTGAATCCCCATGTAACATCAAGGCTCAGAAGAGCCCACACACTCAGCTCTTAACCCCAGTGTGCAGAAAGTGTCAAAACGTGTTTTTCAGCAGAAATAAACATGTTTCTGCAAGTTTGGCCAACCCCATGTAAGTTATGGGGCAGTAAATGCACACTTTTCAAAACGTGTTTTTCAGCCCGAAATAAACGCGTTTTTTCAGACAACTGAATCCCCATGTAACAGCAAGGCTCAGAAGAGCCCACACACTCAGATCTTAACCCCATTGTGCAGAAAGTGTCAGAACGTGTTTTTCAGCAGAAATAAACATGTTTCTGCAAGTTTGGTCAACCCCATGTAAGTTATGGGGCAGTAAATGCACACTTTTCAAAACGTGTTTTTCAGCCCGAAATAAACGCGTTTTTTCAGACAACTGAATCCCCATGTAACATCAAGGCTCAGAAGAGCCCACACACTCAGATCTTAACCCCAGTGTGCAGAAAGTGTCAAAACGTGTTTTTCAGCAGAAATAAACATGTTTCTGCAAGTTTGGTCAACCCCATGTAAGTTATGGGGCAGTAAATGCACACTTTTCAAAACGTGTTTTTCAGCCCGAAATAAACGCGTTTTTTCAGACAACTGAATCCCCATGTAACAGCAAGGCTCAGAAGAGCCCACACACTCAGCTCTTAACCCCAGTGTGCAGAAAGTGTCAAAACGTGTTTTTCAGCAGAAATAAACATGTTTCTGCAAGTTTGGTCAACCCCATTTAAGTTATGGGGCAGTAAATGCACACTTTTCAAAACGTGTTTTTCAGCCCGAAATAAACGCGTTTTTTCAGACAACTGCATCCCCATGTAACAGCAAGGGTCAGAAGAGCACACACACTCAGCTCTTAACCCCAGTGTGCAGAAAGTGTCAAAACGTGTTTTTCAGCAGAAATAAACATGTTTCTGCAAGTTTGGTCAACCCCATGTAAGTTATGGGGCAGTAAATGCACACTTTTCAAAACGTGTTTTTCAGCCCGAAATAAACGCGTTTTTTCAGACAACTGAATCCCCATGTAACAGCAAGGCTCAGAAGAGCCCACACACTCAGCTCTTAACCCCAGTGTGCAGAAAGTGTCAAAACGTGTTTTTCAGCAGAAATAAACATGTTTCTGCAAGTTTGGTCAACCCCATGTGAGTTATGGGGCAGTAAATGCACACTTTTCAAAACGTGTTTTTCAGCCCGAAATAAACGCGTTTTTTCAGACAACTGAATCCCCATGTAACATCAAGGCTCAGAAGAGCCCACACACTCAGCTCTTAACCCCAGTGTGCAGAAAGTGTCAAAATGTGTTTTTCAGCAGAAATAAACATGTTTCTGCAAGTTTGGTCAACCCCATGTAAGTTATGGGGCAGTAAATGCACACTTTTCAAAACGTGTTTTTCAGCCCGAAATAAACGCGTTTTTTCAGACAACTGAATCTCCATGTAACAGCAAGGCTCAGAAGAGCCCACACACTCAGCTCTTAACCCCAGTGTGCAGAAAGTGTCAAAACGTGTTTTTCAGCAGAAATAAACATGTTTCTGCAAGTTTGGTCAACCCCATGTAAGTTATGGGGCAGTAAATGCACACTTTTCAAAACGTGTTTTTCAGCCCGAAATAAACGCGTTTTTTCAGACAACTGAATCCCCATGTAACATCAAGGCTCAGAAGAGCCCACACACTCAGCTCTTAACCCCAGTGTGCAGAAAGTGTCAAAACGTGTTTTTCAGCAGAAATAAACATGTTTCTGCAAGTTTGGACAACCCCATGTAAGTTATGGGTCAGTAAATGCACACTTTTCAAAACGTGTTTTTCAGCCCGAAATAAACGCGTTTTTTCAGACAACTGAATCCCCATGTAACAGCAAGGCTCAGAAGAGCCCACACACTCAGATCTTAACCCCAGTGTGCAGAAAGTGTCAGAACGTGTTTTTCAGCAGAAATAAACATGTTTCTGCAAGTTTGGTCAACCCCATGTAAGTTATGGGGCAGTAAATGCACACTTTTCAAAACGTGTTTTTCAGCCCGAAATAAACGCGTTTTTTCAGACAACTGAATCCCCATGTAACATCAAGGCTCAGAAGAGCCCACACACTCAGATCTTAACCCCAGTGTGCAGAAAGTGTCAAAACGTGTTTTTCAGCAGAAATAAACATGTTTCTGCAAGTTTGGTCAACCCCATGTAAGTTATGGGGCAGTAAATGCACACTTTTCAAAACGTGTTTTTCAGCCCGAAATAAACGCGTTTTTTCAGACAACTGAATCCCCATGTAACAGCAAGGCTCAGAAGAGCCCACACACTCAGCTCTTAACCCCAGTGTGCAGAAAGTGTCAAAACGTGTTTTTCAGCAGAAATAAACATGTTTCTGCAAGTTTGGTCAACCCCATGTAAGTTATGGGGCAGTAAATGCACACTTTTCAAAACGTGTTTTTCAGCCCGAAATAAACGCGTTTTTTCAGACAACTGAATCCCCATGTAACAGCAAGGCTCAGAAGAGCCCACACACTCAGCTCTTAACCCCAGTGTGCAGAAAGTGTCAAAACGTGTTTTTCAGCAGAAATAAACATGTTTCTGCAAGTTTGGTCAACCCCATGTAAGTTATGGGGCAGTAAATGCACACTTTTCAAAACGTGTTTTTCAGCCCGAAATAAACGCGTTTTTTCAGACAACTGAATCCCCATGTAACAGCAAGGCTCAGAAGAGCCCACACACTCAGCTCTTAACCCCAGTGTGCAGAAAGTGTCAAAACGTGTTT
Source organism: Lepisosteus platostomus (assembly GCF_059453375.1). Lineage (NCBI taxonomy): Eukaryota > Metazoa > Chordata > Actinopteri > Semionotiformes > Lepisosteidae > Lepisosteus > Lepisosteus platostomus. Next base: position 46,133,465 of record NC_142616.1, read on the forward strand.
TTCAGCAGAAATAAACATGTTTCTGCAAGTTTGGTCAACCCCATTTAAGTTATGGGGCAGTAAATGCACACTTTTCAAAACGTGTTTTTCAGCCCGAAATAAACGCGTTTTTTCAGACAACTGCATCCCCATGTAACAGCAAGGCTCAGAAGAGCACACACACTCAGCTCTTAACCCCAGTGTGCAGAAAGTGTCAAAACGTGTTTTTCAGCAGAAATAAACATGTTTCTGCAAGTTTGGTCAACCCCATGTAAGTTATGGGGCAGTAAATGCACACTTTTCAAAACGTGTTTTTCAGCCCGAAATAAACGCGTTTTTTCAGACAACTGAATCCCCATGTAACAGCAAGGCTCAGAAGAGCCCACACACTCAGCTCTTAAACCCAGTGTGCAGAAAGTGTCAAAATGTGTTTTTCAGCAGAAATAAACATGTTTCTGCAAGTTTGGTCAACCCCATGTAAGTTATGGGGCAGTAAATGCACACTTTTCAAAACGTGTTTTTCAGCTCGAAATAAACGCGTTTTTTCAGACAACTGAATCCCCATGTAACAGCAAGGCTCAGAAGAGCCCACACACTCAGCTCTTAACCCCAGTGTGCAGAAAGTGTCAAAACGTGTTTTTCAGCAGAAATAAACATGTTTCTGCAAGTTTGGTCAACCCCATTTAAGTTATGGGGCAGTAAATGCACACTTTTCAAAACGTGTTTTTCAGCCCGAAATAAACGCGTTTTTTCAGACAACTGCATCCCCATGTAAGAGCAAGGCTCAGAAGAGCACACACACTCAGCTCTTAACCCCAGTGTGCAGAAAGTGTCAAAACGTGTTTTTCAGCAGAAATAAACATGTTTCTGCAAGTTTGGTCAACCCCATTTAAGTTATGGGGCAGTAAATGCACACTTTTCAAAACGTGTTTTTCAGCCCGAAATAAACGCGTTTTTTCAGACAACTGAATCCCCATGTAACATCAAGGCTCAGAAGAGCCCACACACTCAGCTCTTAAACCCAGTGTGCAGAAAGTGTCAAAATGTGTTTTTCAGCAGAAATAAACATGTTTCTGCAAGTTTGGTCAACCCCATGTAAGTTATGGGGCAGTAAATGCACACTTTTCAAAACGTGTTTTTCAGCCCGAAATAAACGCGTTTTTTCAGACAACTGAATCCCCATGTAACAGCAAGGCTCAGAAGAGCCCACACACTCAGCTCTTAACCCCAGTGTGCAGAAAGTGTCAAAACGTGTTTTTCAGCAGAAATAAACATGTTTCTGCAAGTTTGGTCAACCCCATGTAAGTTATGGGGCAGTAAATGCACACTTTTCAAAACGTGTTTTTCAGCCCGAAATAAACGCGTTTTTTCAGACAACTGAATCCCCATGTAACAGCAAGGCTCAGAAGAGCCCACACACTCAGCTCTTAACCCCAGTGTGCAGAAAGTGTCAAAACGTGTTTTTCAGCAGAAATAAACATGTTTCTGCAAGTTTGGTCAACCCCATTTAAGTTATGGGGCAGTAAATGCACACTTTTCAAAACGTGTTTTTCAGCCCGAAATAAACGCGTTTTTTCAGACAACTGCATCCCCATGTAACAGCAAGGGTCAGAAGAGCACACACACTCAGCTCTTAACCCCAGTGTGCAGAAAGTGTCAAAACGTGTTTTTCAGCAGAAATAAACATGTTTCTGCAAGTTTGGTCAACCCCATGTAAGTTATGGGGCAGTAAATGCACACTTTTCAAAACGTGTTTTTCAGCCCGAAATAAACGCGTTTTTTCAGACAACTGAATCCCCATGTAACAGCAAGGCTCAGAAGAGCCCACACACTCAGCTCTTAACCCCAGTGTGCAGAAAGTGTCAAAACGTGTTTTTCAGCAGAAATAAACATGTTTCTGCAAGTTTGGACAACCCCATGTAAGTTATGGGTCAGTAAATGCACACTTTTCAAAACGTGTTTTTCAGCCCGAAATAAACGCGTTTTTTTCAGACAACTGAATCCCCATGTAACAGCAAGGCTCAGAAGAGCCCACACACTCAGATCTTAACCCCAGTGTGCAGAAAGTGTCAGAACGTGTTTTTCAGCAGAAATAAACATGTTTCTGCAAGTTTGGTCAACCCCATGTAAGTTATGGGGCAGTAAATGCACACTTTTCAAAACGTGTTTTTCAGCCCGAAATAAACGCGTTTTTTCAGACAACTGAATCCCCATGTAACATCAAGGCTCAGAAGAGCCCACACACTCAGATCTTAACCCCAGTGTGCAGAAAGTGTCAAAACGTGTTTTTCAGCAGAAATAAACATGTTTCTGCAAGTTTGGTCAACCCCATGTAAGTTATGGGGCAGTAAATGCACACTTTTCAAAACGTGTTTTTCAGCCCGAAATAAACGCGTTTTTTCAGACAACTGAATCCCCATGTAACAGCAAGGCTCAGAAGAGCCCACACACTCAGCTCTTAACCCCAGTGTGCAGAAAGTGTCAAAACGTGTTTTTCAGCAGAAATAAACATGTTTCTGCAAGTTTGGTCAACCCCATGTAAGTTATGGGGCAGTAAATGCACACTTTTCAAAACGTGTTTTTCAGCCCGAAATAAACGCGTTTTTTCAGACAACTGAATCCCCATGTAACAGCAAGGCTCAGAAGAGCCCACACACTCAGCTCTTAACCCCAGTGTGCAGAAAGTGTCAAAACGTGTTTTTCAGCAGAAATAAACATGTTTCTGCAAGTTTGGTCAACCCCATGTAAGTTATGGGGCAGTAAATGCACACTTTTCAAAACGTGTTTTTCAGCCCGAAATAAACGCGTTTTTTCAGACAACTGAATCCCCATGTAACAGCAAGGCTCAGAAGAGCCCACACACTCAGCTCTTAACCCCAGTGTGCAGAAAGTGTCAAAACGTGTTTTTCAGCAGAAATAAACATGTTTCTGCAAGTTTGGTCAACCCCATTTAAGTTATGGGGCAGTAAATGCACACTTTTCAAAACGTGTTTTTCAGCCCGAAATAAACGCGTTTTTTCAGACAACTGCATCCCCATGTAACAGCAAGGCTCAGAAGAGCACACACACTCAGCTCTTAACCCCAGTGTGCAGAAAGTGTCAAAACGTGTTTTTCAGCAGAAATAAACATGTTTCTGCAAGTTTGGTCAACCCCATGTAAGTTATGGGGCAGTAAATGCACACTTTTCAAAACGTGTTTTTCAGCCCGAAATAAACGCGTTTTTTCAGACAACTGAATCCCCATGTAACAGCAAGGCTCAGAAGAGCCCACACACTCAGCTCTTAAACCCAGTGTGCAGAAAGTGTCAAAATGTGTTTTTCAGCAGAAATAAACATGTTTCTGCAAGTTTGGTCAACCCCATGTAAGTTATGGGGCAGTAAATGCACACTTTTCAAAACGTGTTTTTCAGCTCGAAATAAACGCGTTTTTTCAGACAACTGAATCCCCATGTAACAGCAAGGCTCAGAAGAGCCCACACACTCAGCTCTTAACCCCAGTGTGCAGAAAGTGTCAAAACGTGTTTTTCAGCAGAAATAAACATGTTTCTGCAAGTTTGGTCAACCCCATGTGAGTTATGGGGCAGTAACAGCACACTTTTCAAAACGTGTTTTTCAGCCCGAAATAAACGCGTTTTTTCAGACAACTGAATCCCCATGTAACATCAAGGCTCAGAAGAGCCCACACACTCAGCTCTTAACCCCAGTGTGCAGAAAGTGTCAAAACGTGTTTTTCAGCAGAAATAAACATGTTTCTGCAAGTTTGGCCAACCCCATGTAAGTTATGGGGCAGTAAATGCACACTTTTCAAAACGTGTTTTTCAGCCCGAAATAAACGCGTTTTTTCAGACAACTGAATCCCCATGTAACAGCAAGGCTCAGAAGAGCCCACACACTCAGATCTTAACCCCATTGTGCAGAAAGTGTCAGAACGTGTTTTTCAGCAGAAATAAACATGTTTCTGCAAGTTTGGTCAACCCCATGTAAGTTATGGGGCAGTAAATGCACACTTTTCAAAACGTGTTTTTCAGCCCGAAATAAACGCGTTTTTTCAGACAACTGAATCCCCATGTAACATCAAGGCTCAGAAGAGCCCACACACTCAGATCTTAACCCCAGTGTGCAGAAAGTGTCAAAACGTGTTTTTCAGCAGAAATAAACATGTTTCTGCAAGTTTGGTCAACCCCATGTAAGTTATGGGGCAGTAAATGCACACTTTTCAAAACGTGTTTTTCAGCCCGAAATAAACGCGTTTTTTCAGACAACTGAATCCCCATGTAACAGCAAGGCTCAGAAGAGCCCACACACTCAGCTCTTAACCCCAGTGTGCAGAAAGTGTCAAAACGTGTTTTTCAGCAGAAATAAACATGTTTCTGCAAGTTTGGTCAACCCCATGTAAGTTATGGGGCAGTAAATGCACACTTTTCAAAAACGTGTTTTTCAGCCCGAAATAAACGCGTTTTTTCAGACAACTGAATCCCCATGTAACAGCAAGGCTCAGAAGAGCCCACACACTCAGCTCTTAACCCCAGTGTGCAGAAAGTGTCAAAACGTGTTTTTCAGCAGAAATAAACATGTTTCTGCAAGTTTGGTCAACCCCATGTAAGTTATGGGGCAGTAAATGCACACTTTTCAAAACGTGTTTTTCAGCCCGAAATAAACGCGTTTTTTCAGACAACTGAATCCCCATGTAACAGCAAGGCTCAGAAGAGCCCACACACTCAGCTCTTAACCCCAGTGTGCAGAAAGTGTCAAAACGTGTTTTTCAGCAGAAATAAACATGTTTCTGCAAGTTTGGTCAACCCCATGTAAGTTATGGGGCAGTAAATGCACACTTTTCAAAACGTGTTTTTCAGCCCGAAATAAACGCGTTTTTTCAGACAACTGAATCCCCATGTAACAGCAAGGCTCAGAAGAGCCCACACACTCAGCTCTTAACCCCAGTGTGCAGAAAGTGTCAAAACGTGTTTTTCAGCAGAAATAAACATGTTTCTGCAAGTTTGGTCAACCCCATTTAAGTTATGGGGCAGTAAATGCACACTTTTCAAAACGTGTTTTTCAGCCCGAAATAAACGCGTTTTTTCAGACAACTGCATCCCCATGTAACAGCAAGGCTCAGAAGAGCACACACACTCAGCTCTTAACCCCAGTGTGCAGAAAGTGTCAAAACGTGTTTTTCAGCAGAAATAAACATGTTTCTGCAAGTTTGGTCAACCCCATGTAAGTTATGGGGCAGTAAATGCACACTTTTCAAAACGTGTTTTTCAGCCCGAAATAAACGCGTTTTTTCAGACAACTGAATCCCCATGTAACAGCAAGGCTCAGAAGAGCCCACACACTCAGCTCTTAAACCCAGTGTGCAGAAAGTGTCAAAATGTGTTTTTCAGCAGAAATAAACATGTTTCTGCAAGTTTGGTCAACCCCATGTAAGTTATGGGGCAGTAAATGCACACTTTTCAAAACGTGTTTTTCAGCTCGAAATAAACGCGTTTTTTCAGACAACTGAATCCCCATGTAACAGCAAGGCTCAGAAGAGCCCACACACTCAGCTCTTAACCCCAGTGTGCAGAAAGTGTCAAAACGTGTTTTTCAGCAGAAATAAACATGTTTCTGCAAGTTTGGTCAACCCCATGTGAGTTATGGGGCAGTAACAGCACACTTTTCAAAACGTGTTTTTCAGCCCGAAATAAACGCGTTTTTTCAGACAACTGAATCCCCATGTAACATCAAGGCTCAGAAGAGCCCACACACTCAGCTCTTAACCCCAGTGTGCAGAAAGTGTCAAAACGTGTTTTTCAGCAGAAATAAACATGTTTCTGCAAGTTTGGCCAACCCCATGTAAGTTATGGGGCAGTAAATGCACACTTTTCAAAACGTGTTTTTCAGCCCGAAATAAACGCGTTTTTTCAGACAACTGAATCCCCATGTAACAGCAAGGCTCAGAAGAGCCCACACACTCAGATCTTAACCCCATTGTGCAGAAAGTGTCAGAACGTGTTTTTCAGCAGAAATAAACATGTTTCTGCAAGTTTGGTCAACCCCATGTAAGTTATGGGGCAGTAAATGCACACTTTTCAAAACGTGTTTTTCAGCCCGAAATAAACGCGTTTTTTCAGACAACTGAATCCCCATGTAACATCAAGGCTCAGAAGAGCCCACACACTCAGATCTTAACCCCAGTGTGCAGAAAGTGTCAAAACGTGTTTTTCAGCAGAAATAAACATGTTTCTGCAAGTTTGGTCAACCCCATGTAAGTTATGGGGCAGTAAATGCACACTTTTCAAAACGTGTTTTTCAGCCCGAAATAAACGCGTTTTTTCAGACAACTGAATCCCCATGTAACAGCAAGGCTCAGAAGAGCCCACACACTCAGCTCTTAACCCCAGTGTGCAGAAAGTGTCAAAACGTGTTTTTCAGCAGAAATAAACATGTTTCTGCAAGTTTGGTCAACCCCATGTAAGTTATGGGGCAGTAAATGCACACTTTTCAAAACGTGTTTTTCAGCCCGAAATAAACGCGTTTTTTCAGACAACTGAATCCCCATGTAACAGCAAGGCTCAGAAGAGCCCACACACTCAGCTCTTAACCCCAGTGTGCAGAAAGTGTCAAAACGTGTTTTTCAGCAGAAATAAACATGTTTCTGCAAGTTTGGTCAACCCCATGTAAGTTATGGGGCAGTAAATGCACACTTTTCAAAACGTGTTTTTCAGCCCGAAATAAACGCGTTTTTTCAGACAACTGAATCCCCATGTAACAGCAAGGCTCAGAAGAGCCCACACACTCAGCTCTTAACCCCAGTGTGCAGAAAGTGTCAAAACGTGTTTTTCAGCAGAAATAAACATGTTTCTGCAAGTTTGGTCAACCCCATTTAAGTTATGGGGCAGTAAATGCACACTTTTCAAAACGTGTTTTTCAGCCCGAAATAAACGCGTTTTTTCAGACAACTGCATCCCCATGTAACAGCAAGGGTCAGAAGAGCACACACACTCAGCTCTTAACCCCAGTGTGCAGAAAGTGTCAAAACGTGTTTTTCAGCAGAAATAAACATGTTTCTGCAAGTTTGGTCAACCCCATTTAAGTTATGGGGCAGTAAATGCACACTTTTCAAAACGTGTTTTTCAGCCCGAAATAAACGCGTTTTTTCAGACAACTGAATCCCCATGTAACAGCAAGGCTCAGAAGAGCCCACACACTCAGCTCTTAACCCCAGTGTGCAGAAAGTGTCAAAACGTGTTTTTCAGCAGAAATAAACATGTTTCTGCAAGTTTGGTCAACCCCATGTGAGTTATGGGGCAGTAAATGCACACTTTTAAAAACGTGTTTTTCAGCCCGAAATAAACGCGTTTTTTCAGACAACTGAATCCCCATGTAACATCAAGGCTCAGAAGAGCCCACACACTCAGCTCTTAACCCCAGTGTGCAGATAGTGTCAAAATGTGTTTTTCAGCAGAAATAAACATGTTTCTGCAAGTTTGGTCAACCCCATGTAAGTTATGGGGCAGTAAATGCACACTTTTCAAAACGTGTTTTTCAGCCCGAAATAAACGCGTTTTTTCAGACAACTGAATCTCCATGTAACAGCAAGGCTCAGAAGAGCCCACACACTCAGCTCTTAACCCCAGTGTGCAGAAAGTGTCAAAACGTGTTTTTCAGCAGAAATAAACATGTTTCTGCAAGTTTGGTCAACCCCATGTAAGTTATGGGGCAGTAAATGCACACTTTTCAAAACGTGTTTTTCAGCCCGAAAAAACGCGTTTTTTCAGACAACTGAATCCCCATGTAACATCAAGGCTCAGAAGAGCCCACACACTCAGCTCTTAACCCCAGTGTGCAGAAAGTGTCAAAACGTGTTTTTCAGCAGAAATAAACATGTTTCTGCAAGTTTGGTCAACCCCATGTAAGTTATGGGTCAGTAAATGCACACTTTTCAAAACGTGTTTTTCAGCCCGAAATAAACACGTTTTTTCAGACAACTGAATCCCCATGTAACAGCAAGGCTCAGAAGAGCCCACACACTCAGATCTTAACCCCAGTGTGCAGAAAGTGTCAGAACGTGTTTTTCAGCAGAAATAAACATGTTTCTGCAAGTTTGGTCAACCCCATGTAAGTTATGGGGCAGTAAATGCACACTTTTCAAAACGTGTTTTTCAGCCCGAAATAAACGCGTTTTTTCAGACAACTGAATCCCCATGTAACATCAAGTCTCAGAAGAGCCCACACACTCAGATCTTAACCCCAGTGTGCAGAAAGTGTCAAAACGTGTTTTTCAGCAGAAATAAACATGTTTCTGCAAGTTTGGTCAACCCCATGTAAGTTATGGGGCAGTAAATGCACACTTTTCAAAACGTGTTTTTCAGCCCGAAATAAACGCGTTTTTTCAGACAACTGAATCCCCATGTAACAGCAAGGCTCAGAAGAGCCCACACACTCAGCTCTTAACCCCAGTGTGCAGAAAGTGTCAAAACGTGTTTTTCAGCAGAAATAAACATGTTTCTGCAAGTTTGGTCAACCCCATGTAAGTTATGGGGCAGTAAATGCACACTTTTCAAAACGTGTTTTTCAGCCCGAAATAAACGCGTTTTTTCAGACAACTGAATCCCCATGTAACAGCAAGGCTCAGAAGAGCCCACACACTCAGCTCTTAACCCCAGTGTGCAGAAAGTGTCAAAACGTGTTTTTCAGCAGAAATAAACATGTTTCTGCAAGTTTGGTCAACCCCATGTAAGTTATGGGGCAGTAAATGCACACTTTTCAAAACGTGTTTTTCAGCCCGAAATAAACGCGTTTTTTCAGACAACTGAATCCCCATGTAACAGCAAGGCTCAGAAGAGCCCACACACTCAGCTCTTAACCCCAGTGTGCAGAAAGTGTCAAAACGTGTTTTTCAGCAGAAATAAACATGTTTCTGCAAGTTTGGTCAAACCGATGTAAGTTATGGGGCAGTAAATGCACACTTTTCAAAACGTGTTTTTCAGCCCGAAATAAACGCGTTTTTTCAGACAACTGAATCCCCATGTAACAGCAAGGCTCAGAAGAGCCCACACACTCAGCTCTTAACCCCAGTGTGCAGAAAGTGTCAAAACGTGTTTTTCAGCAGAAATAAACATGTTTCTGCAAGTTTGGTCAAACCGATGTAAGTTATGGGGCAGTAAATGCACACTTTTCAAAACGTGTTTTTCAGCCCGAAATAAACGCGTTTTTTCAGACAACTGAATCCCCATGTAACATCAAGGCTCAGAAGAGCCCACACACTCAGCTCTTAAACCCAGTGTGCAGAAAGTGACAAAATGTGTTTTTCAGCAGAAATAAACATGTTTCTGCAAGTTTGGTCAACCCCATGTAAGTTATGGGGCAGTAAATGCACACTTTTCAAAACGTGTTTTTCAGCCCGAAATAAACGCGTTTTTTCAGACAACTGAATCCCCATGTAACAGCAAGGCTCAGAAGAGCCCACACACTCAGCTCTTAACCCCAGTGTGCAGAAAGTGTCAAAACGTGTTTTTCAGCAGAAATAAACATGTTTCTGCAAGTTTGGTCAACCCCATGTGAGTTATGGGGCAGTAAATGCACACTTTTCAAAACGTGTTTTTCAGCCCGAAATAAACGCGTTTTTTCAGACAACTGAATCCCCATGTAACATCAAGGCTCAGAAGAGCCCACACACTCAGCTCTTAACCCCAGTGTGCAGAAAGTGTCAAAATGTGTTTTTCAGCAGAAATAAACATGTTTCTGCAAGTTTGGTCAACCCCATGTAAGTTATGGGGCAGTAAATGCACACTTTTCAAAACGTGTTTTTCAGCCCGAAATAAACGCGTTTTTTCAGACAACTGAATCTCCATGTAACAGCAAGGCTCAGAAGAGCCCACACACTCAGCTCTTAACCCCAGTGTGCAGAAAGTGTCAAAACGTGTTTTTCAGCAGAAATAAACATGTTTCTGCAAGTTTGGTCAACCCCATGTAAGTTATGGGGCAGTAAATGCACACTTTTCAAAACGTGTTTTTCAGCCCGAAATAAACGCGTTTTTTCAGACAACTGAATCCCCATGTAACATCAAGGCTCAGAAGAGCCCACACACTCAGCTCTTAACCCCAGTGTGCAGAAAGTGTCAAAACGTGTTTTTCAGCAGAAATAAACATGTTTCTGCAAGTTTGGTCAACCCCATGTAAGTTATGGGGCAGTAAATGCACACTTTTCAAAACGTGTTTTTCAGCCCGAAATAAACACGTTTTTTCAGACAACTGAATCCCCATGTAACAGCAAGGCTCAGAAGAGCCCACACACTCAGATCTTAACCCCAGTGTGCAGAAAGTGTCAGAACGTGTTTTTCAGCAGAAATAAACATGTTTCTGCAAGTTTGGTCAACCCCATGTAAGTTATGGGGCAGTAAATGCACACTTTTCAAAACGTGTTTTTCAGCCCGAAATAAACGCGTTTTTTCAGACAACTGAATCCCCATGTAACATCAAGGCTCAGAAGAGCCCACACACTCAGCTCTTAAACCCAGTGTGCAGAAAGTGACAAAATGTGTTTTTCAGCAGAAATAAACATGTTTCTGCAAGTTTGGTCAACCCCATGTAAGTTATGGGGCAGTAAATGCACACTTTTCAAAACGTGTTTTTCAGCCCGAAATAAACGCGTTTTTTCAGACAACTGAATCCCCATGTAACAGCAAGGCTCAGAAGAGCCCACACACTCAGCTCTTAACCCCAGTGTGCAGAAAGTGTCAAAACGTGTTTTTCAGCAGAAATAAACATGTTTCTGCAAGTTTGGTCAACCCCATGTGAGTTATGGGGCAGTAAATGCACACTTTTCAAAACGTGTTTTTCAGCCCGAAATAAACGCGTTTTTTCAGACAACTGAATCCCCATGTAACATCAAGGCTCAGAAGAGCCCACACACTCAGCTCTTAACCCCAGTGTGCAGAAAGTGTCAAAATGTGTTTTTCAGCAGAAATAAACATGTTTCTGCAAGTTTGGTCAACCCCATGTAAGTTATGGGGCAGTAAATGCACACTTTTCAAAACGTGTTTTTCAGCCCGAAATAAACGCGTTTTTTCAGACAACTGAATCTCCATGTAACAGCAAGGCTCAGAAGAGCCCACACACTCAGCTCTTAACCCCAGTGTGCAGAAAGTGTCAAAACGTGTTTTTCAGCAGAAATAAACATGTTTCTGCAAGTTTGGTCAACCCCATGTAAGTTATGGGGCAGTAACAGCACACTTTTCAAAACGTGTTTTTCAGCCCGAAATAAACGCGTTTTTTCAGACAACTGAATCCCCATGTAACAGCAAGGCTCAGAAGAGCCCACACACTCAGCTCTTAACCCCAGTGTGCAGAAAGTGTCAAAACGTGTTTTTCAGCAGAAATAAACATGTTTCTGCAAGTTTGGTCAACCCCATGTAAGTTATGGGGCAGTAAATGCACACTTTTCAAAACGTGTTTTTCAGCCCGAAATAAACGCGTTTTTTCAGACAACTGAATCCCCATGTAACATCAAGTCTCAGAAGAGCCCACACACTCAGATCTTAACCCCAGTGTGCAGAAAGTGTCAAAACGTGTTTTTCAGCAGAAATAAACATGTTTCTGCAAGTTTGGTCAACCCCATGTAAGTTATGGGGCAGTAAATGCACACTTTTCAAAACGTGTTTTTCAGCCCGAAATAAATGCGTTTTTTCAGACAACTGAATCCCCATGTAACAGCAAGGCTCAGAAGAGCCCACACACTCAGCTCTTAACCCCAGTGTGCAGAAAGTGTCAAAACGTGTTTTTCAGCAGAAATAAACATGTTTCTGCAAGTTTGGTCAACCCCATGTAAGTTATGGGGCAGTAAATGCACACTTTTCAAAACGTGTTTTTCAGCCCGAAATAAACGCGTTTTTTCAGACAACTGAATCCCCATGTAACAGCAAGGCTCAGAAGAGCCCACACACTCAGCTCTTAACCCCAGTGTGCAGAAAGTGTCAAAACGTGTTTTTCAGCAGAAATAAACATGTTTCTGCAAGTTTGGTCAACCCCATGTAAGTTATGGGGCAGTAAATGCACACTTTTCAAAACGTGTTTTTCAGCCCGAAATAAACGCGTTTTTTCAGACAACTGAATCCCCATGTAACAGCAAGGCTCAGAAGAGCCCACACACTCAGCTCTTAACCCCAGTGTGCAGAAAGTGTCAAAACGTGTTTTTCAGCAGAAATAAACATGTTTCTGCAAGTTTGGTCAACCCCATTTAAGTTATGGGGCAGTAAATGCACACTTTTCAAAACGTGTTTTTCAGCCCGAAATAAACGCGTTTTTTCAGACAACTGCATCCCCATGTAACAGCAAGGCTCAGAAGAGCACACACACTCAGCTCTTAACCCCAGTGTGCAGAAAGTGTCAAAACGTGTTTTTCAGCAGAAATAAACATGTTTCTGCAAGTTTGGTCAACCCCATGTAAGTTATGGGGCAGTAACAGCACACTTTTCAAAACGTGTTTTTCAGCCCGAAATAAACGCGTTTTTTCAGACAACTGAATCCCCATGTAACATCAAGGCTCAGAAGAGCCCACACACTCAGCTCTTAAACCCAGTGTGCAGAAAGTGACAAAATGTGTTTTTCAGCAGAAATAAACATGTTTCTGCAAGTTTGGTCAACCCCATGTAAGTTATGGGGCAGTAAATGCACACTTTTCAAAACGTGTTTTTCAGCCCGAAATAAACGCGTTTTTTCAGACAACTGAATCCCCATGTAACAGCAAGGCTCAGAAGAGCCCACACACTCAGCTCTTAACCCCAGTGTGCAGAAAGTGTCAAAACGTGTTTTTCAGCAGAAATAAACATGTTTCTGCAAGTTTGGTCAACCCCATGTGAGTTATGGGGCAGTAAATGCACACTTTTCAAAACGTGTTTTTCAGCCCGAAATAAACGCGTTTTTTCAGACAACTGAATCCCCATGTAACATCAAGGCTCAGAAGAGCCCACACACTCAGCTCTTAACCCCAGTGTGCAGAAAGTGTCAAAATGTGTTTTTCAGCAGAAATAAACATGTTTCTGCAAGTTTGGTCAACCCCATGTAAGTTATGGGGCAGTAAATGCACACTTTTCAAAACGTGTTTTTCAGCCCGAAATAAACGCGTTTTTTCAGACAACTGAATCTCCATGTAACAGCAAGGCTCAGAAGAGCCCACACACTCAGCTCTTAACCCCAGTGTGCAGAAAGTGTCAAAACGTGTTTTTCAGCAGAAATAAACATGTTTCTGCAAGTTTGGTCAACCCCATGTAAGTTATGGGGCAGTAAATGCACACTTTTCAAAACGTGTTTTTCAGCCCGAAATAAACGCGTTTTTTCAGACAACTGAATCCCCATGTAACATCAAGGCTCAGAAGAGCCCACACACTCAGCTCTTAACCCCAGTGTGCAGATAGTGTCAAAATGTGTTTTTCAGCAGAAATAAACATGTTTCTGCAAGTTTGGTCAACCCCATGTAAGTTATGGGGCAGTAAATGCACACTTTTCAAAACGTGTTTTTCAGCCCGAAATAAACGCGTTTTTTCAGACAACTGAATCTCCATGTAACAGCAAGGCTCAGAAGAGCCCACACACTCAGCTCTTAACCCCAGTGTGCAGAAAGTGTCAAAACGTGTTTTTCAGCAGAAATAAACATGTTTCTGCAAGTTTGGTCAACCCCATGTAAGTTATGGGGCAGTAAATGCACACTTTTCAAAACGTGTTTTTCAGCCCGAAATAAACGCGTTTTTTCAGACAACTGAATCCCCATGTAACATCAAGGCTCAGAAGAGCCCACACACTCAGCTCTTAACCCCAGTGTGCAGAAAGTGTCAAAACGTGTTTTTCAGCAGAAATAAACATGTTTCTGCAAGTTTGGTCAACCCCATGTAAGTTATGGGTCAGTAAATGCACACTTTTCAAAACGTGTTTTTCAGCCCGAAATAAACACGTTTTTTCAGACAACTGAATCCCCATGTAACAGCAAGGCTCAGAAGAGCCCACACACTCAGATCTTAACCCCAGTGTGCAGAAAGTGTCAGAACGTGTTTTTCAGCAGAAATAAACATGTTTCTGCAAGTTTGGTCAACCCCATGTAAGTTATGGGGCAGTAAATGCACACTTTTCAAAACGTGTTTTTCAGCCCGAAATAAACGCGTTTTTTCAGACAACTGAATCCCCATGTAACATCAAGTCTCAGAAGAGCCCACACACTCAGATCTTAACCCCAGTGTGCAGAAAGTGTCAAAACGTGTTTTTCAGCAGAAATAAACATGTTTCTGCAAGTTTGGTCAACCCCATGTAAGTTATGGGGCAGTAAATGCACACTTTTCAAAACGTGTTTTTCAGCCCGAAATAAACGCGTTTTTTCAGACAACTGAATCCCCATGTAACAGCAAGGCTCAGAAGAGCCCACACACTCAGCTCTTAACCCCAGTGTGCAGAAAGTGTCAAAACGTGTTTTTCAGCAGAAATAAACATGTTTCTGCAAGTTTGGTCAACCCCATGTAAGTTATGGGGCAGTAAATGCACACTTTTCAAAACGTGTTTTTCAGCCCGAAATAAACGCGTTTTTTCAGACAACTGAATCCCCATGTAACAGCAAGGCTCAGAAGAGCCCACACACTCAGCTCTTAACCCCAGTGTGCAGAAAGTGTCAAAACGTGTTTTTCAGCAGAAATAAACATGTTTCTGCAAGTTTGGTCAACCCCATGTAAGTTATGGGGCAGTAAATGCACACTTTTCAAAACGTGTTTTTCAGCCCGAAATAAACGCGTTTTTTCAGACAACTGAATCCCCATGTAACAGCAAGGCTCAGAAGAGCCCACACACTCAGCTCTTAACCCCAGTGTGCAGAAAGTGTCAAAACGTGTTTTTCAGCAGAAATAAACATGTTTCTGCAAGTTTGGTCAACCCCATTTAAGTTATGGGGCAGTAAATGCACACTTTTCAAAACGTGTTTTTCAGCCCGAAATAAACGCGTTTTTTCAGACAACTGCATCCCCATGTAACAGCAAGGCTCAGAAGAGCACACACACTCAGCTCTTAACCCCAGTGTGCAGAAAGTGTCAAAACGTGTTTTTCAGCAGAAATAAACATGTTTCTGCAAGTTTGGTCAACCCCATGTAAGTTATGGGGCAGTAACAGCACACTTTTCAAAACGTGTTTTTCAGCCCGAAATAAACGCGTTTTTTCAGACAACTGAATCCCCATGTAACAGCAAGGCTCAGAAGAGCCCACACACTCAGCTCTTAACCCCAGTGTGCAGAAAGTGTCAAAACGTGTTTTTCAGCAGAAATAAACATGTTTCTGCAAGTTTGGTCAAACCGATGTAAGTTATGGGGCAGTAAATGCACACTTTTCAAAACGTGTTTTTCAGCCCGAAATAAACGCGTTTTTTCAGACAACTGAATCCCCATGTAACATCAAGGCTCAGAAGAGCCCACACACTCAGCTCTTAAACCCAGTGTGCAGAAAGTGACAAAATGTGTTTTTCAGCAGAAATAAACATGTTTCTGCAAGTTTGGTCAACCCCATGTAAGTTATGGGGCAGTAAATGCACACTTTTCAAAACGTGTTTTTCAGCCCGAAATAAACGCGTTTTTTCAGACAACTGAATCCCCATGTAACAGCAAGGCTCAGAAGAGCCCACACACTCAGCTCTTAACCCCAGTGTGCAGAAAGTGTCAAAACGTGTTTTTCAGCAGAAATAAACATGTTTCTGCAAGTTTGGTCAACCCCATGTGAGTTATGGGGCAGTAAATGCACACTTTTCAAAACGTGTTTTTCAGCCCGAAATAAACGCGTTTTTTCAGACAACTGAATCCCCATGTAACATCAAGGCTCAGAAGAGCCCACACACTCAGCTCTTAACCCCAGTGTGCAGAAAGTGTCAAAATGTGTTTTTCAGCAGAAATAAACATGTTTCTGCAAGTTTGGTCAACCCCATGTAAGTTATGGGGCAGTAAATGCACACTTTTCAAAACGTGTTTTTCAGCCCGAAATAAACGCGTTTTTTCAGACAACTGAATCTCCATGTAACAGCAAGGCTCAGAAGAGCCCACACACTCAGCTCTTAACCCCAGTGTGCAGAAAGTGTCAAAACGTGTTTTTCAGCAGAAATAAACATGTTTCTGCAAGTTTGGTCAACCCCATGTAAGTTATGGGGCAGTAAATGCACACTTTTCAAAACGTGTTTTTCAGCCCGAAATAAACGCGTTTTTTCAGACAACTGAATCCCCATGTAACATCAAGGCTCAGAAGAGCCCACACACTCAGCTCTTAACCCCAGTGTGCAGAAAGTGTCAAAACGTGTTTTTCAGCAGAAATAAACATGTTTCTGCAAGTTTGGTCAACCCCATGTAAGTTATGGGGCAGTAAATGCACACTTTTCAAAACGTGTTTTTCAGCCCGAAATAAACACGTTTTTTCAGACAACTGAATCCCCATGTAACAGCAAGGCTCAGAAGAGCCCACACACTCAGATCTTAACCCCAGTGTGCAGAAAGTGTCAGAACGTGTTTTTCAGCAGAAATAAACATGTTTCTGCAAGTTTGGTCAACCCCATGTAAGTTATGGGGCAGTAAATGCACACTTTTCAAAACGTGTTTTTCAGCCCGAAATAAACGCGTTTTTTCAGACAACTGAATCCCCATGTAACATCAAGTCTCAGAAGAGCCCACACACTCAGCTCTTAACCCCAGTGTGCAGAAAGTGTCAAAACGTGTTTTTCAGCAGAAATAAACATGTTTCTGCAAGTTTGGTCAACCCCATGTAAGTTATGGGGCAGTAAATGCACACTTTTCAAAACGTGTTTTTCAGCCCGAAATAAACGCGTTTTTTCAGACAACTGAATCCCCATGTAACAGCAAGGCTCAGAAGAGCCCACACACTCAGCTCTTAACCCCAGTGTGCAGAAAGTGTCAAAACGTGTTTTTCAGCAGAAATAAACATGTTTCTGCAAGTTTGGTCAACCCCATGTAAGTTATGGGGCAGTAAATGCACACTTTTCAAAACGTGTTTTTCAGCCCGAAATAAACACGTTTTTTCAGACAACTGAATCCCCATGTAACAGCAAGGCTCAGAAGAGCCCACACACTCAGCTCTTAACCCCAGTGTGCAGAAAGTGTCAAAACGTGTTTTTCAGCAGAAATAAACATGTTTCTGCAAGTTTGGTCAACCCCATGTAAGTTATGGGGCAGTAAATGCACACTTTTCAAAACGTGTTTTTCAGCCCGAAATAAACGCGTTTTTTCAGACAACTGAATCCCCATGTAACATCAAGGCTCAGAAGAGCCCACACACTCAGCTCTTAACCCCAGTGTGCAGAAAGTGTCAAAACGTGTTTTTCAGCAGAAATAAACATGTTTCTGCAAGTTTGGTCAACCCCATGTAAGTTATGGGTCAGTAAATGCACACTTTTCAAAACGTGTTTTTCAGCCCGAAATAAACACGTTTTTTCAGACAACTGAATCCCCATGTAACAGCAAGGCTCAGAAGAGCCCACACACTCAGATCTTAACCCCAGTGTGCAGAAAGTGTCAGAACGTGTTTTTCAGCAGAAATAAACATGTTTCTGCAAGTTTGGTCAACCCCATGTAAGTTATGGGGCAGTAAATGCACACTTTTCAAAACGTGTTTTTCAGCCCGAAATAAACGCGTTTTTTCAGACAACTGAATCCCCATGTAACATCAAGTCTCAGAAGAGCCCACACACTCAGATCTTAACCCCAGTGTGCAGAAAGTGTCAAAACGTGTTTTTCAGCAGAAATAAACATGTTTCTGCAAGTTTGGTCAACCCCATGTAAGTTATGGGGCAGTAAATGCACACTTTTCAAAACGTGTTTTTCAGCCCGAAATAAACGCGTTTTTTCAGACAACTGAATCCCCATGTAACAGCAAGGCTCAGAAGAGCCCACACACTCAGCTCTTAACCCCAGTGTGCAGAAAGTGTCAAAACGTGTTTTTCAGCAGAAATAAACATGTTTCTGCAAGTTTGGTCAACCCCATGTAAGTTATGGGGCAGTAAATGCACACTTTTCAAAACGTGTTTTTCAGCCCGAAATAAACGCGTTTTTTCAGACAACTGAATCCCCATGTAACAGCAAGGCTCAGAAGAGCCCACACACTCAGCTCTTAACCCCAGTGTGCAGAAAGTGTCAAAACGTGTTTTTCAGCAGAAATAAACATGTTTCTGCAAGTTTGGTCAACCCCATGTAAGTTATGGGGCAGTAAATGCACACTTTTCAAAACGTGTTTTTCAGCCCGAAATAAACGCGTTTTTTCAGACAACTGAATCCCCATGTAACAGCAAGGCTCAGAAGAGCCCACACACTCAGCTCTTAACCCCAGTGTGCAGAAAGTGTCAAAACGTGTTTTTCAGCAGAAATAAACATGTTTCTGCAAGTTTGGTCAACCCCATTTAAGTTATGGGGCAGTAAATGCACACTTTTCAAAACGTGTTTTTCAGCCCGAAATAAACGCGTTTTTTCAGACAACTGCATCCCCATGTAACAGCAAGGCTCAGAAGAGCACACACACTCAGCTCTTAACCCCAGTGTGCAGAAAGTGTCAAAACGTGTTTTTCAGCAGAAATAAACATGTTTCTGCAAGTTTGGTCAACCCCATGTAAGTTATGGGGCAGTAACAGCACACTTTTCAAAACGTGTTTTTCAGCCCGAAATAAACGCGTTTTTTCAGACAACTGAATCCCCATGTAACAGCAAGGCTCAGAAGAGCCCACACACTCAGCTCTTAACCCCAGTGTGCAGAAAGTGTCAAAACGTGTTTTTCAGCAGAAATAAACATGTTTCTGCAAGTTTGGTCAAACCGATGTAAGTTATGGGGCAGTAAATGCACACTTTTCAAAACGTGTTTTTCAGCCCGAAATAAACGCGTTTTTTCAGACAACTGAATCCCCATGTAACATCAAGGCTCAGAAGAGCCCACACACTCAGCTCTTAAACCCAGTGTGCAGAAAGTGACAAAATGTGTTTTTCAGCAGAAATAAACATGTTTCTGCAAGTTTGGTCAACCCCATGTAAGTTATGGGGCAGTAAATGCACACTTTTCAAAACGTGTTTTTCAGCCCGAAATAAACGCGTTTTTTCAGACAACTGAATCCCCATGTAACAGCAAGGCTCAGAAGAGCCCACACACTCAGCTCTTAACCCCAGTGTGCAGAAAGTGTCAAAACGTGTTTTTCAGCAGAAATAAACATGTTTCTGCAAGTTTGGTCAACCCCATGTGAGTTATGGGGCAGTAAATGCACACTTTTCAAAACGTGTTTTTCAGCCCGAAATAAACGCGTTTTTTCAGACAACTGAATCCCCATGTAACATCAAGGCTCAGAAGAGCCCACACACTCAGCTCTTAACCCCAGTGTGCAGAAAGTGTCAAAATGTGTTTTTCAGCAGAAATAAACATGTTTCTGCAAGTTTGGTCAACCCCATGTAAGTTATGGGGCAGTAAATGCACACTTTTCAAAACGTGTTTTTCAGCCCGAAATAAACGCGTTTTTTCAGACAACTGAATCTCCATGTAACAGCAAGGCTCAGAAGAGCCCACACACTCAGCTCTTAACCCCAGTGTGCAGAAAGTGTCAAAACGTGTTTTTCAGCAGAAATAAACATGTTTCTGCAAGTTTGGTCAACCCCATGTAAGTTATGGGGCAGTAAATGCACACTTTTCAAAACGTGTTTTTCAGCCCGAAATAAACGCGTTTTTTCAGACAACTGAATCCCCATGTAACATCAAGGCTCAGAAGAGCCCACACACTCAGCTCTTAACCCCAGTGTGCAGAAAGTGTCAAAACGTGTTTTTCAGCAGAAATAAACATGTTTCTGCAAGTTTGGTCAACCCCATGTAAGTTATGGGGCAGTAAATGCACACTTTTCAAAACGTGTTTTTCAGCCCGAAATAAACACGTTTTTTCAGACAACTGAATCCCCATGTAACAGCAAGGCTCAGAAGAGCCCACACACTCAGATCTTAACCCCAGTGTGCAGAAAGTGTCAGAACGTGTTTTTCAGCAGAAATAAACATGTTTCTGCAAGTTTGGTCAACCCCATGTAAGTTATGGGGCAGTAAATGCACACTTTTCAAAACGTGTTTTTCAGCCCGAAATAAACGCGTTTTTTCAGACAACTGAATCCCCATGTAACATCAAGTCTCAGAAGAGCCCACACACTCAGCTCTTAACCCCAGTGTGCAGAAAGTGTCAAAACGTGTTTTTCAGCAGAAATAAACATGTTTCTGCAAGTTTGGTCAACCCCATGTAAGTTATGGGGCAGTAAATGCACACTTTTCAAAACGTGTTTTTCAGCCCGAAATAAACGCGTTTTTTCAGACAACTGAATCCCCATGTAACAGCAAGGCTCAGAAGAGCCCACACACTCAGCTCTTAACCCCAGTGTGCAGAAAGTGTCAAAACGTGTTTTTCAGCAGAAATAAACATGTTTCTGCAAGTTTGGTCAACCCCATGTAAGTTATGGGGCAGTAAATGCACACTTTTCAAAACGTGTTTTTCAGCCCGAAATAAACGCGTTTTTTCAGACAACTGAATCCCCATGTAACAGCAAGGCTCAGAAGAGCCCACACACTCAGCTCTTAACCCCAGTGTGCAGAAAGTGTCAAAACGTGTTTTTCAGCAGAAATAAACATGTTTCTGCAAGTTTGGTCAACCCCATGTAAGTTATGGGGCAGTAACAGCACACTTTTCAAAACGTGTTTTTCAGCCCGAAATAAACGCGTTTTTTCAGACAACTGAATCCCCATGTAACAGCAAGGCTCAGAAGAGCCCACACACTCAGCTCTTAACCCCAGTGTGCAGAAAGTGTCAAAACGTGTTTTTCAGCAGAAATAAACATGTTTCTGCAAGTTTGGTCAACCCCATGTAAGTTATGGGGCAGTAAATGCACACTTTTCAAAACGTGTTTTTCAGCCCGAAATAAACGCGTTTTTTCAGACAACTGAATCCCCATGTAACATCAAGTCTCAGAAGAGCCCACACACTCAGATCTTAACCCCAGTGTGCAGAAAGTGTCAAAACGTGTTTTTCAGCAGAAATAAACATGTTTCTGCAAGTTTGGTCAACCCCATGTAAGTTATGGGGCAGTAAATGCACACTTTTCAAAACGTGTTTTTCAGCCCGAAATAAATGCGTTTTTTCAGACAACTGAATCCCCATGTAACAGCAAGGCTCAGAAGAGCCCACACACTCAGCTCTTAACCCCAGTGTGCAGAAAGTGTCAAAACGTGTTTTTCAGCAGAAATAAACATGTTTCTGCAAGTTTGGTCAACCCCATGTAAGTTATGGGGCAGTAAATGCACACTTTTCAAAACGTGTTTTTCAGCCCGAAATAAACGCGTTTTTTCAGACAACTGAATCCCCATGTAACAGCAAGGCTCAGAAGAGCCCACACACTCAGCTCTTAACCCCAGTGTGCAGAAAGTGTCAAAACGTGTTTTTCAGCAGAAATAAACATGTTTCTGCAAGTTTGGTCAACCCCATGTAAGTTATGGGGCAGTAAATGCACACTTTTCAAAACGTGTTTTTCAGCCCGAAATAAACGCGTTTTTTCAGACAACTGAATCCCCATGTAACAGCAAGGCTCAGAAGAGCCCACACACTCAGCTCTTAACCCCAGTGTGCAGAAAGTGTCAAAACGTGTTTTTCAGCAGAAATAAACATGTTTCTGCAAGTTTGGTCAACCCCATTTAAGTTATGGGGCAGTAAATGCACACTTTTCAAAACGTGTTTTTCAGCCCGAAATAAACGCGTTTTTTCAGACAACTGCATCCCCATGTAACAGCAAGGCTCAGAAGAGCACACACACTCAGCTCTTAACCCCAGTGTGCAGAAAGTGTCAAAACGTGTTTTTCAGCAGAAATAAACATGTTTCTGCAAGTTTGGTCAACCCCATGTAAGTTATGGGGCAGTAACAGCACACTTTTCAAAACGTGTTTTTCAGCCCGAAATAAACGCGTTTTTTCAGACAACTGAATCCCCATGTAACATCAAGGCTCAGAAGAGCCCACACACTCAGCTCTTAAACCCAGTGTGCAGAAAGTGACAAAATGTGTTTTTCAGCAGAAATAAACATGTTTCTGCAAGTTTGGTCAACCCCATGTAAGTTATGGGGCAGTAAATGCACACTTTTCAAAACGTGTTTTTCAGCCCGAAATAAACGCGTTTTTTCAGACAACTGAATCCCCATGTAACAGCAAGGCTCAGAAGAGCCCACACACTCAGCTCTTAACCCCAGTGTGCAGAAAGTGTCAAAACGTGTTTTTCAGCAGAAATAAACATGTTTCTGCAAGTTTGGTCAACCCCATGTGAGTTATGGGGCAGTAAATGCACACTTTTCAAAACGTGTTTTTCAGCCCGAAATAAACGCGTTTTTTCAGACAACTGAATCCCCATGTAACATCAAGGCTCAGAAGAGCCCACACACTCAGCTCTTAACCCCAGTGTGCAGAAAGTGTCAGAACGTGTTTTTCAGCAGAAATAAACATGTTTCTGCAAGTTTGGTCAACCCCATGTAAGTTATGGGGCAGTAAATGCACACTTTTCAAAACGTGTTTTTCAGCCCGAAATAAACGCGTTTTTTCAGACAACTGAATCCCCATGTAACATCAAGTCTCAGAAGAGCCCACACACTCAGATCTTAACCCCAGTGTGCAGAAAGTGTCAAAACGTGTTTTTCAGCAGAAATAAACATGTTTCTGCAAGTTTGGTCAACCCCATGTAAGTTATGGGGCAGTAAATGCACACTTTTCAAAACGTGTTTTTCAGCCCGAAATAAACGCGTTTTTTCAGACAACTGAATCCCCATGTAACAGCAAGGCTCAGAAGAGCCCACACACTCAGCTCTTAACCCCAGTGTGCAGAAAGTGTCAAAACGTGTTTTTCAGCAGAAATAAACATGTTTCTGCAAGTTTGGTCAACCCCATGTAAGTTATGGGGCAGTAAATGCACACTTTTCAAAACGTGTTTTTCAGCCCGAAATAAACGCGTTTTTTCAGACAACTGAATCCCCATGTAACAGCAAGGCTCAGAAGAGCCCACACACTCAGCTCTTAACCCCAGTGTGCAGAAAGTGTCAAAACGTGTTTTTCAGCAGAAATAAACATGTTTCTGCAAGTTTGGTCAACCCCATGTAAGTTATGGGGCAGTAAATGCACACTTTTCAAAACGTGTTTTTCAGCCCGAAATAAACGCGTTTTTTCAGACAACTGAATCCCCATGTAACAGCAAGGCTCAGAAGAGCCCACACACTCAGCTCTTAACCCCAGTGTGCAGAAAGTGTCAAAACGTGTTTTTCAGCAGAAATAAACATGTTTCTGCAAGTTTGGTCAACCCCATTTAAGTTATGGGGCAGTAAATGCACACTTTTCAAAACGTGTTTTTCAGCCCGAAATAAACGCGTTTTTTCAGACAACTGCATCCCCATGTAACAGCAAGGCTCAGAAGAGCACACACACTCAGCTCTTAACCCCAGTGTGCAGAAAGTGTCAAAACGTGTTTTTCAGCAGAAATAAACATGTTTCTGCAAGTTTGGTCAACCCCATGTAAGTTATGGGGCAGTAACAGCACACTTTTCAAAACGTGTTTTTCAGCCCGAAATAAACGCGTTTTTTCAGACAACTGAATCCCCATGTAACAGCAAGGCTCAGAAGAGCCCACACACTCAGCTCTTAACCCCAGTGTGCAGAAAGTGTCAAAACGTGTTTTTCAGCAGAAATAAACATGTTTCTGCAAGTTTGGTCAACCCCATGTAAGTTATGGGGCAGTAAATGCACACTTTTCAAAACGTGTTTTTCAGCCCGAAATAAACGCGTTTTTTCAGACAACTGAATCCCCATGTAACATCAAGGCTCAGAAGAGCCCACACACTCAGCTCTTAAACCCAGTGTGCAGAAAGTGACAAAATGTGTTTTTCAGCAGAAATAAACATGTTTCTGCAAGTTTGGTCAACCCCATGTGAGTTATGGGGCAGTAAATGCACACTTTTCAAAACGTGTTTTTCAGCCCGAAATAAACGCGTTTTTTCAGACAACTGAATCCCCATGTAACATCAAGGCTCAGAAGAGCCCACACACTCAGCTCTTAACCCCAGTGTGCAGAAAGTGTCAAAATGTGTTTTTCAGCAGAAATAAACATGTTTCTGCAAGTTTGGTCAACCCCATGTAAGTTATGGGGCAGTAAATGCACACTTTTCAAAACGTGTTTTTCAGCCCGAAATAAACGCGTTTTTTCAGACAACTGAATCTCCATGTAACAGCAAGGCTCAGAAGAGCCCACACACTCAGCTCTTAACCCCAGTGTGCAGAAAGTGTCAAAACGTGTTTTTCAGCAGAAATAAACATGTTTCTGCAAGTTTGGTCAACCCCATGTAAGTTATGGGGCAGTAAATGCACACTTTTCAAAACGTGTTTTTCAGCCCGAAATAAACGCGTTTTTTCAGACAACTGAATCCCCATGTAACATCAAGGCTCAGAAGAGCCCACACACTCAGCTCTTAACCCCAGTGTGCAGAAAGTGTCAAAACGTGTTTTTCAGCAGAAATAAACATGTTTCTGCAAGTTTGGTCAACCCCATGTAAGTTATGGGTCAGTAAATGCACACTTTTCAAAACGTGTTTTTCAGCCCGAAATAAACGCGTTTTTTCAGACAACTGAATCCCCATGTAACAGCAAGGCTCAGAATAGCCCACACACTCAGATCTTAACCCCAGTGTGCAGAAAGTGTCAGAACGTGTTTTTCAGCAGAAATAAACATGTTTCTGCAAGTTTGGTCAACCCCATGTAAGTTATGGGGCAGTAAATGCACACTTTTCAAAACGTGTTTTTCAGCCCGAAATAAACGCGTTTTTTCAGACAACTGAATCCCCATGTAACATCAAGGCTCAGAAGAGCCCACACACTCAGCTCTTAACCCCAGTGTGCAGAAAGTGTCAAAACGTGTTTATCAGCAGAAATAAACATGTTTCTGCAAGTTTGGTCAACCCCATGTAAGTTATGGGGCAGTAACAGCACACTTTTCAAAACGTGTTTTTCAGCCCGAAATAAACGCGTTTTTTCAGACAACTGAATCCCCATGTAACAGCAAGGCTCAGAAGAGCCCACACACTCAGCTCTTAACCCCAGTGTGCAGAAAGTGTCAAAACGTGTTTTTCAGCAGAAATAAACATGTTTCTGCAAGTTTGGTCAACCCCATGTAAGTTATGGGGCAGTAAATGCACACTTTACAAAACGTGTTTTTCAGCCCGAAATAAACGCGTTTTTTCAGACAACTGAATCCCCATGTAACAGCAAGGCTCAGAAGAGCCCACACACTCAGCTCTTAACCCCAGTGTGCAGAAAGTGTCAAAACGTGTTTTTCAGCAGAAATAAACATGTTTCTGCAAGTTTGGTCAACCCCATGTAAGTTATGGGGCAGTAAATGCACACTTTTCAAAACGTGTTTTTCAGCCCGAAATAAACGCGTTTTTTCAGACAACTGAATCTCCATGTAACAGCAAGGCTCAGAAGAGCCCACACACTCAGTTCTTAACCCCAGTGTGCAGAAAGTGTCAAAACGTGTTTTTCAGCAGAAATAAACATGTTTCTGCAAGTTTGGTCAACCCCATGTAAGTTATGGGGCAGTAAATGCACACTTTTCAAAACGTGTTTTTCAGCCCGAAATAAACGCGTTTTTTCAGACAACTGAATCCCCATGTAACATCAAGGCTCAGAAGAGCCCACACACTCAGATCTTAACCCCAGTGTGCAGAAAGTGTCAAAACGTGTTTTTCAGCAGAAATAAACATGTTTCTGCAAGTTTGGTCAACCCCATGTAAGTTATGGGGCAGTAACAGCACACTTTTCAAAACGTGTTTTTCAGCCCGAAATAAACGCGTTTTTTCAGACAACTGAATCCCCATGTAACAGCAAGGCTCAGAAGAGCCCACACACTCAGCTCTTAACCCCAGTGTGCAGAAAGTGTCAAAACGTGTTTTTCAGCAGAAATAAACATGTTTCTGCAAGTTTGGTCAACCCCATGTAAGTTATGGGGCAGTAAATGCACACTTTTCAAAACGTGTTTTTCAGCCCGAAATAAACGCGTTTTTTCAGACAACTGAATCCCCATGTAACAGCAAGGCTCAGAAGAGCCCACACACTCAGCTCTTAACCCCAGTGTGCAGAAAGTGTCAAAACGTGTTTTTCAGCAGAAATAAACATGTTTCTGCAAGTTTGGTCAACCCCATGTAAGTTATGGGGCAGTAAATGCACACTTTTCAAAACGTGTTTTTCAGCCCGAAATAAACGCGTTTTTTCAGACAACTGAATCCCCATGTAACAGCAAGGCTCAGAAGAGCCCACACACTCAGCTCTTAACCCCAGTGTGCAGAAAGTGTCAAAACGTGTTTTTCAGAAGAAATAAACATGTTTCTGCAAGTTTGGTCAACCCCATTTAAGTTATGGGGCAGTAAATGCACACTTTTCAAAACGTGTTTTTCAGCCCGAAATAAACGCGTTTTTTCAGACAACTGCATCCCCATGTAACAGCAAGGCTCAGAAGAGCACACACACTCAGCTCTTAACCCCAGTGTGCAGAAAGTGTCAAAACGTGTTTTTCAGCAGAAATAAACATGTTTCTGCAAGTTTGGTCAACCCCATGTAAGTTATGGGGCAGTAAATGCACACTTTTCAAAACGTGTTTTTCAGCCCGAAATAAACGCGTTTTTTCAGACAACTGAATCCCCATGTAACAGCAAGGCTCAGAAGAGCCCACACACTCAGCTCTTAACCCCAGTGTGCAGAAAGTGTCAAAACGTGTTTTTCAGCAGAAATAAACATGTTTCTGCAAGTTTGGTAAACCCCATTTAAGTTATGGGGCAGTAAATGCACACTTTTCAAAACGTGTTTTTCAGCCCGAAATAAACGCGTTTTTTCAGACAACTGCATCCCCATGTAACAGCAAGGCTCAGAAGAGCACACACACTCAGCTCTTAACCCCAGTGTGCAGAAAGTGTCAAAACGTGTTTTTCAGCAGAAATAAACATGTTTCTGCAAGTTTGGTCAACCCCATGTGAGTTATGGGGCAGTAAATGCACACTTTTCAAAACGTGTTTTTCAGCCCGAAATAAACGCGTTTTTTCAGACAACTGCATCCCCATGTAACAGCAAGGCTCAGAAGAGCACACACACTCAGCTCTTAACCCCAGTGTGCAGAAAGTGTCAAAATGTGTTTTTCAGCAGAAATAAACATGTTTCTGCAAGTTTGGTCAACCCCATGTAAGTTATGGGGCAGTAAATGCACACTTTTCAAAACGTGTTTTTCAGCCCGAAATAAACGCGTTTTTTCAGACAACTGAATCTCCATGTAACAGCAAGGCTCAGAAGAGCCCACACACTCAGCTCTTAACCCCAGTGTGCAGAAAGTGTCAAAACGTGTTTTTCAGCAGAAATAAACATGTTTCTGCAAGTTTGGTCAACCCCATGTAAGTTATGGGGCAGTAAATGCACACTTTTCAAAACGTGTTTTTCAGCCCGAAATAAACGCGTTTTTTCAGACAACTGCATCCCCATGTAACAGCAAGGCTCAGAAGAGCCCACACACTCAGCTCTTAACCCCAGTGTGCAGAAAGTGTCAAAACGTGTTTTTCAGCAGAAATAAACATGTTTCTGCAAGTTTGGTCAACCCCATGTAAGTTATGGGGCAGTAAATGCACACTTTTCAAAACGTGTTTTTCAGCCCGAAATAAACGCGTTTTTTCAGACAACTGAATCCCCATGTAACAGCAAGGCTCAGAAGAGCCCACACACTCAGCTCTTAACCCCAGTGTGCAGAAAGTGTCAAAACGTGTTTTTCAGCAGAAATAAACATGTTTCTGCAAGTTTGGTCAACCCCATGTAAGTTATGGGGCAGTAAATGCACACTTTTCAAAACGTGTTTTTCAGCCCGAAATAAACGCGTTTTTTCAGACAACTGAATCCCCATGTAACAGCAAGGCTCAGAAGAGCCCACACACTCAGCTCTTAACCCCAGTGTGCAGAAAGTGTCAAAACGTGTTTTTCAGCAGAAATAAACATGTTTCTGCAAGTTTGGTCAACCCCATGTAAGTTATGGGGCAGTAAATGCACACTTTTCAAAACGTGTTTTTCAGCCCGAAATAAACGCGTTTTTTCAGACAACTGAATCCCCATGTAACAGCAAGGCTCAGAAGAGCCCACACACTCAGCTCTTAACCCCAGTGTGCAGAAAGTGTCAAAACGTGTTTTTCAGCAGAAATAAACATGTTTCTGCAAGTTTGGTCAACCCCATGTAAGTTATGGGGCAGTAAATGCACACTTTTCAAAACGTGTTTTTCAGCCCGAAATAAACGCGTTTTTTCAGACAACTGAATCCCCATGTAACAGCAAGGCTCAGAAGAGCCCACACACTCAGCTCTTAACCCCAGTGTGCAGAAAGTGTCAAAACGTGTTTTTCAGCAGAAATAAACATGTTTCTGCAAGTTTGGTCAACCCCATGTAAGTTATGGGGCAGTAAATGCACACTTTTCAAAACGTGTTTTTCAGCCCGAAATAAACGCGTTTTTTCAGACAACTGAATCCCCATGTAACAGCAAGGCTCAGAAGAGCCCACACACTCAGCTCTTAACCCCAGTGTGCAGAAAGTGTCAAAACGTGTTTTTCAGCAGAAATAAACATGTTTCTGCAAGTTTGGTCAACCCCATGTAAGTTATGGGGCAGTAAATGCACACTTTTCAAAACGTGTTTTTCAGCCCGAAATAAACGCGTTTTTTCAGACAACTGAATCCCCATGTAACAGCAAGGCTCAGAAGAGCCCACACACTCAGCTCTTAACCCCAGTGTGCAGAAAGTGTCAAAACGTGTTTTTCAGCAGAAATAAACATGTTTCTGCAAGTTTGGTCAACCCCATGTAAGTTATGGGGCAGTAAATGCACACTTTTCAAAACGTGTTTTTCAGCCCGAAATAAACGCGTTTTTTCAGACAACTGAATCCCCATGTAACAGCAAGGCTCAGAAGAGCCCACACACTCAGCTCTTAACCCCAGTGTGCAGAAAGTGTCAAAACGTGTTTTTCAGCAGAAATAAACATGTTTCTGCAAGTTTGGTCAACCCCATGTAAGTTATGGGGCAGTAAATGCACACTTTTCAAAACGTGTTTTTCAGCCCGAAATAAACGCGTTTTTTCAGACAACTGAATCCCCATGTAACAGCAAGGCTCAGAAGAGCCCACACACTCAGCTCTTAACCCCAGTGTGCAGAAAGTGTCAAAACGTGTTTTTCAGAAGAAATAAACATGTTTCTGCAAGTTTGGTCAACCCCATGTGAGTTATGGGGCAGTAAATGCACACTTTTCAAAACGTGTTTTTCAGCCCGAAATAAACGCGTTTTTTCAGACAACTGAATCCCCATGTAACATCAAGGCTCAGAAGAGCCCACACACTCAGCTCTTAACCCCAGTGTGCAGAAAGTGTCAAAATGTGTTTTTCAGCAGAAATAAACATGTTTCTGCAAGTTTGGTCAACCCCATGTAAGTTATGGGGCAGTAAATGCACACTTTTCAAAACGTGTTTTTCAGCCCGAAATAAACGCGTTTTTTCAGACAACTGAATCTCCATGTAACAGCAAGGCTCAGAAGAGCCCACACACTCAGTTCTTAACCCCAGTGTGCAGAAAGTGTCAAAACGTGTTTTTCAGCAGAAATAAACATGTTTCTGCAAGTTTGGTCAACCCCATGTAAGTTATGGGGCAGTAAATGCACACTTTTCAAAACGTGTTTTTCAGCCCGAAATAAACGCGTTTTTTCAGACAACTGAATCCCCATGTAACATCAAGGCTCAGAAGAGCCCACACACTCAGCTCTTAACCCCAGTGTGCAGAAAGTGTCAAAACGTGTTTTTCAGCAGAAATAAACATGTTTCTGCAAGTTTGGTCAACCCCATGTAAGTTATGGGTCAGTAAATGCACACTTTTCAAAACGTGTTTTTCAGCCCGAAATAAACGCGTTTTTTCAGACAACTGAATCCCCATGTAACAGCAAGGCTCAGAAGAGCCCACACACTCAGATCTTAACCCCAGTGTGCAGAAAGTGTCAGAACGTGTTTTTCAGCAGAAATAAACATGTTTCTGCAAGTTTGGTCAACCCCATGTAAGTTATGGGGCAGTAAATGCACACTTTTCAAAACGTGTTTTTCAGCCCGAAATAAACGCGTTTTTTCAGACAACTGAATCCCCATGTAACATCAAGGCTCAGAAGAGCCCACACACTCAGATCTTAACCCCAGTGTGCAGAAAGTGTCAAAACGTGTTTTTCAGCAGAAATAAACATGTTTCTGCAAGTTTGGTCAACCCCATGTAAGTTATGGGGCAGTAAATGCACACTTTTCAAAACGTGTTTTTCAGCCCGAAATAAACGCGTTTTTTCAGACAACTGAATCCCCATGTAACAGCAAGGCTCAGAAGAGCCCACACACTCAGCTCTTAACCCCAGTGTGCAGAAAGTGTCAAAACGTGTTTTTCAGCAGAAATAAACATGTTTCTGCAAGTTTGGTCAACCCCATGTAAGTTATGGGGCAGTAAATGCACACTTTTCAAAACGTGTTTTTCAGCCCGAAATAAACGCGTTTTTTCAGACAACTGAATCCCCATGTAACAGCAAGGCTCAGAAGAGCCCACACACTCAGCTCTTAACCCCAGTGTGCAGAAAGTGTCAAAACGTGTTTTTCAGCAGAAATAAACATGTTTCTGCAAGTTTGGTCAACCCCATGTAAGTTATGGGGCAGTAAATGCACACTTTTCAAAACGTGTTTTTCAGCCCGAAATAAACGCGTTTTTTCAGACAACTGAATCCCCATGTAACAGCAAGGCTCAGAAGAGCCCACACACTCAGCTCTTAACCCCAGTGTGCAGAAAGTGTCAAAACGTGTTTTTCAGCAGAAATAAACATGTTTCTGCAAGTTTGGTCAACCCCATGTAAGTTATGGGGCAGTAAATGCACACTTTTCAAAACGTGTTTTTCAGCCCGAAATAAACGCGTTTTTTCAGACAACTGCATCCCCATGTAACAGCAAGGCTCAGAAGAGCACACACACTCAGCTCTTAACCCCAGTGTGCAGAAAGTGTCAAAACGTGTTTTTCAGCAGAAATAAACATGTTTCTGCAAGTTTGGTCAACCCCATGTAAGTTATGGGGCAGTAACAGCACACTTTTCAAAACGTGTTTTTCAGCCCGAAATAAACGCGTTTTTTCAGACAACTGCATCCCCATGTAACAGCAAGGCTCAGAAGAGCCCACACACTCAGCTCTTAACCCCAGTGTGCAGAAAGTGTCAAAACGTGTTTTTCAGCAGAAATAAACATGTTTCTGCAAGTTTGGTCAACCCCATGTAAGTTATGGGGCAGTAACAGCACACTTTTCAAAACGTGTTTTTCAGCCCGAAATAAACGCGTTTTTTCAGACAACTGAATCCCCATGTAACAGCAAGGCTCAGAAGAGCCCACACACTCAGCTCTTAACCCCAGTGTGCAGAAAGTGTCAAAACGTGTTTTTCAGCAGAAATAAACATGTTTCTGCAAGTTTGGTCAACCCCATGTGAGTTATGGGGCAGTAAATGCACACTTTTCAAAACGTGTTTTTCAGCCCGAAATAAACGCGTTTTTTCAGACAACTGAATCCCCATGTAACATCAAGGCTCAGAAGAGCCCACACACTCAGCTCTTAACCCCAGTGTGCAGAAAGTGTCAAAATGTGTTTTTCAGCAGAAATAAACATGTTTCTGCAAGTTTGGTCAACCCCATGTAAGTTATGGGGCAGTAAATGCACACTTTTCAAAACGTGTTTTTCAGCCCGAAATAAACGCGTTTTTTCAGACAACTGAATCTCCATGTAACAGCAAGGCTCAGAAGAGCCCACACACTCAGCTCTTAACCCCAGTGTGCAGAAAGTGTCAAAACGTGTTTTTCAGCAGAAATAAACATGTTTCTGCAAGTTTGGTCAACCCCATGTAAGTTATGGGGCAGTAAATGCACACTTTTCAAAACGTGTTTTTCAGCCCGAAATAAACGCGTTTTTTCAGACAACTGAATCCCCATGTAACAGCAAGGCTCAGAAGAGCCCACACACTCAGCTCTTAACCCCAGTGTGCAGAAAGTGTCAAAACGTGTTTTTCAGCAGAAATAAACATGTTTCTGCAAGTTTGGTCAACCCCATGTAAGTTATGGGGCAGTAAATGCACACTTTTCAAAACGTGTTTTTCAGCCCGAAATAAACGCGTTTTTTCAGACAACTGAATCTCCATGTAACAGCAAGGCTCAGAAGAGCCCACACACTCAGCTCTTAACCCCAGTGTGCAGAAAGTGTCAAAACGTGTTTTTCAGCAGAAATAAACATGTTTCTGCAAGTTTGGTCAACCCCATGTAAGTTATGGGGCAGTAAATGCACACTTTTCAAAACGTGTTTTTCAGCCCGAAATAAACGCGTTTTTTCAGACAACTGAATCCCCATGTAACAGCAAGGCTCAGAAGAGCCCACAAACTCAGCTCTTAACCCCAGTGTGCAGAAAGTGTCAAAACGTGTTTTTCAGCAGAAATAAACATGTTTCTGCAAGTTTGGTCAACCCCATTTAAGTTATGGGGCAGTAAATGCACACTTTTCAAAACGTGTTTTTCAGCCCGAAATAAACGCGTTTTTTCAGACAACTGAATCCCCATGTAACAGCAAGGCTCAGAAGAGCCCACACACTCAGCTCTTAAACCCAGTGTGCAGAAAGTGCCAAAATGTGTTTTTCAGCAGAAATAAACATGTTTCTGCAAGTTTGGTCAACCCCATGTAAGTTATGGGGCAGTAAATGCACACTTTTCAAAACGTGTTTTTCAGCCCGAAATAAACGCGTTTTTTCAGACAACTGAATCCCCATGTAACAGCAAGGCTCAGAAGAGCCCACACACTCAGCTCTTAACCCCAGTGTGCAGAAAGTGTCAAAACGTGTTTTTCAGCAGAAATAAACATGTTTCTGCAAGTTTGGTCAACCCCATGTAAGTTATGGGGCAGTAAATGCACACTTTTCAAAACGTGTTTTTCAGCCCGAAATAAACGCGTTTTTTCAGACAACTGAATCCCCATGTAACAGCAAGGCTCAGAAGAGCCCACACACTCAGCTCTTAACCCCAGTGTGCAGAAAGTGTCAAAACGTGTTTTTCAGCAGAAATAAACATGTTTCTGCAAGTTTGGTCAACCCCATTTAAGTTATGGGGCAGTAAATGCACACTTTTCAAAACGTGTTTTTCAGCCCGAAATAAACGCGTTTTTTCAGACAACTGCATCCCCATGTAACAGCAAGGCTCAGAAGAGCACACACACTCAGCTCTTAACCCCAGTGTGCAGAAAGTGTCAAAACGTGTTTTTCAGCAGAAATAAACATGTTTCTGCAAGTTTGGTCAACCCCATTTAAGTTATGGGGCAGTAAATGCACACTTTTCAAAACGTGTTTTTCAGCCCGAAATAAACGCGTTTTTTCAGACAACTGAATCCCCATGTAACATCAAGGCTCAGAAGAGCCCACACACTCAGCTCTTAACCCCAGTGTGCAGAAAGTG
This sequence comes from Lepisosteus platostomus, assembly GCF_059453375.1. Lineage (NCBI taxonomy): Eukaryota > Metazoa > Chordata > Actinopteri > Semionotiformes > Lepisosteidae > Lepisosteus > Lepisosteus platostomus. The sequence goes on from NC_142616.1 coordinate 46,167,031, forward strand.
TCAAAATGTGTTTTTCAGCAGAAATAAACATGTTTCTGCAAGTTTGGTCAACCCCATGTAAGTTATGGGGCAGTAAATGCACACTTTTCAAAACGTGTTTTTCAGCCCGAAATAAACGCGTTTTTTCAGACAACTGAATCCCCATGTAACAGCAAGGCTCAGAAGAGCCCACACACTCAGCTCTTAACCCCAGTGTGCAGAAAGTGTCAAAACGTGTTTTTCAGCAGAAATAAACATGTTTCTGCAAGTTTGGTCAACCCCATGTGAGTTATGGGGCAGTAAATGCACACTTTTCAAAACGTGTTTTTCAGCCCGAAATAAACGCGTTTTTTCAGACAACTGAATCCCCATGTAACAGCAAGGCTCAGAAGAGCCCACACACTCAGCTCTTAACCCCAGTGTGCAGAAAGTGTCAAAACGTGTTTTTCAGCAGAAATAAACATGTTTCTGCAAGTTTGGTCAACCCCATGTAAGTTATGGGGCAGTAAATGCACACTTTTCAAAACGTGTTTTTCAGCCCGAAATAAACGCGTTTTTTCAGACAACTGAATCCCCATGTAACAGCAAGGCTCAGAAGAGCCCACACACTCAGCTCTTAACCCCAGTGTGCAGAAAGTGTCAAAACGTGTTTTTCAGCAGAAATAAACGTTTCTGCAAGTTTGGTCAACCCCATTTAAGTTATGGGGCAGTAAATGCACACTTTTCAAAACGTGTTTTTCAGCCCGAAATAAACGCGTTTTTTCAGACAACTGCATCCCCATGTAACAGCAAGGCTCAGAAGAGCACACACACTCAGCTCTTAACCCCAGTGTGCAGAAAGTGTCAAAACGTGTTTTTCAGCAGAAATAAACATGTTTCTGCAAGTTTGGTCAACCCCATGTAAGTTATGGGGCAGTAACAGCACACTTTTCAAAACGTGTTTTTCAGCCCGAAATAAACGCGTTTTTTCAGACAACTGAATCCCCATGTAACAGCAAGGCTCAGAAGAGCCCACACACTCAGCTCTTAACCCCAGTGTGCAGAAAGTGTCAAAACGTGTTTTTCAGCAGAAATAAACATGTTTCTGCAAGTTTGGATAACCCCATGTAAGTTATGGGGCAGTAAATGCACACTTTTCAAAACGTGTTTTTCAGCCCGAAATAAACGCGTTTTTTCAGACAACTGAATCCCCATGTAACATCAAGGCTCAGAAGAGCCCACACACTCAGCTCTTAAACCCAGTGTGCAGAAAGTGTCAAAATGTGTTTTTCAGCAGAAATAAACATGTTTCTGCAAGTTTGGTCAACCCCATGTAAGTTATGGGGCAGTAAATGCACACTTTTCAAAACGTGTTTTTCAGCCCGAAATAAACGCGTTTTTTCAGACAACTGAATCCCCATGTAACAGCAAGGCTCAGAAGAGCCCACACACTCAGCTCTTAACCCCAGTGTGCAGAAAGTGTCAAAACGTGTTTTTCAGCAGAAATAAACATGTTTCTGCAAGTTTGGTCAACCCCATGTGAGTTATGGGGCAGTAAATGCACACTTTTCAAAACGTGTTTTTCAGCCCGAAATAAACGCGTTTTTTCAGACAACTGAATCCCCATGTAACATCAAGGCTCAGAAGAGCCCACACACTCAGCTCTTAACCCCAGTGTGCAGAAAGTGTCAAAATGTGTTTTTCAGCAGAAATAAACATGTTTCTGCAAGTTTGGTCAACCCCATGTAAGTTATGGGGCAGTAAATGCACACTTTTCAAAACGTGTTTTTCAGCCCGAAATAAACGCGTTTTTTCAGACAACTGAATCCCCATGTAACATCAAGGCTCAGAAGAGCCCACACACTCAGCTCTTAACCCCAGTGTGCAGAAAGTGTCAGAACGTGTTTTTCAGCAGAAATAAACATGTTTCTGCAAGTTTGGTCAACCCCATGTAAGTTATGGGGCAGTAAATGCACACTTTTCAAAACGTGTTTTTCAGCCCGAAATAAACGCGTTTTTTCAGACAACTGAATCCCCATGTAACATCAAGTCTCAGAAGAGCCCACACACTCAGATCTTAACCCCAGTGTGCAGAAAGTGTCAAAACGTGTTTTTCAGCAGAAATAAACATGTTTCTGCAAGTTTGGTCAACCCCATGTAAGTTATGGGGCAGTAAATGCACACTTTTCAAAACGTGTTTTTCAGCCCGAAATAAACGCGTTTTTTCAGACAACTGAATCCCCATGTAACAGCAAGGCTCAGAAGAGCCCACACACTCAGCTCTTAACCCCAGTGTGCAGAAAGTGTCAAAACGTGTTTTTCAGCAGAAATAAACGTTTCTGCAAGTTTGGTCAACCCCATTTAAGTTATGGGGCAGTAAATGCACACTTTTCAAAACGTGTTTTTCAGCCCGAAATAAACGCGTTTTTTCAGACAACTGCATCCCCATGTAACAGCAAGGCTCAGAAGAGCACACACACTCAGCTCTTAACCCCAGTGTGCAGAAAGTGTCAAAACGTGTTTTTCAGCAGAAATAAACATGTTTCTGCAAGTTTGGTCAACCCCATGTAAGTTATGGGGCAGTAACAGCACACTTTTCAAAACGTGTTTTTCAGCCCGAAATAAACGCGTTTTTTCAGACAACTGAATCCCCATGTAACAGCAAGGCTCAGAAGAGCCCACACACTCAGCTCTTAACCCCAGTGTGCAGAAAGTGTCAAAACGTGTTTTTCAGCAGAAATAAACATGTTTCTGCAAGTTTGGATAACCCCATGTAAGTTATGGGGCAGTAAATGCACACTTTTCAAAACGTGTTTTTCAGCCCGAAATAAACGCGTTTTTTCAGACAACTGAATCCCCATGTAACATCAAGGCTCAGAAGAGCCCACACACTCAGCTCTTAAACCCAGTGTGCAGAAAGTGTCAAAATGTGTTTTTCAGCAGAAATAAACATGTTTCTGCAAGTTTGGTCAACCCCATGTAAGTTATGGGGCAGTAAATGCACACTTTTCAAAACGTGTTTTTCAGCCCGAAATAAACGCGTTTTTTCAGACAACTGAATCCCCATGTAACAGCAAGGCTCAGAAGAGCCCACACACTCAGCTCTTAACCCCAGTGTGCAGAAAGTGTCAAAACGTGTTTTTCAGCAGAAATAAACATGTTTCTGCAAGTTTGGTCAACCCCATGTGAGTTATGGGGCAGTAAATGCACACTTTTCAAAACGTGTTTTTCAGCCCGAAATAAACGCGTTTTTTCAGACAACTGAATCCCCATGTAACATCAAGGCTCAGAAGAGCCCACACACTCAGCTCTTAACCCCAGTGTGCAGAAAGTGTCAAAATGTGTTTTTCAGCAGAAATAAACATGTTTCTGCAAGTTTGGTCAACCCCATGTAAGTTATGGGGCAGTAAATGCACACTTTTCAAAACGTGTTTTTCAGCCCGAAATAAACGCGTTTTTTCAGACAACTGAATCCCCATGTAACATCAAGGCTCAGAAGAGCCCACACACTCAGCTCTTAACCCCAGTGTGCAGAAAGTGTCAGAACGTGTTTTTCAGCAGAAATAAACATGTTTCTGCAAGTTTGGTCAACCCCATGTAAGTTATGGGGCAGTAAATGCACACTTTTCAAAACGTGTTTTTCAGCCCGAAATAAACGCGTTTTTTCAGACAACTGAATCCCCATGTAACATCAAGTCTCAGAAGAGCCCACACACTCAGATCTTAACCCCAGTGTGCAGAAAGTGTCAAAACGTGTTTTTCAGCAGAAATAAACATGTTTCTGCAAGTTTGGTCAACCCCATGTAAGTTATGGGGCAGTAAATGCACACTTTTCAAAACGTGTTTTTCAGCCCGAAATAAACGCGTTTTTTCAGACAACTGAATCCCCATGTAACAGCAAGGCTCAGAAGAGCCCACACACTCAGCTCTTAACCCCAGTGTGCAGAAAGTGTCAAAACGTGTTTTTCAGCAGAAATAAACATGTTTCTGCAAGTTTGGTCAACCCCATGTAAGTTATGGGGCAGTAACAGCACACTTTTCAAAACGTGTTTTTCAGCCCGAAATAAACGCGTTTTTTCAGACAACTGAATCCCCATGTAACATCAAGGCTCAGAAGAGCCCACACACTCAGCTCTTAAACCCAGTGTGCAGAAAGTGTCAAAATGTGTTTTTCAGCAGAAATAAACATGTTTCTGCAAGTTTGGTCAACCCCATGTAAGTTATGGGGCAGTAAATGCACACTTTTCAAAACGTGTTTTTCAGCCCGAAATAAACGCGTTTTTTCAGACAACTGAATCCCCATGTAACAGCAAGGCTCAGAAGAGCCCACACACTCAGCTCTTAACCCCAGTGTGCAGAAAGTGTCAAAACGTGTTTTTCAGCAGAAATAAACATGTTTCTGCAAGTTTGGTCAACCCCATGTGAGTTATGGGGCAGTAAATGCACACTTTTCAAAACGTGTTTTTCAGCCCGAAATAAACGCGTTTTTTCAGACAACTGAATCCCCATGTAACATCAAGGCTCAGAAGAGCCCACACACTCAGCTCTTAACCCCAGTGTGCAGAAAGTGTCAAAATGTGTTTTTCAGCAGAAATAAACATGTTTCTGCAAGTTTGGTCAACCCCATGTAAGTTATGGGGCAGTAAATGCACACTTTTCAAAACGTGTTTTTCAGCCCGAAATAAACGCGTTTTTTCAGACAACTGAATCTCCATGTAACAGCAAGGCTCAGAAGAGCCCACACACTCAGCTCTTAACCCCAGTGTGCAGAAAGTGTCAAAACGTGTTTTTCAGCAGAAATAAACATGTTTCTGCAAGTTTGGTCAACCCCATGTAAGTTATGGGGCAGTAAATGCACACTTTTCAAAACGTGTTTTTCAGCCCGAAATAAACGCGTTTTTTCAGACAACTGAATCCCCATGTAACAGCAAGGCTCAGAAGAGCCCACACACTCAGCTCTTAACCCCAGTGTGCAGAAAGTGTCAAAACGTGTTTTTCAGCAGAAATAAACATGTTTCTGCAAGTTTGGTCAACCCCATGTAAGTTATGGGGCAGTAACAGCACACTTTTCAAAACGTGTTTTTCAGCCCGAAATAAACGCGTTTTTTCAGACAACTGAATCCCCATGTAACATCAAGGCTCAGAAGAGCCCACACACTCAGCTCTTAACCCCAGTGTGCAGAAAGTGTCAGAACGTGTTTTTCAGCAGAAATAAACATGTTTCTGCAAGTTTGGTCAACCCCATGTAAGTTATGGGGCAGTAAATGCACACTTTTCAAAACGTGTTTTTCAGCCCGAAATAAACGCGTTTTTTCAGACAACTGAATCCCCATGTAACATCAAGGCTCAGAAGAGCCCACACACTCAGATCTTAACCCCAGTGTGCAGAAAGTGTCAAAACGTGTTTTTCAGCAGAAATAAACGTTTCTGCAAGTTTGGTCAACCCCATGTAAGTTATGGGGCAGTAAATGCACACTTTTCAAAACGTGTTTTTCAGCCCGAAATAAACGCGTTTTTTCAGACAACTGAATCCCCATGTAACAGCAAGGCTCAGAAGAGCCCACACACTCAGCTCTTAACCCCAGTGTGCAGAAAGTGTCAAAACGTGTTTTTCAGCAGAAATAAACATGTTTCTGCAAGTTTGGTCAACCCCATGTAAGTTATGGGGCAGTAAATGCACACTTTTCAAAACGTGTTTTTCAGCCCGAAATAAACGCGTTTTTTCAGACAACTGAATCCCCATGTAACAGCAAGGCTCAGAAGAGCCCACACACTCAGCTCTTAACCCCAGTGTGCAGAAAGTGTCAAAACGTGTTTTTCAGCAAAAATAAACATGTTTCTGCAAGTTTGGTCAACCCCATTTAAGTTATGGGGCAGTAAATGCACACTTTTCAAAACGTGTTTTTCAGCCAGAAATAAACGCGTTTTTTCAGACAACTGCATCCCCATGTAACAGCAAGGCTCAGAAGAGCACACACACTCAGCTCTTAACCCCAGTGTGCAGAAAGTGTCAAAACGTGTTTTTTAGCAGAAATAAACATGTTTCTGCAAGTTTGGTCAACCCCATTTAAGTTATGGGGCAGTAAATGCAAACTTTTCAAAACGTGTTTTTCAGCCCGAAATAAACGCGTTTTTTCAGACAACTGAATCCCCATGTAACATCAAGGCTCAGAAGAGCCCACACACTCAGCTCTTAAACCCAGTGTGCAGAAAGTGTCAAAATGTGTTTTTCAGCAGAAATAAACATGTTTCTGCAAGTTTGGTCAACCCCATGTAAGTTATGGGGCAGTAAATGCACACTTTTCAAAACGTGTTTTTCAGCCCGAAATAAACGCGTTTTTTCAGACAACTGAATCCCCATGTAACAGCAAGGCTCAGAAGAGCCCACACACTCAGCTCTTAACCCCAGTGTGCAGAAAGTGTCAAAACGTGTTTTTCAGCAGAAATAAACATGTTTCTGCAAGTTTGGTCAACCCCATGTAAGTTATGGGGCAGTAACAGCACACTTTTCAAAACGTGTTTTTCAGCCCGAAATAAACGCGTTTTTTCAGACAACTGAATCCCCATGTAACAGCAAGGCTCAGAAGAGCCCACACACTCAGCTCTTAACCCCAGTGTGCAGAAAGTGTCAAAACGTGTTTTTCAGCAGAAATAAACATGTTTCTGCAAGTTTGGTCAACCCCATGTAAGTTATGGGGCAGTAAATGCACACTTTTCAAAACGTGTTTTTCAGCCCGAAATAAACGCGTTTTTTCAGACAACTGAATCCCCATGTAACATCAAGGCTCAGAAGAGCCCACACACTCAGCTCTTAAACCCAGTGTGCAGAAAGTGTCAAAATGTGTTTTTCAGCAGAAATAAACATGTTTCTGCAAGTTTGGTCAACCCCATGTAAGTTATGGGGCAGTAAATGCACACTTTTCAAAACGTGTTTTTCAGCCCGAAATAAACGCGTTTTTTCAGACAACTGAATCTCCATGTAACAGCAAGGCTCAGAAGAGCCCACACACTCAGCTCTTAACCCCAGTGTGCAGAAAGTGTCAAAACGTGTTTTTCAGCAGAAATAAACATGTTTCTGCAAGTTTGGTCAACCCCATGTAAGTTATGGGGCAGTAAATGCACACTTTTCAAAACGTGTTTTTCAGCCCGAAATAAACGCGTTTTTTCAGACAACTGAATCCCCATGTAACAGCAAGGCTCAGAAGAGCCCACACACTCAGCTCTTAACCCCAGTGTGCAGAAAGTGTCAAAACGTGTTTTTCAGCAGAAATAAACATGTTTCTGCAAGTTTGGTCAACCCCATGTAAGTTATGGGGCAGTAACAGCACACTTTTCAAAACGTGTTTTTCAGCCCGAAATAAACGCGTTTTTTCAGACAACTGAATCCCCATGTAACATCAAGGCTCAGAAGAGCCCACACACTCAGCTCTTAACCCCAGTGTGCAGAAAGTGTCAGAACGTGTTTTTCAGCAGAAATAAACATGTTTCTGCAAGTTTGGTCAACCCCATGTAAGTTATGGGGCAGTAACAGCACACTTTTCAAAACGTGTTTTTCAGCCCGAAATAAACGCGTTTTTTCAGACAACTGAATCCCCATGTAACATCAAGGCTCAGAAGAGCCCACACACTCAGATCTTAACCCCAGTGTGCAGAAAGTGTCAAAACGTGTTTTTCAGCAGAAATAAACGTTTCTGCAAGTTTGGTCAACCCCATGTAAGTTATGGGGCAGTAAATGCATACTTTTCAAAACGTGTTTTTCAGCCCGAAATAAACGCGTTTTTTCAGACAACTGAATCCCCATGTAACAGCAAGGCTCAGAAGAGCCCACACACTCAGCTCTTAACCCCAGTGTGCAGAAAGTGTCAAAACGTGTTTTTCAGCAGAAATAAACATGTTTCTGCAAGTTTGGTCAACCCCATGTAAGTTATGGGGCAGTAAATGCACACTTTTCAAAACGTGTTTTTCAGCCCGAAATAAACGCGTTTTTTCAGACAACTGAATCCCCATGTAACAGCAAGGCTCAGAAGAGCCCACACACTCAGCTCTTAACCCCAGTGTGCAGAAAGTGTCAAAACGTGTTTTTCAGCAGAAATAAACATGTTTCTGCAAGTTTGGTCAACCCCATTTAAGTTATGGGGCAGTAAATGCACACTTTTCAAAACGTGTTTTTCAGCCCGAAATAAACGCGTTTTTTCAGACAACTGCATCCCCATGTAACAGCAAGGCTCAGAAGAGCACACACACTCAGCTCTTAACCCCAGTGTGCAGAAAGTGTCAAAACGTGTTTTTCAGCAGAAATAAACATGTTTCTGCAAGTTTGGTCAACCCCATGTAAGTTATGGGGCAGTAACAGCACACTTTTCAAAACGTGTTTTTCAGCCCGAAATAAACGCGTTTTTTCAGACAACTGAATCCCCATGTAACATCAAGGCTCAGAAGAGCCCACACACTCAGCTCTTAAACCCAGTGTGCAGAAAGTGTCAAAATGTGTTTTTCAGCAGAAATAAACATGTTTCTGCAAGTTTGGTCAACCCCATGTAAGTTATGGGGCAGTAAATGCACACTTTTCAAAACGTGTTTTTCAGCCCGAAATAAACGCGTTTTTTCAGACAACTGAATCTCCATGTAACAGCAAGGCTCAGAAGAGCCCACACACTCAGCTCTTAACCCCAGTGTGCAGAAAGTGTCAAAACGTGTTTTTCAGCAGAAATAAACATGTTTCTGCAAGTTTGGTCAACCCCATGTAAGTTATGGGGCAGTAAATGCACACTTTTCAAAACGTGTTTTTCAGCCCGAAATAAACGCGTTTTTTCAGACAACTGAATCCCCATGTAACAGCAAGGCTCAGAAGAGCCCACACACTCAGCTCTTAACCCCAGTGTGCAGAAAGTGTCAAAACGTGTTTTTCAGCAGAAATAAACATGTTTCTGCAAGTTTGGTCAACCCCATGTAAGTTATGGGGCAGTAACAGCACACTTTTCAAAACGTGTTTTTCAGCCCGAAATAAACGCGTTTTTTCAGACAACTGAATCCCCATGTAACAGCAAGGCTCAGAAGAGCCCACACACTCAGCTCTTAACCCCAGTGTGCAGAAAGTGTCAAAACGTGTTTTTCAGCAGAAATAAACATGTTTCTGCAAGTTTGGTCAACCCCATGTAAGTTATGGGGCAGTAAATGCACACTTTTCAAAACGTGTTTTTCAGCCCGAAATAAACGCGTTTTTTCAGACAACTGAATCCCCATGTAACAGCAAGGCTCAGAAGAGCCCACACACTCAGCTCTTAACCCCAGTGTGCAGAAAGTGTCAAAACGTGTTTTTCAGCAGAAATAAACATGTTTCTGCAAGTTTGGTCAACCCCATGTAAGTTATGGGGCAGTAAATGCACACTTTTCAAAACGTGTTTTTCAGCCCGAAATAAACGCGTTTTTTCAGACAACTGAATCCCCATGTAACAGCAAGGCTCAGAAGAGCCCACACACTCAGCTCTTAACCCCAGTGTGCAGAAAGTGTCAAAATGTGTTTTTCAGCAGAAATAAACATGTTTCTGCAAGTTTGGTCAACCCCATGTAAGTTATGGGGCAGTAAATGCACACTTTTCAAAACGTGTTTTTCAGCCCGAAATAAACGCGTTTTTTCAGACAACTGAATCCCCATGTAACATCAAGGCTCAGAAGAGCCCACACACTCAGATCTTAACCCCAGTGTGCAGAAAGTGTCAAAACGTGTTTTTCAGCAGAAATAAACGTTTCTGCAAGTTTGGTCAACCCCATGTAAGTTATGGGGCAGTAAATGCACACTTTTCAAAACGTGTTTTTCAGCCCGAAATAAACGCGTTTTTTCAGACAACTGAATCCCCATGTAACAGCAAGGCTCAGAAGAGCCCACACACTCAGCTCTTAACCCCAGTGTGCAGAAAGTGTCAAAACGTGTTTTTCAGCAGAAATAAACATGTTTCTGCAAGTTTGGTCAACCCCATGTAAGTTATGGGGCAGTAACAGCACACTTTTCAAAACGTGTTTTTCAGCCCGAAATAAAAGCGTTTTTTCAGACAACTGAATCCCCATGTAACAGCAAGGCTCAGAAGAGCCCACACACTCAGCTCTTAACCCCAGTGTGCAGAAAGTGTCAAAACGTGTTTTTCAGCAGAAATAAACATGTTTCTGCAAGTTTGGTCAACCCCATGTAAGTTATGGGGCAGTAAATGCACACTTTTCAAAACGTGTTTTTCAGCCCGAAATAAACGCGTTTTTTCAGACAACTGAATCCCCATGTAACATCAAGGCTCAGAAGAGCCCACACACTCAGCTCTTAAACCCAGTGTGCAGAAAGTGTCAAAATGTGTTTTTCAGCAGAAATAAACATGTTTCTGCAAGTTTGGTCAACCCCATGTAAGTTATGGGGCAGTAAATGCACACTTTTCAAAACGTGTTTTTCAGCCCGAAATAAACGCGTTTTTTCAGACAACTGAATCTCCATGTAACAGCAAGGCTCAGAAGAGCCCACACACTCAGCTCTTAACCCCAGTGTGCAGAAAGTGTCAAAACGTGTTTTTCAGCAGAAATAAACATGTTTCTGCAAGTTTGGTCAACCCCATGTAAGTTATGGGGCAGTAAATGCACACTTTTCAAAACGTGTTTTTCAGCCCGAAATAAACGCGTTTTTTCAGACAACTGAATCCCCATGTAACAGCAAGGCTCAGAAGAGCCCACACACTCAGCTCTTAACCCCAGTGTGCAGAAAGTGTCAAAACGTGTTTTTCAGCAGAAATAAACATGTTTCTGCAAGTTTGGTCAACCCCATGTAAGTTATGGGGCAGTAACAGCACACTTTTCAAAACGTGTTTTTCAGCCCGAAATAAACGCGTTTTTTCAGACAACTGAATCCCCATGTAACATCAAGGCTCAGAAGAGCCCACACACTCAGCTCTTAAACCCAGTGTGCAGAAAGTGTCAAAATGTGTTTTTCAGCAGAAATAAACATGTTTCTGCAAGTTTGGTCAACCCCATGTAAGTTATGGGGCAGTAAATGCACACTTTTCAAAACGTGTTTTTCAGCCCGAAATAAACGCGTTTTTTCAGACAACTGAATCTCCATGTAACAGCAAGGCTCAGAAGAGCCCACACACTCAGCTCTTAACCCCAGTGTGCAGAAAGTGTCAAAACGTGTTTTTCAGCAGAAATAAACATGTTTCTGCAAGTTTGGTCAACCCCATGTAAGTTATGGGGCAGTAAATGCACACTTTTCAAAACGTGTTTTTCAGCCCGAAATAAACGCGTTTTTTCAGACAACTGAATCCCCATGTAACAGCAAGGCTCAGAAGAGCCCACACACTCAGCTCTTAACCCCAGTGTGCAGAAAGTGTCAAAACGTGTTTTTCAGCAGAAATAAACATGTTTCTGCAAGTTTGGTCAACCCCATGTAAGTTATGGGGCAGTAACAGCACACTTTTCAAAACGTGTTTTTCAGCCCGAAATAAACGCGTTTTTTCAGACAACTGAATCCCCATGTAACAGCAAGGCTCAGAAGAGCCCACACACTCAGCTCTTAACCCCAGTGTGCAGAAAGTGTCAAAACGTGTTTTTCAGCAGAAATAAACATGTTTCTGCAAGTTTGGTCAACCCCATGTAAGTTATGGGGCAGTAAATGCACACTTTTCAAAACGTGTTTTTCAGCCCGAAATAAACGCGTTTTTTCAGACAACTGAATCCCCATGTAACATCAAGGCTCAGAAGAGCCCACACACTCAGCTCTTAAACCCAGTGTGCAGAAAGTGTCAAAATGTGTTTTTCAGCAGAAATAAACATGTTTCTGCAAGTTTGGTCAACCCCATGTAAGTTATGGGCCAGTAAATGCACACTTTTCAAAACGTGTTTTTCAGCCCGAAATAAACGCGTTTTTTCAGACAACTGAATCCCCATGTAACAGCAAGGCTCAGAAGAGCCCACACACTCAGCTCTTAACCCCAGTGTGCAGAAAGTGTCAAAACGTGTTTTTCAGCAGAAATAAACATGTTTCTGCAAGTTTGGTCAACCCCATGTGAGTTATGGGGCAGTAAATGCACACTTTTCAAAACGTGTTTTTCAGCCCGAAATAAACGCGTTTTTTCAGACAACTGAATCCCCATGTAACATCAAGGCTCAGAAGAGCCCACACACTCAGCTCTTAACCCCAGTGTGCAGAAAGTGTCAAAATGTGTTTTTCAGCAGAAATAAACATGTTTCTGCAAGTTTGGTCAACCCCATGTAAGTTATGGGGCAGTAAATGCACACTTTTCAAAACGTGTTTTTCAGCCCGAAATAAACGCGTTTTTTCAGACAACTGAATCTCCATGTAACAGCAAGGCTCAGAAGAGCCCACACACTCAGCTCTTAACCCCAGTGTGCAGAAAGTGTCAAAACGTGTTTTTCAGCAGAAATAAACATGTTTCTGCAAGTTTGGTCAACCCCATGTAAGTTATGGGGCAGTAAATGCACACTTTTCAAAACGTGTTTTTCAGCCCGAAATAAACGCGTTTTTTCAGACAACTGAATCCCCATGTAACAGCAAGGCTCAGAAGAGCCCACACACTCAGCTCTTAACCCCAGTGTGCAGAAAGTGTCAAAACGTGTTTTTCAGCAGAAATAAACATGTTTCTGCAAGTTTGGTCAACCCCATGTAAGTTATGGGGCAGTAACAGCACACTTTTCAAAACGTGTTTTTCAGCCCGAAATAAACGCGTTTTTTCAGACAACTGAATCCCCATGTAACATCAAGGCTCAGAAGAGCCCACACACTCAGCTCTTAACCCCAGTGTGCAGAAAGTGTCAGAACGTGTTTTTCAGCAGAAATAAACATGTTTCTGCAAGTTTGGTCAACCCCATGTAAGTTATGGGGCAGTAAATGCACACTTTTCAAAACGTGTTTTTCAGCCCGAAATAAACGCGTTTTTTCAGACAACTGAATCCCCATGTAACATCAAGGCTCAGAAGAGCCCACACACTCAGATCTTAACCCCAGTGTGCAGAAAGTGTCAAAACGTGTTTTTCAGCAGAAATAAACGTTTCTGCAAGTTTGGTCAACCCCATGTAAGTTATGGGGCAGTAAATGCACACTTTTCAAAACGTGTTTTTCAGCCCGAAATAAACGCGTTTTTTCAGACAACTGAATCCCCATGTAACAGCAAGGCTCAGAAGAGCCCACACACTCAGCTCTTAACCCCAGTGTGCAGAAAGTGTCAAAACGTGTTTTTCAGCAGAAATAAACATGTTTCTGCAAGTTTGGTCAACCCCATGTAAGTTATGGGGCAGTAAATGCACACTTTTCAAAACGTGTTTTTCAGCCCGAAATAAACGCGTTTTTTCAGACAACTGAATCCCCATGTAACAGCAAGGCTCAGAAGAGCCCACACACTCAGCTCTTAACCCCAGTGTGCAGAAAGTGTCAAAACGTGTTTTTCAGCAAAAATAAACATGTTTCTGCAAGTTTGGTCAACCCCATTTAAGTTATGGGGCAGTAAATGCACACTTTTCAAAACGTGTTTTTCAGCCAGAAATAAACGCGTTTTTTCAGACAACTGCATCCCCATGTAACAGCAAGGCTCAGAAGAGCACACACACTCAGCTCTTAACCCCAGTGTGCAGAAAGTGTCAAAACGTGTTTTTTAGCAGAAATAAACATGTTTCTGCAAGTTTGGTCAACCCCATTTAAGTTATGGGGCAGTAAATGCAAACTTTTCAAAACGTGTTTTTCAGCCCGAAATAAACGCGTTTTTTCAGACAACTGAATCCCCATGTAACATCAAGGCTCAGAAGAGCCCACACACTCAGCTCTTAAACCCAGTGTGCAGAAAGTGTCAAAATGTGTTTTTCAGCAGAAATAAACATGTTTCTGCAAGTTTGGTCAACCCCATGTAAGTTATGGGGCAGTAAATGCACACTTTTCAAAACGTGTTTTTCAGCCCGAAATAAACGCGTTTTTTCAGACAACTGAATCCCCATGTAACAGCAAGGCTCAGAAGAGCCCACACACTCAGCTCTTAACCCCAGTGTGCAGAAAGTGTCAAAACGTGTTTTTCAGCAGAAATAAACATGTTTCTGCAAGTTTGGTCAACCCCATGTAAGTTATGGGGCAGTAACAGCACACTTTTCAAAACGTGTTTTTCAGCCCGAAATAAACGCGTTTTTTCAGACAACTGAATCCCCATGTAACAGCAAGGCTCAGAAGAGCCCACACACTCAGCTCTTAACCCCAGTGTGCAGAAAGTGTCAAAACGTGTTTTTCAGCAGAAATAAACATGTTTCTGCAAGTTTGGTCAACCCCATGTAAGTTATGGGGCAGTAAATGCACACTTTTCAAAACGTGTTTTTCAGCCCGAAATAAACGCGTTTTTTCAGACAACTGAATCCCCATGTAACATCAAGGCTCAGAAGAGCCCACACACTCAGCTCTTAAACCCAGTGTGCAGAAAGTGTCAAAATGTGTTTTTCAGCAGAAATAAACATGTTTCTGCAAGTTTGGTCAACCCCATGTAAGTTATGGGGCAGTAAATGCACACTTTTCAAAACGTGTTTTTCAGCCCGAAATAAACGCGTTTTTTCAGACAACTGAATCTCCATGTAACAGCAAGGCTCAGAAGAGCCCACACACTCAGCTCTTAACCCCAGTGTGCAGAAAGTGTCAAAACGTGTTTTTCAGCAGAAATAAACATGTTTCTGCAAGTTTGGTCAACCCCATGTAAGTTATGGGGCAGTAAATGCACACTTTTCAAAACGTGTTTTTCAGCCCGAAATAAACGCGTTTTTTCAGACAACTGAATCCCCATGTAACAGCAAGGCTCAGAAGAGCCCACACACTCAGCTCTTAACCCCAGTGTGCAGAAAGTGTCAAAACGTGTTTTTCAGCAGAAATAAACATGTTTCTGCAAGTTTGGTCAACCCCATGTAAGTTATGGGGCAGTAACAGCACACTTTTCAAAACGTGTTTTTCAGCCCGAAATAAACGCGTTTTTTCAGACAACTGAATCCCCATGTAACATCAAGGCTCAGAAGAGCCCACACACTCAGCTCTTAACCCCAGTGTGCAGAAAGTGTCAGAACGTGTTTTTCAGCAGAAATAAACATGTTTCTGCAAGTTTGGTCAACCCCATGTAAGTTATGGGGCAGTAACAGCACACTTTTCAAAACGTGTTTTTCAGCCCGAAATAAACGCGTTTTTTCAGACAACTGAATCCCCATGTAACATCAAGGCTCAGAAGAGCCCACACACTCAGATCTTAACCCCAGTGTGCAGAAAGTGTCAAAACGTGTTTTTCAGCAGAAATAAACGTTTCTGCAAGTTTGGTCAACCCCATGTAAGTTATGGGGCAGTAAATGCATACTTTTCAAAACGTGTTTTTCAGCCCGAAATAAACGCGTTTTTTCAGACAACTGAATCCCCATGTAACAGCAAGGCTCAGAAGAGCCCACACACTCAGCTCTTAACCCCAGTGTGCAGAAAGTGTCAAAACGTGTTTTTCAGCAGAAATAAACATGTTTCTGCAAGTTTGGTCAACCCCATGTAAGTTATGGGGCAGTAAATGCACACTTTTCAAAACGTGTTTTTCAGCCCGAAATAAACGCGTTTTTTCAGACAACTGAATCCCCATGTAACAGCAAGGCTCAGAAGAGCCCACACACTCAGCTCTTAACCCCAGTGTGCAGAAAGTGTCAAAACGTGTTTTTCAGCAGAAATAAACATGTTTCTGCAAGTTTGGTCAACCCCATTTAAGTTATGGGGCAGTAAATGCACACTTTTCAAAACGTGTTTTTCAGCCCGAAATAAACGCGTTTTTTCAGACAACTGCATCCCCATGTAACAGCAAGGCTCAGAAGAGCACACACACTCAGCTCTTAACCCCAGTGTGCAGAAAGTGTCAAAACGTGTTTTTCAGCAGAAATAAACATGTTTCTGCAAGTTTGGTCAACCCCATGTAAGTTATGGGGCAGTAACAGCACACTTTTCAAAACGTGTTTTTCAGCCCGAAATAAACGCGTTTTTTCAGACAACTGAATCCCCATGTAACATCAAGGCTCAGAAGAGCCCACACACTCAGCTCTTAAACCCAGTGTGCAGAAAGTGTCAAAATGTGTTTTTCAGCAGAAATAAACATGTTTCTGCAAGTTTGGTCAACCCCATGTAAGTTATGGGGCAGTAAATGCACACTTTTCAAAACGTGTTTTTCAGCCCGAAATAAACGCGTTTTTTCAGACAACTGAATCTCCATGTAACAGCAAGGCTCAGAAGAGCCCACACACTCAGCTCTTAACCCCAGTGTGCAGAAAGTGTCAAAACGTGTTTTTCAGCAGAAATAAACATGTTTCTGCAAGTTTGGTCAACCCCATGTAAGTTATGGGGCAGTAAATGCACACTTTTCAAAACGTGTTTTTCAGCCCGAAATAAACGCGTTTTTTCAGACAACTGAATCCCCATGTAACAGCAAGGCTCAGAAGAGCCCACACACTCAGCTCTTAACCCCAGTGTGCAGAAAGTGTCAAAACGTGTTTTTCAGCAGAAATAAACATGTTTCTGCAAGTTTGGTCAACCCCATGTAAGTTATGGGGCAGTAACAGCACACTTTTCAAAACGTGTTTTTCAGCCCGAAATAAACGCGTTTTTTCAGACAACTGAATCCCCATGTAACAGCAAGGCTCAGAAGAGCCCACACACTCAGCTCTTAACCCCAGTGTGCAGAAAGTGTCAAAACGTGTTTTTCAGCAGAAATAAACATGTTTCTGCAAGTTTGGTCAACCCCATGTAAGTTATGGGGCAGTAAATGCACACTTTTCAAAACGTGTTTTTCAGCCCGAAATAAACGCGTTTTTTCAGACAACTGAATCCCCATGTAACAGCAAGGCTCAGAAGAGCCCACACACTCAGCTCTTAACCCCAGTGTGCAGAAAGTGTCAAAACGTGTTTTTCAGCAGAAATAAACATGTTTCTGCAAGTTTGGTCAACCCCATGTAAGTTATGGGGCAGTAAATGCACACTTTTCAAAACGTGTTTTTCAGCCCGAAATAAACGCGTTTTTTCAGACAACTGAATCCCCATGTAACAGCAAGGCTCAGAAGAGCCCACACACTCAGCTCTTAACCCCAGTGTGCAGAAAGTGTCAAAATGTGTTTTTCAGCAGAAATAAACATGTTTCTGCAAGTTTGGTCAACCCCATGTAAGTTATGGGGCAGTAAATGCACACTTTTCAAAACGTGTTTTTCAGCCCGAAATAAACGCGTTTTTTCAGACAACTGAATCCCCATGTAACATCAAGGCTCAGAAGAGCCCACACACTCAGATCTTAACCCCAGTGTGCAGAAAGTGTCAAAACGTGTTTTTCAGCAGAAATAAACGTTTCTGCAAGTTTGGTCAACCCCATGTAAGTTATGGGGCAGTAAATGCACACTTTTCAAAACGTGTTTTTCAGCCCGAAATAAACGCGTTTTTTCAGACAACTGAATCCCCATGTAACAGCAAGGCTCAGAAGAGCCCACACACTCAGCTCTTAACCCCAGTGTGCAGAAAGTGTCAAAACGTGTTTTTCAGCAGAAATAAACATGTTTCTGCAAGTTTGGTCAACCCCATGTAAGTTATGGGGCAGTAACAGCACACTTTTCAAAACGTGTTTTTCAGCCCGAAATAAAAGCGTTTTTTCAGACAACTGAATCCCCATGTAACAGCAAGGCTCAGAAGAGCCCACACACTCAGCTCTTAACCCCAGTGTGCAGAAAGTGTCAAAACGTGTTTTTCAGCAGAAATAAACATGTTTCTGCAAGTTTGGTCAACCCCATGTAAGTTATGGGGCAGTAAATGCACACTTTTCAAAACGTGTTTTTCAGCCCGAAATAAACGCGTTTTTTCAGACAACTGAATCCCCATGTAACATCAAGGCTCAGAAGAGCCCACACACTCAGCTCTTAAACCCAGTGTGCAGAAAGTGTCAAAATGTGTTTTTCAGCAGAAATAAACATGTTTCTGCAAGTTTGGTCAACCCCATGTAAGTTATGGGGCAGTAAATGCACACTTTTCAAAACGTGTTTTTCAGCCCGAAATAAACGCGTTTTTTCAGACAACTGAATCTCCATGTAACAGCAAGGCTCAGAAGAGCCCACACACTCAGCTCTTAACCCCAGTGTGCAGAAAGTGTCAAAACGTGTTTTTCAGCAGAAATAAACATGTTTCTGCAAGTTTGGTCAACCCCATGTAAGTTATGGGGCAGTAAATGCACACTTTTCAAAACGTGTTTTTCAGCCCGAAATAAACGCGTTTTTTCAGACAACTGAATCCCCATGTAACAGCAAGGCTCAGAAGAGCCCACACACTCAGCTCTTAACCCCAGTGTGCAGAAAGTGTCAAAACGTGTTTTTCAGCAGAAATAAACATGTTTCTGCAAGTTTGGTCAACCCCATGTAAGTTATGGGGCAGTAACAGCACACTTTTCAAAACGTGTTTTTCAGCCCGAAATAAACGCGTTTTTTCAGACAACTGAATCCCCATGTAACATCAAGGCTCAGAAGAGCCCACACACTCAGCTCTTAAACCCAGTGTGCAGAAAGTGTCAAAATGTGTTTTTCAGCAGAAATAAACATGTTTCTGCAAGTTTGGTCAACCCCATGTAAGTTATGGGGCAGTAAATGCACACTTTTCAAAACGTGTTTTTCAGCCCGAAATAAACGCGTTTTTTCAGACAACTGAATCTCCATGTAACAGCAAGGCTCAGAAGAGCCCACACACTCAGCTCTTAACCCCAGTATGCAGAAAGTGTCAAAACGTGTTTTTCAGCAGAAATAAACATGTTTCTGCAAGTTTGGTCAACCCCATGTAAGTTATGGGGCAGTAAATGCACACTTTTCAAAACGTGTTTTTCAGCCCGAAATAAACGCGTTTTTTCAGACAACTGAATCCCCATGTAACAGCAAGGCTCAGAAGAGCCCACACACTCAGCTCTTAACCCCAGTGTGCAGAAAGTGTCAAAACGTGTTTTTCAGCAGAAATAAACATGTTTCTGCAAGTTTGGTCAACCCCATGTAAGTTATGGGGCAGTAACAGCACACTTTTCAAAACGTGTTTTTCAGCCCGAAATAAACGCGTTTTTTCAGACAACTGAATCCCCATGTAACAGCAAGGCTCAGAAGAGCCCACACACTCAGCTCTTAACCCCAGTGTGCAGAAAGTGTCAAAACGTGTTTTTCAGCAGAAATAAACATGTTTCTGCAAGTTTGGTCAACCCCATGTAAGTTATGGGGCAGTAAATGCACACTTTTCAAAACGTGTTTTTCAGCCCGAAATAAACGCGTTTTTTCAGACAACTGAATCCCCATGTAACAGCAAGGCTCAGAAGAGCCCACACACTCAGCTCTTAACCCCAGTGTGCAGAAAGTGTCAAAACGTGTTTTTCAGCAGAAATAAACATGTTTCTGCAAGTTTGGTCAACCCCATGTAAGTTATGGGGCAGTAAATGCACACTTTTCAAAACGTGTTTTTCAGCCCGAAATAAACGCGTTTTTTCAGACAACTGAATCCCCATGTAACAGCAAGGCTCAGAAGAGCCCACACACTCAGCTCTTAACCCCAGTGTGCAGAAAGTGTCAAAATGTGTTTTTCAGCAGAAATAAACATGTTTCTGCAAGTTTGGTCAACCCCATGTAAGTTATGGGGCAGTAAATGCACACTTTTCAAAACGTGTTTTTCAGCCCGAAATAAACGCGTTTTTTCAGACAACTGAATCCCCATGTAACATCAAGGCTCAGAAGAGCCCACACACTCAGATCTTAACCCCAGTGTGCAGAAAGTGTCAAAACGTGTTTTTCAGCAGAAATAAACGTTTCTGCAAGTTTGGTCAACCCCATGTAAGTTATGGGGCAGTAAATGCACACTTTTCAAAACGTGTTTTTCAGCCCGAAATAAACGCGTTTTTTCAGACAACTGAATCCCCATGTAACATCAAGGCTCAGAAGAGCCCACACACTCAGCTCTTAAACCCAGTGTGCAGAAAGTGTCAAAATGTGTTTTTCAGCAGAAATAAACATGTTTCTGCAAGTTTGGTCAACCCCATGTAAGTTATGGGGCAGTAAATGCACACTTTTCAAAACGTGTTTTTCAGCCCGAAATAAACGCGTTTTTTCAGACAACTGAATCTCCATGTAACAGCAAGGCTCAGAAGAGCCCACACACTCAGCTCTTAACCCCAGTGTGCAGAAAGTGTCAAAACGTGTTTTTCAGCAGAAATAAACATGTTTCTGCAAGTTTGGTCAACCCCATGTAAGTTATGGGGCAGTAAATGCACACTTTTCAAAACGTGTTTTTCAGCCCGAAATAAACGCGTTTTTTCAGACAACTGAATCCCCATGTAACAGCAAGGCTCAGAAGAGCCCACACACTCAGCTCTTAACCCCAGTGTGCAGAAAGTGTCAAAACGTGTTTTTCAGCAGAAATAAACATGTTTCTGCAAGTTTGGTCAACCCCATGTAAGTTATGGGGCAGTAACAGCACACTTTTCAAAACGTGTTTTTCAGCCCGAAATAAACGCGTTTTTTCAGACAACTGAATCCCCATGTAACATCAAGGCTCAGAAGAGCCCACACACTCAGCTCTTAACCCCAGTGTGCAGAAAGTGTCAGAACGTGTTTTTCAGCAGAAATAAACATGTTTCTGCAAGTTTGGTCAACCCCATGTAAGTTATGGGGCAGTAAATGCACACTTTTCAAAACGTGTTTTTCAGCCCGAAATAAACGCGTTTTTTCAGACAACTGAATCCCCATGTAACATCAAGGCTCAGAAGAGCCCACACACTCAGATCTTAACCCCAGTGTGCAGAAAGTGTCAAAACGTGTTTTTCAGCAGAAATAAACGTTTCTGCAAGTTTGGTCAACCCCATGTAAGTTATGGGGCAGTAAATGCATACTTTTCAAAACGTGTTTTTCAGCCCGAAATAAACGCGTTTTTTCAGACAACTGAATCCCCATGTAACAGCAAGGCTCAGAAGAGCCCACACACTCAGCTCTTAACCCCAGTGTGCAGAAAGTGTCAAAACGTGTTTTTCAGCAGAAATAAACATGTTTCTGCAAGTTTGGTCAACCCCATGTAAGTTATGGGGCAGTAAATGCACACTTTTCAAAACGTGTTTTTCAGCCCGAAATAAACGCGTTTTTTCAGACAACTGAATCCCCATGTAACAGCAAGGCTCAGAAGAGCCCACACACTCAGCTCTTAACCCCAGTGTGCAGAAAGTGTCAAAACGTGTTTTTCAGCAGAAATAAACATGTTTCTGCAAGTTTGGTCAACCCCATTTAAGTTATGGGGCAGTAAATGCACACTTTTCAAAACGTGTTTTTCAGCCCGAAATAAACGCGTTTTTTCAGACAACTGCATCCCCATGTAACAGCAAGGCTCAGAAGAGCACACACACTCAGCTCTTAACCCCAGTGTGCAGAAAGTGTCAAAACGTGTTTTTCAGCAGAAATAAACATGTTTCTGCAAGTTTGGTCAACCCCATGTAAGTTATGGGGCAGTAACAGCACACTTTTCAAAACGTGTTTTTCAGCCCGAAATAAACGCGTTTTTTCAGACAACTGAATCCCCATGTAACATCAAGGCTCAGAAGAGCCCACACACTCAGCTCTTAAACCCAGTGTGCAGAAAGTGTCAAAATGTGTTTTTCAGCAGAAATAAACATGTTTCTGCAAGTTTGGTCAACCCCATGTAAGTTATGGGGCAGTAAATGCACACTTTTCAAAACGTGTTTTTCAGCCCGAAATAAACGCGTTTTTTCAGACAACTGAATCTCCATGTAACAGCAAGGCTCAGAAGAGCCCACACACTCAGCTCTTAACCCCAGTGTGCAGAAAGTGTCAAAACGTGTTTTTCAGCAGAAATAAACATGTTTCTGCAAGTTTGGTCAACCCCATGTAAGTTATGGGGCAGTAAATGCACACTTTTCAAAACGTGTTTTTCAGCCCGAAATAAACGCGTTTTTTCAGACAACTGAATCCCCATGTAACAGCAAGGCTCAGAAGAGCCCACACACTCAGCTCTTAACCCCAGTGTGCAGAAAGTGTCAAAACGTGTTTTTCAGCAGAAATAAACATGTTTCTGCAAGTTTGGTCAACCCCATGTAAGTTATGGGGCAGTAACAGCACACTTTTCAAAACGTGTTTTTCAGCCCGAAATAAACGCGTTTTTTCAGACAACTGAATCCCCATGTAACAGCAAGGCTCAGAAGAGCCCACACACTCAGCTCTTAACCCCAGTGTGCAGAAAGTGTCAAAACGTGTTTTTCAGCAGAAATAAACATGTTTCTGCAAGTTTGGTCAACCCCATGTAAGTTATGGGGCAGTAAATGCACACTTTTCAAAACGTGTTTTTCAGCCCGAAATAAACGCGTTTTTTCAGACAACTGAATCCCCATGTAACAGCAAGGCTCAGAAGAGCCCACACACTCAGCTCTTAACCCCAGTGTGCAGAAAGTGTCAAAACGTGTTTTTCAGCAGAAATAAACATGTTTCTGCAAGTTTGGTCAACCCCATGTAAGTTATGGGGCAGTAAATGCACACTTTTCAAAACGTGTTTTTCAGCCCGAAATAAACGCGTTTTTTCAGACAACTGAATCCCCATGTAACAGCAAGGCTCAGAAGAGCCCACACACTCAGCTCTTAACCCCAGTGTGCAGAAAGTGTCAAAATGTGTTTTTCAGCAGAAATAAACATGTTTCTGCAAGTTTGGTCAACCCCATGTAAGTTATGGGGCAGTAAATGCACACTTTTCAAAACGTGTTTTTCAGCCCGAAATAAACGCGTTTTTTCAGACAACTGAATCCCCATGTAACATCAAGGCTCAGAAGAGCCCACACACTCAGATCTTAACCCCAGTGTGCAGAAAGTGTCAAAACGTGTTTTTCAGCAGAAATAAACGTTTCTGCAAGTTTGGTCAACCCCATGTAAGTTATGGGGCAGTAAATGCACACTTTTCAAAACGTGTTTTTCAGCCCGAAATAAACGCGTTTTTTCAGACAACTGAATCCCCATGTAACAGCAAGGCTCAGAAGAGCCCACACACTCAGCTCTTAACCCCAGTGTGCAGAAAGTGTCAAAACGTGTTTTTCAGCAGAAATAAACATGTTTCTGCAAGTTTGGTCAACCCCATGTAAGTTATGGGGCAGTAACAGCACACTTTTCAAAACGTGTTTTTCAGCCCGAAATAAACGCGTTTTTTCAGACAACTGAATCCCCATGTAACAGCAAGGCTCAGAAGAGCCCACACACTCAGCTCTTAACCCCAGTGTGCAGAAAGTGTCAAAACGTGTTTTTCAGCAGAAATAAACATGTTTCTGCAAGTTTGGTCAACCCCATGTAAGTTATGGGGCAGTAAATGCACACTTTTCAAAACGTGTTTTTCAGCCCGAAATAAACGCGTTTTTTCAGACAACTGAATCCCCATGTAACATCAAGGCTCAGAAGAGCCCACACACTCAGCTCTTAAACCCAGTGTGCAGAAAGTGTCAAAATGTGTTTTTCAGCAGAAATAAACATGTTTCTGCAAGTTTGGTCAACCCCATGTAAGTTATGGGGCAGTAAATGCACACTTTTCAAAACGTGTTTTTCAGCCCGAAATAAACGCGTTTTTTCAGACAACTGAATCTCCATGTAACAGCAAGGCTCAGAAGAGCCCACACACTCAGCTCTTAACCCCAGTGTGCAGAAAGTGTCAAAACGTGTTTTTCAGCAGAAATAAACATGTTTCTGCAAGTTTGGTCAACCCCATGTAAGTTATGGGGCAGTAAATGCACACTTTTCAAAACGTGTTTTTCAGCCCGAAATAAACGCGTTTTTTCAGACAACTGAATCCCCATGTAACAGCAAGGCTCAGAAGAGCCCACACACTCAGCTCTTAACCCCAGTGTGCAGAAAGTGTCAAAACGTGTTTTTCAGCAGAAATAAACATGTTTCTGCAAGTTTGGTCAACCCCATGTAAGTTATGGGGCAGTAACAGCACACTTTTCAAAACGTGTTTTTCAGCCCGAAATAAACGCGTTTTTTCAGACAACTGAATCCCCATGTAACATCAAGGCTCAGAAGAGCCCACACACTCAGCTCTTAAACCCAGTGTGCAGAAAGTGTCAAAATGTGTTTTTCAGCAGAAATAAACATGTTTCTGCAAGTTTGGTCAACCCCATGTAAGTTATGGGGCAGTAAATGCACACTTTTCAAAACGTGTTTTTCAGCCCGAAATAAACGCGTTTTTTCAGACAACTGAATCTCCATGTAACAGCAAGGCTCAGAAGAGCCCACACACTCAGCTCTTAACCCCAGTGTGCAGAAAGTGTCAAAACGTGTTTTTCAGCAGAAATAAACATGTTTCTGCAAGTTTGGTCAACCCCATGTAAGTTATGGGGCAGTAAATGCACACTTTTCAAAACGTGTTTTTCAGCCCGAAATAAACGCGTTTTTTCAGACAACTGAATCCCCATGTAACAGCAAGGCTCAGAAGAGCCCACACACTCAGCTCTTAACCCCAGTGTGCAGAAAGTGTCAAAACGTGTTTTTCAGCAGAAATAAACATGTTTCTGCAAGTTTGGTCAACCCCATGTAAGTTATGGGGCAGTAACAGCACACTTTTCAAAACGTGTTTTTCAGCCCGAAATAAACGCGTTTTTTCAGACAACTGAATCCCCATGTAACAGCAAGGCTCAGAAGAGCCCACACACTCAGCTCTTAACCCCAGTGTGCAGAAAGTGTCAAAACGTGTTTTTCAGCAGAAATAAACATGTTTCTGCAAGTTTGGTCAACCCCATGTAAGTTATGGGGCAGTAAATGCACACTTTTCAAAACGTGTTTTTCAGCCCGAAATAAACGCGTTTTTTCAGACAACTGAATCCCCATGTAACAGCAAGGCTCAGAAGAGCCCACACACTCAGCTCTTAACCCCAGTGTGCAGAAAGTGTCAAAACGTGTTTTTCAGCAGAAATAAACATGTTTCTGCAAGTTTGGTCAACCCCATGTAAGTTATGGGGCAGTAAATGCACACTTTTCAAAACGTGTTTTTCAGCCCGAAATAAACGCGTTTTTTCAGACAACTGAATCCCCATGTAACAGCAAGGCTCAGAAGAGCCCACACACTCAGCTCTTAACCCCAGTGTGCAGAAAGTGTCAAAATGTGTTTTTCAGCAGAAATAAACATGTTTCTGCAAGTTTGGTCAACCCCATGTAAGTTATGGGGCAGTAAATGCACACTTTTCAAAACGTGTTTTTCAGCCCGAAATAAACGCGTTTTTTCAGACAACTGAATCCCCATGTAACATCAAGGCTCAGAAGAGCCCACACACTCAGATCTTAACCCCAGTGTGCAGAAAGTGTCAAAACGTGTTTTTCAGCAGAAATAAACGTTTCTGCAAGTTTGGTCAACCCCATGTAAGTTATGGGGCAGTAAATGCACACTTTTCAAAACGTGTTTTTCAGCCCGAAATAAACGCGTTTTTTCAGACAACTGAATCCCCATGTAACAGCAAGGCTCAGAAGAGCCCACACACTCAGCTCTTAACCCCAGTGTGCAGAAAGTGTCAAAACGTGTTTTTCAGCAGAAATAAACATGTTTCTGCAAGTTTGGTCAACCCCATGTAAGTTATGGGGCAGTAACAGCACACTTTTCAAAACGTGTTTTTCAGCCCGAAATAAACGCGTTTTTTCAGACAACTGAATCCCCATGTAACAGCAAGGCTCAGAAGAGCCCACACACTCAGCTCTTAACCCCAGTGTGCAGAAAGTGTCAAAACGTGTTTTTCAGCAGAAATAAACATGTTTCTGCAAGTTTGGTCAACCCCATGTAAGTTATGGGGCAGTAAATGCACACTTTTCAAAACGTGTTTTTCAGCCCGAAATAAACGCGTTTTTTCAGACAACTGAATCCCCATGTAACATCAAGGCTCAGAAGAGCCCACACACTCAGCTCTTAAACCCAGTGTGCAGAAAGTGTCAAAATGTGTTTTTCAGCAGAAATAAACATGTTTCTGCAAGTTTGGTCAACCCCATGTAAGTTATGGGGCAGTAAATGCACACTTTTCAAAACGTGTTTTTCAGCCCGAAATAAACGCGTTTTTTCAGACAACTGAATCTCCATGTAACAGCAAGGCTCAGAAGAGCCCACACACTCAGCTCTTAACCCCAGTGTGCAGAAAGTGTCAAAACGTGTTTTTCAGCAGAAATAAACATGTTTCTGCAAGTTTGGTCAACCCCATGTAAGTTATGGGGCAGTAAATGCACACTTTTCAAAACGTGTTTTTCAGCCCGAAATAAACGCGTTTTTTCAGACAACTGAATCCCCATGTAACAGCAAGGCTCAGAAGAGCCCACACACTCAGCTCTTAACCCCAGTGTGCAGAAAGTGTCAAAACGTGTTTTTCAGCAGAAATAAACATGTTTCTGCAAGTTTGGTCAACCCCATGTAAGTTATGGGGCAGTAACAGCACACTTTTCAAAACGTGTTTTTCAGCCCGAAATAAACGCGTTTTTTCAGACAACTGAATCCCCATGTAACATCAAGGCTCAGAAGAGCCCACACACTCAGCTCTTAACCCCAGTGTGCAGAAAGTGTCAGAACGTGTTTTTCAGCAGAAATAAACATGTTTCTGCAAGTTTGGTCAACCCCATGTAAGTTATGGGGCAGTAAATGCACACTTTTCAAAACGTGTTTTTCAGCCCGAAATAAACGCGTTTTTTCAGACAACTGAATCCCCATGTAACATCAAGGCTCAGAAGAGCCCACACACTCAGATCTTAACCCCAGTGTGCAGAAAGTGTCAAAACGTGTTTTTCAGCAGAAATAAACGTTTCTGCAAGTTTGGTCAACCCCATGTAAGTTATGGGGCAGTAAATGCATACTTTTCAAAACGTGTTTTTCAGCCCGAAATAAACGCGTTTTTTCAGACAACTGAATCCCCATGTAACAGCAAGGCTCAGAAGAGCCCACACACTCAGCTCTTAACCCCAGTGTGCAGAAAGTGTCAAAACGTGTTTTTCAGCAGAAATAAACATGTTTCTGCAAGTTTGGTCAACCCCATGTAAGTTATGGGGCAGTAAATGCACACTTTTCAAAACGTGTTTTTCAGCCCGAAATAAACGCGTTTTTTCAGACAACTGAATCCCCATGTAACAGCAAGGCTCAGAAGAGCCCACACACTCAGCTCTTAACCCCAGTGTGCAGAAAGTGTCAAAACGTGTTTTTCAGCAGAAATAAACATGTTTCTGCAAGTTTGGTCAACCCCATTTAAGTTATGGGGCAGTAAATGCACACTTTTCAAAACGTGTTTTTCAGCCCGAAATAAACGCGTTTTTTCAGACAACTGCATCCCCATGTAACAGCAAGGCTCAGAAGAGCACACACACTCAGCTCTTAACCCCAGTGTGCAGAAAGTGTCAAAACGTGTTTTTCAGCAGAAATAAACATGTTTCTGCAAGTTTGGTCAACCCCATGTAAGTTATGGGGCAGTAACAGCACACTTTTCAAAACGTGTTTTTCAGCCCGAAATAAACGCGTTTTTTCAGACAACTGAATCCCCATGTAACATCAAGGCTCAGAAGAGCCCACACACTCAGCTCTTAAACCCAGTGTGCAGAAAGTGTCAAAATGTGTTTTTCAGCAGAAATAAACATGTTTCTGCAAGTTTGGTCAACCCCATGTAAGTTATGGGGCAGTAAATGCACACTTTTCAAAACGTGTTTTTCAGCCCGAAATAAACACGTTTTTTCAGACAACTGAATCTCCATGTAACAGCAAGGCTCAGAAGAGCCCACACACTCAGCTCTTAACCCCAGTGTGCAGAAAGTGTCAAAACGTGTTTTTCAGCAGAAATAAACATGTTTCTGCAAGTTTGGTCAACCCCATGTAAGTTATGGGGCAGTAAATGCACACTTTTCAAAACGTGTTTTTCAGCCCGAAATAAACGCGTTTTTTCAGACAACTGAATCCCCATGTAACAGCAAGGCTCAGAAGAGCCCACACACTCAGCTCTTAACCCCAGTGTGCAGAAAGTGTCAAAACGTGTTTTTCAGCAGAAATAAACATGTTTCTGCAAGTTTGGTCAACCCCATGTAAGTTATGGGGCAGTAACAGCACACTTTTCAAAACGTGTTTTTCAGCCCGAAATAAACGCGTTTTTTCAGACAACTGAATCCCCATGTAACAGCAAGGCTCAGAAGAGCCCACACACTCAGCTCTTAACCCCAGTGTGCAGAAAGTGTCAAAACGTGTTTTTCAGCAGAAATAAACATGTTTCTGCAAGTTTGGTCAACCCCATGTAAGTTATGGGGCAGTAAATGCACACTTTTCAAAACGTGTTTTTCAGCCCGAAATAAACGCGTTTTTTCAGACAACTGAATCCCCATGTAACAGCAAGGCTCAGAAGAGCCCACACACTCAGCTCTTAACCCCAGTGTGCAGAAAGTGTCAAAACGTGTTTTTCAGCAGAAATAAACATGTTTCTGCAAGTTTGGTCAACCCCATGTAAGTTATGGGGCAGTAAATGCACACTTTTCAAAACGTGTTTTTCAGCCCGAAATAAACGCGTTTTTTCAGACAACTGAATCCCCATGTAACAGCAAGGCTCAGAAGAGCCCACACACTCAGCTCTTAACCCCAGTGTGCAGAAAGTGTCAAAATGTGTTTTTCAGCAGAAATAAACATGTTTCTGCAAGTTTGGTCAACCCCATGTAAGTTATGGGGCAGTAAATGCACACTTTTCAAAACGTGTTTTTCAGCCCGAAATAAACGCGTTTTTTCAGACAACTGAATCCCCATGTAACATCAAGGCTCAGAAGAGCCCACACACTCAGATCTTAACCCCAGTGTGCAGAAAGTGTCAAAACGTGTTTTTCAGCAGAAATAAACGTTTCTGCAAGTTTGGTCAACCCCATGTAAGTTATGGGGCAGTAAATGCATACTTTTCAAAACGTGTTTTTCAGCCCGAAATAAACGCGTTTTTTCAGACAACTGAATCCCCATGTAACAGCAAGGCTCAGAAGAGCCCACACACTCAGCTCTTAACCCCAGTGTGCAGAAAGTGTCAAAACGTGTTTTTCAGCAGAAATAAACATGTTTCTGCAAGTTTGGTCAACCCCATGTAAGTTATGGGGCAGTAAATGCACACTTTTCAAAACGTGTTTTTCAGCCCGAAATAAACGCGTTTTTTCAGACAACTGAATCCCCATGTAACAGCAAGGCTCAGAAGAGCCCACACACTCAGCTCTTAACCCCAGTGTGCAGAAAGTGTCAAAACGTGTTTTTCAGCAGAAATAAACATGTTTCTGCAAGTTTGGTCAACCCCATTTAAGTTATGGGGCAGTAAATGCACACTTTTCAAAACGTGTTTTTCAGCCCGAAATAAACGCGTTTTTTCAGACAACTGCATCCCCATGTAACAGCAAGGCTCAGAAGAGCACACACACTCAGCTCTTAACCCCAGTGTGCAGAAAGTGTCAAAACGTGTTTTTCAGCAGAAATAAACATGTTTCTGCAAGTTTGGTCAACCCCATGTAAGTTATGGGGCAGTAACAGCACACTTTTCAAAACGTGTTTTTCAGCCCGAAATAAACGCGTTTTTTCAGACAACTGAATCCCCATGTAACATCAAGGCTCAGAAGAGCCCACACACTCAGCTCTTAAACCCAGTGTGCAGAAAGTGTCAAAATGTGTTTTTCAGCAGAAATAAACATGTTTCTGCAAGTTTGGTCAACCCCATGTAAGTTATGGGGCAGTAAATGCACACTTTTCAAAACGTGTTTTTCAGCCCGAAATAAACGCGTTTTTTCAGACAACTGAATCTCCATGTAACAGCAAGGCTCAGAAGAGCCCACACACTCAGCTCTTAACCCCAGTGTGCAGAAAGTGTCAAAACGTGTTTTTCAGCAGAAATAAACATGTTTCTGCAAGTTTGGTCAACCCCATGTAAGTTATGGGGCAGTAAATGCACACTTTTCAAAACGTGTTTTTCAGCCCGAAATAAACGCGTTTTTTCAGACAACTGAATCCCCATGTAACAGCAAGGCTCAGAAGAGCCCACACACTCAGCTCTTAACCCCAGTGTGCAGAAAGTGTCAAAACGTGTTTTTCAGCAGAAATAAACATGTTTCTGCAAGTTTGGTCAACCCCATGTAAGTTATGGGGCAGTAACAGCACACTTTTCAAAACGTGTTTTTCAGCCCGAAATAAACGCGTTTTTTCAGACAACTGAATCCCCATGTAACAGCAAGGCTCAGAAGAGCCCACACACTCAGCTCTTAACCCCAGTGTGCAGAAAGTGTCAAAACGTGTTTTTCAGCAGAAATAAACATGTTTCTGCAAGTTTGGTCAACCCCATGTAAGTTATGGGGCAGTAAATGCACACTTTTCAAAACGTGTTTTTCAGCCCGAAATAAACGCGTTTTTTCAGACAACTGAATCCCCATGTAACAGCAAGGCTCAGAAGAGCCCACACACTCAGCTCTTAACCCCAGTGTGCAGAAAGTGTCAAAACGTGTTTTTCAGCAGAAATAAACATGTTTCTGCAAGTTTGGTCAACCCCATGTAAGTTATGGGGCAGTAAATGCACACTTTTCAAAACGTGTTTTTCAGCCCGAAATAAACGCGTTTTTTCAGACAACTGAATCCCCATGTAACAGCAAGGCTCAGAAGAGCCCACACACTCAGCTCTTAACCCCAGTGTGCAGAAAGTGTCAAAATGTGTTTTTCAGCAGAAATAAACATGTTTCTGCAAGTTTGGTCAACCCCATGTAAGTTATGGGGCAGTAAATGCACACTTTTCAAAACGTGTTTTTCAGCCCGAAATAAACGCGTTTTTTCAGACAACTGAATCCCCATGTAACAGCAAGGCTCAGAAGAGCCCACACACTCAGCTCTTAACCCCAGTGTGCAGAAAGTGTCAAAACGTGTTTTTCAGCAGAAATAAACATGTTTCTGCAAGTTTGGTCAACCCCATTTAAGTTATGGGGCAGTAAATGCACACTTTTCAAAACGTGTTTTTCAGCCCGAAATAAACGCGTTTTTTCAGACAACTGCATCCCCATGTAACAGCAAGGCTCAGAAGAGCACACACACTCAGCTCTTAACCCCAGTGTGCAGAAAGTGTCAAAACGTGTTTTTTAGCAGAAATAAACATGTTTCTGCAAGTTTGGTCAACCCCATTTAAGTTATGGGGCAGTAAATGCACACTTTTCAAAACGTGTTTTTCAGCCCGAAATAAACGCGTTTTTTCAGACAACTGAATCCCCATGTAACATCAAGGCTCAGAAGAGCCCACACACTCAGCTCTTAAACCCAGTGTGCAGAAAGTGTCAAAATGTGTTTTTCAGCAGAAATAAACATGTTTCTGCAAGTTTGGTCAACCCCATGTAAGTTATGGGGCAGTAAATGCACACTTTTCAAAACGTGTTTTTCAGCCCGAAATAAACGCGTTTTTTCAGACAACTGAATCCCCATGTAACAGCAAGGCTCAGAAGAGCCCACACACTCAGCTCTTAACCCCAGTGTGCAGAAAGTGTCAAAACGTGTTTTTCAGCAGAAATAAACATGTTTCTGCAAGTTTGGTCAACCCCATTTAAGTTATGGGGCAGTAAATGCACACTTTTCAAAACGTGTTTTTCAGCCCGAAATAAACGCGTTTTCTCAGACAACTGCATCCCCATGTAACAGCAAGGCTCAGAAGAGCACACACACTCAGCTCTTAACCCCAGTGTGCAGAAAGTGTCAAAACGTGTTTTTCAGCAGAAATAAACATGTTTCTGCAAGTTTGGTCAACCCCATGTAAGTTATGGGGCAGTAACAGCACACTTTTCAAAACGTGTTTTTCAGCCCGAAATAAACGCGTTTTTTCAGACAACTGAATCCCCATGTAACAGCAAGGCTCAGAAGAGCCCACACACTCAGCTCTTAACCCCAGTGTGCAGAAAGTGTCAAAACGTGTTTTTCAGCAGAAATAAACATGTTTCTGCAAGTTTGGTCAACCCCATGTAAGTTATGGGGCAGTAAATGCACACTTTTCAAAACGTGTTTTTCAGCCCGAAATAAACGCGTTTTTTCAGACAACTGAATCCCCATGTAACATCAAGGCTCAGAAGAGCCCACACACTCAGCTCTTAAACCCAGTGTGCAGAAAGTGTCAAAATGTGTTTTTCAGCAGAAATAAACATGTTTCTGCAAGTTTGGTCAACCCCATGTAAGTTATGGGGCAGTAAATGCACACTTTTCAAAACGTGTTTTTCAGCCCGAAATAAACGCGTTTTTTCAGACAACTGAATCCCCATGTAACAGCAAGGCTCAGAAGAGCCCACACACTCAGATCTTAACCCCAGTGTGCAGAAAGTGTCAAAACGTGTTTTTCAGCAGAAATAAACATGTTTCTGCAAGTTTGCTCAACCCCATGTGAGTTATGGGGCAGTAAATGCACACTTTTCAAAACGTGTTTTTCAGCCCGAAATAAACGCGTTTTTTCAGACAACTGAATCCCCATGTAACATCAAGGCTCAGAAGAGCCCACACACTCAGCTCTTAACCCCAGTGTGCAGAAAGTGTCAAAATGTGTTTTTCAGCAGAAATAAACATGTTTCTGCAAGTTTGGTCAACCCCATGTAAGTTATGGGGCAGTAAATGCACACTTTTCAAAACGTGTTTTTCAGCCCGAAATAAACGCGTTTTTTCAGACAACTGAATCCCCATGTAACAGCAAGGCTCAGAAGAGCCCACACACTCAGCTCTTAACCCCAGTGTGCAGAAAGTGTCAAAACGTGTTTTTCAGCAGAAATAAACGTTTCTGCAAGTTTGGTCAACCCCATTTAAGTTATGGGGCAGTAAATGCACACTTTTCAAAACGTGTTTTTCAGCCCGAAATAAACGCGTTTTTTCAGACAACTGCATCCCCATGTAACAGCAAGGCTCAGAAGAGCACACACACTCAGCTCTTAACCCCAGTGTGCAGAAAGTGTCAAAACGTGTTTTTCAGCAGAAATAAACATGTTTCTGCAAGTTTGGTCAACCCCATGTAAGTTATGGGGCAGTAACAGCACACTTTTCAAAACGTGTTTTTCAGCCCGAAATAAACGCGTTTTTTCAGACAACTGAATCCCCATGTAACAGCAAGGCTCAGAAGAGCCCACACACTCAGCTCTTAACCCCAGTGTGCAGAAAGTGTCAAAACGTGTTTTTCAGCAGAAATAAACATGTTTCTGCAAGTTTAGATAACCCCATGTAAGTTATGGGGCAGTAAATGCACACTTTTCAAAACGTGATTTTCAGCCCGAAATAAACGCGTTTTTTCAGACAACTGAATCCCCATGTAACATCAAGGCTCAGAAGAGCCCACACACTCAGCTCTTAAACCCAGTGTGCAGAAAGTGTCAAAATGTGTTTTTCAGCAGAAATAAACATGTTTCTGCAAGTTTGGTCAACCCCATGTAAGTTATGGGGCAGTAAATGCACACTTTTCAAAACGTGTTTTTCAGCCCGAAATAAACGCGTTTTTTCAGACAACTGAATCCCCATGTAACAGCAAGGCTCAGAAGAGCCCACACACTCAGCTCTTAACCCCAGTGTGCAGAAAGTGTCAAAACGTGTTTTTCAGCAGAAATAAACATGTTTCTGCAAGTTTGGTCAACCCCATGTAAGTTATGGGGCAGTAAATGCACACTTTTCAAAACGTGTTTTTCAGCCCGAAATAAACGCGTTTTTTCAGACAACTGAATCCCCATGTAACATCAAGGCTCAGAAGAGCCCACACACTCAGCTCTTAACCCCAGTGTGCAGAAAGTGTCAAAACGTGTTTTTCAGCAGAAATAAACATGTTTCTGCAAGTTTGGTCAACCCCATGTAAGTTATGGGGCAGTAAATGCACACTTTTCAAAAGGTGTTTTTCAGCCCGAAATAAACGCGTTTTTTCAGACAACTGAATCCCCATGTAACAGCAAGGCTCAGAAGAGCCCACACACTCAGCTCTTAACCCCAGTGTGCAGAAAGTGTCAAAACGTGTTTTTCAGCAGAAATAAACATGTTTCTGCAAGTTTGGTCAACCCCATTTAAGTTATGGGGCAGTAAATGCACACTTTTCAAAACGTGTTTTTCAGCCCGAAATAAACGCGTTTTTTCAGACAACTGCATCCCCATGTAACAGCAAGGCTCAGAAGAGCACACACACTCAGCTCTTAACCCCAGTGTGCAGAAAGTGTCAAAACGTGTTTTTTAGCAGAAATAAACATGTTTCTGCAAGTTTGGTCAACCCCATTTAAGTTATGGGGCAGTAAATGCACACTTTTCAAAACGTGTTTTTCAGCCCGAAATAAACGCGTTTTTTCAGACAACTGAATCCCCATGTAACATCAAGGCTCAGAAGAGCCCACACACTCAGCTCTTAAACCCAGTGTGCAGAAAGTGTCAAAATGTGTTTTTCAGCAGAAATAAACATGTTTCTGCAAGTTTGGTCAACCCCATGTAAGTTATGGGGCAGTAAATGCACACTTTTCAAAACGTGTTTTTCAGCCCGAAATAAACGCGTTTTTTCAGACAACTGAATCCCCATGTAACAGCAAGGCTCAGAAGAGCCCACACACTCAGCTCTTAACCCCAGTGTGCAGAAAGTGTCAAAACGTGTTTTTCAGCAGAAATAAACATGTTTCTGCAAGTTTGGTCAACCCCATGTAAGTTATGGGGCAGTAAATGCACACTTTTCAAAACGTGTTTTTCAGCCCGAAATAAACGCGTTTTTTCAGACAACTGAATCCCCATGTAACAGCAAGGCTCAGAAGAGCCCACACACTCAGATCTTAACCCCAGTGTGCAGAAAGTGTCAAAACGTGTTTTTCAGCAGAAATAAACATGTTTCTGCAAGTTTGCTCAACCCCATGTGAGTTATGGGGCAGTAAATGCACACTTTTCAAAACGTGTTTTTCAGCCCGAAATAAACGCGTTTTTTCAGACAACTGAATCCCCATGTAACATCAAGGCTCAGAAGAGCCCACACACTCAGCTCTTAACCCCAGTGTGCAGAAAGTGTCAAAATGTGTTTTTCAGCAGAAATAAACATGTTTCTGCAAGTTTGGTCAACCCCATGTAAGTTATGGGGCAGTAAATGCACACTTTTCAAAACGTGTTTTTCAGCCCGAAATAAACGCGTTTTTTCAGACAACTGAATCCCCATGTAACAGCAAGGCTCAGAAGAGCCCACACACTCAGCTCTTAACCCCAGTGTGCAGAAAGTGTCAAAACGTGTTTTTCAGCAGAAATAAACGTTTCTGCAAGTTTGGTCAACCCCATTTAAGTTATGGGGCAGTAAATGCACACTTTTCAAAACGTGTTTTTCAGCCCGAAATAAACGCGTTTTTTCAGACAACTGCATCCCCATGTAACAGCAAGGCTCAGAAGAGCACACACACTCAGCTCTTAACCCCAGTGTGCAGAAAGTGTCAAAACGTGTTTTTCAGCAGAAATAAACATGTTTCTGCAAGTTTGGTCAACCCCATGTAAGTTATGGGGCAGTAACAGCACACTTTTCAAAACGTGTTTTTCAGCCCGAAATAAACGCGTTTTTTCAGACAACTGAATCCCCATGTAACAGCAAGGCTCAGAAGAGCCCACACACTCAGCTCTTAACCCCAGTGTGCAGAAAGTGTCAAAACGTGTTTTTCAGCAGAAATAAACATGTTTCTGCAAGTTTGGATAACCCCATGTAAGTTATGGGGCAGTAAATGCACACTTTTCAAAACGTGTTTTTCAGCCCGAAATAAACGCGTTTTTTCAGACAACTGAATCCCCATGTAACATCAAGGCTCAGAAGAGCCCACACACTCAGCTCTTAAACCCAGTGTGCAGAAAGTGTCAAAATGTGTTTTTCAGCAGAAATAAACATGTTTCTGCAAGTTTGGTCAACCCCATGTAAGTTATGGGGCAGTAAATGCACACTTTTCAAAACGTGTTTTTCAGCCCGAAATAAACGCGTTTTTTCAGACAACTGAATCCCCATGTAACAGCAAGGCTCAGAAGAGCCCACACACTCAGCTCTTAACCCCAGTGTGCAGAAAGTGTCAAAACGTGTTTTTCAGCAGAAATAAACATGTTTCTGCAAGTTTGGTCAACCCCATGTAAGTTATGGGGCAGTAACAGCACACTTTTCAAAACGTGTTTTTCAGCCCGAAATAAACGCGTTTTTTCAGACAACTGAATCCCCATGTAACATCAAGGCTCAGAAGAGCCCACACACTCAGCTCTTAACCCCAGTGTGCAGAAAGTGTCAGAACGTGTTTTTCAGCAGAAATAAACATGTTTCTGCAAGTTTGGTCAACCCCATGTAAGTTATGGGGCAGTAAATGCACACTTTTCAAAACGTGTTTTTCAGCCCGAAATAAACGCGTTTTTTCAGACAACTGAATCCCCATGTAACATCAAGGCTCAGAAGAGCCCACACACTCAGATCTTAACCCCAGTGTGCAGAAAGTGTCAAAACATGTTTTTCAGCAGAAATAAACGTTTCTGCAAGTTTGGTCAACCCCATGTAAGTTATGGGGCAGTAAATGCACACTTTTCAAAACGTGTTTTTCAGCCCGAAATAAACGCGTTTTTTCAGACAACTGAATCCCCATGTAACAGCAAGGCTCAGAAGAGCCCACACACTCAGCTCTTAACCCAGTGTGCAGAAAGTGTCAAAACGTGTTTTTCAGCAGAAATAAACATGTTTCTGCAAGTTTGGTCAACCCCATGTAAGTTATGGGGCAGTAAATGCACACTTTTCAAAACGTGTTTTTCAGCCCGAAATAAACGCGTTTTTTCAGACAACTGAATCCCCATGTAACAGCAAGGCTCAGAAGAGCCCACACACTCAGCTCTTAACCCCAGTGTGCAGAAAGTGTCAAAACGTGTTTTTCAGCAGAAATAAACATGTTTCTGCAAGTTTGGTCAACCCCATGTAAGTTATGGGGCAGTAAATGCACACTTTTCAAAACGTGTTTTTCAGCCCGAAATAAACGCGTTTTTTCAGACAACTGAATCCCCATGTAACAGCAAGGCTCAGAAGAGCCCACACACTCAGCTCTTAACCCCAGTGTGCAGAAAGTGTCAAAACGTGTTTTTCAGCAGAAATAAACATGTTTCTGCAAGTTTGGTCAACCCCATGTAAGTTATGGGGCAGTAAATGCACACTTTTCAAAAGGTGTTTTTCAGCCCGAAATAAACGCGTTTTTTCAGACAACTGAATCCCCATGTAACAGCAAGGCTCAGAAGAGCCCACACACTCAGCTCTTAACCCCAGTGTGCAGAAAGTGTCAAAACGTGTTTTTCAGCAGAAATAAACATGTTTCTGCAAGTTTGGTCAACCCCATTTAAGTTATGGGGCAGTAAATGCACACTTTTCAAAACGTGTTTTTCAGCCCGAAATAAACGCGTTTTTTCAGACAACTGCATCCCCATGTAACAGCAAGGCTCAGAAGAGCACACACACTCAGCTCTTAACCCCAGTGTGCAGAAAGTGTCAAAACGTGTTTTTTAGCAGAAATAAACATGTTTCTGCAAGTTTGGTCAACCCCATTTAAGTTATGGGGCAGTAAATGCACACTTTTCAAAACGTGTTTTTCAGCCCGAAATAAACGCGTTTTTTCAGACAACTGAATCCCCATGTAACATCAAGGCTCAGAAGAGCCCACACACTCAGCTCTTAAACCCAGTGTGCAGAAAGTGTCAAAATGTGTTTTTCAGCAGAAATAAACATGTTTCTGCAAGTTTGGTCAACCCCATGTAAGTTATGGGGCAGTAAATGCACACTTTTCAAAACGTGTTTTTCAGCCCGAAATAAACGCGTTTTTTCAGACAACTGAATCCCCATGTAACAGCAAGGCTCAGAAGAGCCCACACACTCAGCTCTTAACCCCAGTGTGCAGAAAGTGTCAAAACGTGTTTTTCAGCAGAAATAAACATGTTTCTGCAAGTTTGGTCAACCCCATTTAAGTTATGGGGCAGTAAATGCACACTTTTCAAAACGTGTTTTTCAGCCCGAAATAAACGCGTTTTTTCAGACAACTGCATCCCCATGTAACAGCAAGGCTCAGAAGAGCACACACACTCAGCTCTTAACCCCAGTGTGCAGAAAGTGTCAAAACGTGTTTTTCAGCAGAAATAAACATGTTTCTGCAAGTTTGGTCAACCCCATGTAAGTTATGGGGCAGTAACAGCACACTTTTCAAAACGTGTTTTTCAGCCCGAAATAAACGCGTTTTTTCAGACAACTGAATCCCCATGTAACAGCAAGGCTCAGAAGAGCCCACACACTCAGCTCTTAACCCCAGTGTGCAGAAAGTGTCAAAACGTGTTTTTCAGCAGAAATAAACATGTTTCTGCAAGTTTGGTCAACCCCATGTAAGTTATGGGGCAGTAAATGCACACTTTTCAAAACGTGTTTTTCAGCCCGAAATAAACGCGTTTTTTCAGACAACTGAATCTCCATGTAACAGCAAGGCTCAGAAGAGCCCACACACTCAGCTCTTAACCCCAGTGTGCAGAAAGTGTCAAAACGTGTTTTTCAGCAGAAATAAACATGTTTCTGCAAGTTTGGTCAACCCCATGTAAGTTATGGGGCAGTAACAGCACACTTTTCAAAACGTGTTTTTCAGCCCGAAATAAACGCGTTTTTTCAGACAACTGAATCCCCATGTAACAGCAAGGCTCAGAAGAGCCCACACACTCAGCTCTTAACCCCAGTGTGCAGAAAGTGTCAAAACGTGTTTTTCAGCAGAAATAAACATGTTTCTGCAAGTTTGGTCAACCCCATGTAAGTTATGGGGCAGTAACAGCACACTTTTCAAAACGTGTTTTTCAGCCCGAAATAAACGCGTTTTTTCAGACAACTGAATCCCCATGTAACATCAAGGCTCAGAAGAGCCCACACACTCAGCTCTTAACCCCAGTGTGCAGAAAGTGTCAAAACGTGTTTTTCAGCAGAAATAAACATGTTTCTGCAAGTTTGGTCAACCCCATGTAAGTTATGGGGCAGTAAATGCACACTTTTCAAAACGTGTTTTTCAGCCCGAAATAAACGCGTTTTTTCAGACAACTGAATCCCCATGTAACAGCAAGGCTCAGAAGAGCCCACACACTCAGATCTTAACCCCATTGTGCAGAAAGTGTCAGAACGTGTTTTTCAGCAGAAATAAACATGTTTCTGCAAGTTTGGTCAACCCCATGTAAGTTATGGGGCAGTAAATGCACACTTTTCAAAACGTGTTTTTCAGCCCGAAATAAACGCGTTTTTTCAGACAACTGAATCCCCATGTAACAGCAAGGCTCAGAAGAGCCCACACACTCAGATCTTAACCCCATTGTGCAGAAAGTGTCAGAACGTGTTTTTCAGCAGAAATAAACATGTTTCTGCAAGTTTGGTCAACCCCATGTAAGTTATGGGGCAGTAAATGCACACTTTTCAAAACGTGTTTTTCAGCCCGAAATAAACGCGTTTTTTCAGACAACTGAATCCCCATGTAACAGCAAGGCTCAGAAGAGCCCACACACTCAGATCTTAACCCCAGTGTGCAGAAAGTGTCAAAACGTGTTTTTCAGCAGAAATAAACATGTTTCTGCAAGTTTGGTCAACCCCATGTAAGTTATGGGGCAGTAAATGCACACTTTTCAAAACGTGTTTTTCAGCCCGAAATAAACGTGTTTTTTCAGACAACTGAATCCCCATGTAACAGCAAGGCTTAGAAGAGCCCACACACTCAGCTCTTAACCCCAGTGTGCAGAAAGTGTCAAAACGTGTTTTTCAGCAGAAATAAACATGTTTCTGCAAGTTTGGTCAACCCCATGTAAGTTATGGGGCAGTAAATGCACACTTTTCAAAACGTGTTTTTCAGCCCGAAATAAACGCGTTTTTTCAGACAACTGAATCCCCATGTAACAGCAAGGCTCAGAAGAGCCCACACACTCAGCTCTTAACCCCAGTGTGCAGAAAGTGTCAAAACGTGTTTTTCAGCAGAAATAAACATGTTTCTGCAAGTTTGGTCAACCCCATGTAAGTTATGGGGCAGTAAATGCACACTTTTCAAAACGTGTTTTTCAGCCCGAAATAAACGCGTTTTTTCAGACAACTGAATCCCCATGTAACAGCAAGGCTCAGAAGAGCCCACACACTCAGCTCTTAACCCCAGTGTGCAGAAAGTGTCAAAACGTGTTTTTCAGCAGAAATAAACATGTTTCTGCAAGTTTGGTCAACCCCATTTAAGTTATGGGGCAGTAAATGCACACTTTTCAAAACGTGTTTTTCAGCCCGAAATAAACGCGTTTTTTCAGACAACTGAATCCCCATGTAACATCAAGGCTCAGAAGAGCCCACACACTCAGCTCTTAAACCCAGTGTGCAGAAAGTGTCAAAATGTGTTTTTCAGCAGAAATAAACATGTTTCTGCAAGTTTGGTCAACCCCATGTAAGTTATGGGGCAGTAAATGCACACTTTTCAAAACGTGTTTTTCAGCCCGAAATAAACGCGTTTTTTCAGACAACTGAATCCCCATGTAACAGCAAGGCTCAGAAGAGCCCACACACTCAGCTCTTAACCCCAGTGTGCAGAAAGTGTCAAAACGTGTTTTTCAGCAGAAATAAACATGTTTCTGCAAGTTTGGTCAACCCCATTTAAGTTATGGGGCAGTAAATGCACACTTTTCAAAACGTGTTTTTCAGCCCGAAATAAACGCGTTTTTTCAGACAATTGCATCCCCATGTAACAGCAAGGCTCAGAAGAGCACACACACTCAGCTCTTAACCCCAGTGTGCAGAAAGTGTCAAAACGTGTTTTTCAGCAGAAATAAACATGTTTCTGCAAGTTTGGTCAACCCCATTTAAGTTATGGGGCAGTAAATGCACACTTTTCAAAACGTGTTTTTCAGCCCGAAATAAACGCGTTTTTTCAGACAACTGAATCCCCATGTAACATCAAGGCTCAGAAGAGCCCACACACTCAGCTCTTAAACCCAGTGTGCAGAAAGTGTCAAAATGTGTTTTTCAGCAGAAATAAACATGTTTCTGCAAGTTTGGTCAACCCCATGTAAGTTATGGGGCAGTAAATGCACACTTTTCAAAACGTGTTTTTCAGCCCGAAATAAACGCGTTTTTTCAGACAACTGAATCCCCATGTAACAGCAAGGCTCAGAAGAGCCCACACACTCAGCTCTTAACCCCAGTGTGCAGAAAGTGTCAAAACGTGTTTTTCAGCAGAAATAAACATGTTTCTGCAAGTTTGGTCAACCCCATGTGAGTTATGGGGCAGTAAATGCACACTTTTCAAAACGTGTTTTTCAGCCCGAAATAAACGCGTTTTTTCAGACAACTGAATCCCCATGTAACATCAAGGCTCAGAAGAGCCCACACACTCAGCTCTTAACCCCAGTGTGCAAAAAGTGTCAAAATGTGTTTTTCAGCAGAAATAAACATGTTTCTGCAAGTTTGGTCAACCCCATGTAAGTTATGGGGCAGTAAATGCACACTTTTCAAAACGTGTTTTTCAGCCCGAAATAAACGCGTTTTTTCAGACAACTGAATCTCCATGTAACAGCAAGGCTCAGAAGAGCCCACACACTCAGCTCTTAACCCCAGTGTGCAGAAAGTGTCAAAACGTGTTTTTCAGCAGAAATAAACATGTTTCTGCAAGTTTGGTCAACCCCATGTAAGTTATGGGGCAGTAAATGCACACTTTTCAAAACGTGTTTTTCAGCCCGAAATAAACGCGTTTTTTCAGACAACTGAATCCCCATGTAACAGCAAGGCTCAGAAGAGCCCACACACTCAGCTCTTAACCCCAGTGTGCAGAAAGTGTCAAAACGTGTTTTTCAGCAGAAATAAACATGTTTCTGCAAGTTTGGTCAACCCCATGTAAGTTATGGGGCAGTAAATGCACACTTTTCAAAACGTGTTTTTCAGCCCGAAATAAACGCGTTTTTTCAGACAACTGAATCCCCATGTAACAGCAAGGCTCAGAAGAGCCCACACACTCAGCTCTTAACCCCAGTGTGCAGAAAGTGTCAAAACGTGTTTTTCAGCAGAAATAAACATGTTTCTGCAAGTTTGGTCAACCCCATTTAAGTTATGGGGCAGTAAATGCACACTTTTCAAAACGTGTTTTTCAGCCCGAAATAAACGCGTTTTTTCAGACAACTGCATCCCCATGTAACAGCAAGGCTCAGAAGAGCACACACACTCAGCTCTTAACCCCAGTGTGCAGAAAGTGTCAAAACGTGTTTTTCAGCAGAAATAAACATGTTTCTGCAAGTTTGGTCAACCCCATGTAAGTTATGGGGCAGTAACAGCACACTTTTCAAAACGTGTTTTTCAGCCCGAAATAAAAGCGTTTTTTCAGACAACTGAATCCCCATGTAACAGCAAGGCTCAGAAGAGCCCACACACTCAGCT
This sequence comes from Lepisosteus platostomus, assembly GCF_059453375.1. Lineage (NCBI taxonomy): Eukaryota > Metazoa > Chordata > Actinopteri > Semionotiformes > Lepisosteidae > Lepisosteus > Lepisosteus platostomus. The sequence goes on from NC_142616.1 coordinate 46,209,408, forward strand.
CTTAACCCCAGTGTGCAGAAAGTGTCAAAACGTGTTTTTCAGCAGAAATAAACATGTTTCTGCAAGTTTGGTCAACCCCATGTAAGTTATGGGGCAGTAAATGCACACTTTTCAAAACGTGTTTTTCAGCCCGAAATAAACGCGTTTTTTCAGACAACTGAATCCCCATGTAACATCAAGGCTCAGAAGAGCCCACACACTCAGCTCTTAAACCCAGTGTGCAGAAAGTGTCAAAATGTGTTTTTCAGCAGAAATAAACATGTTTCTGCAAGTTTGGTCAACCCCATGTAAGTTATGGGGCAGTAAATGCACACTTTTCAAAACGTGTTTTTCAGCCCGAAATAAACGCGTTTTTTCAGACAACTGAATCCCCATGTAACAGCAAGGCTCAGAAGAGCCCACACACTCAGCTCTTAACCCCAGTGTGCAGAAAGTGTCAAAACGTGTTTTTCAGCAGAAATAAACATGTTTCTGCAAGTTTGGTCAACCCCATGTAAGTTATGGGGCAGTAAATGCACACTTTTCAAAACGTGTTTTTCAGCCCGAAATAAACGCGTTTTTTCAGACAACTGAATCCCCATGTAACAGCAAGGCTCAGAAGAGCCCACACACTCAGATCTTAACCCCATTGTGCAGAAAGTGTCAGAACGTGTTTTTCAGCAGAAATAAACATGTTTCTGCAAGTTTGGTCAACCCCATGTAAGTTATGGGGCAGTAAATGCACACTTTTCAAAACGTGTTTTTCAGCCCGAAATAAACGCGTTTTTTCAGACAACTGAATCCCCATGTAACATCAAGGCTCAGAAGAGCCCACACACTCAGATCTTAACCCCAGTGTGCAGAAAGTGTCAAAACGTGTTTTTCAGCAGAAATAAACATGTTTCTGCAAGTTTGGTCAACCCCATGTAAGTTATGGGGCAGTAAATGCACACTTTTCAAAACGTGTTTTTCAGCCCGAAATAAACGCGTTTTTTCAGACAACTGAATCCCCATGTAACATCAAGGCTCAGAAGAGCCCACACACTCAGATCTTAACCCCAGTGTGCAGAAAGTGTCAAAACATGTTTTTCAGCAGAAATAAACATGTTTCTGCAAGTTTGGTCAACCCCATGTAAGTTATGGGGCAGTAAATGCACACTTTTCAAAACGTGTTTTTCAGCCCGAAATAAACGCGTTTTTTCAGACAACTGAATCCCCATGTAACAGCAAGGCTCAGAAGAGCCCACACACTCAGCTCTTAACCCCAGTGTGCAGAAAGTGTCAAAACGTGTTTTTCAGCAGAAATAAACATGTTTCTGCAAGTTTGGTCAACCCCATGTAAGTTATGGGGCAGTAAATGCACACTTTTCAAAACGTGTTTTTCAGCCCGAAATAAACGCGTTTTTTCAGACAACTGAATCCCCATGTAACAGCAAGGCTCAGAAGAGCCCACACACTCAGCTCTTAACCCCAGTGTGCAGAAAGTGTCAAAACGTGTTTTTCAGCAGAAATAAACATGTTTCTGCAAGTTTGGTCAACCCCATGTAAGTTATGGGGCAGTAAATGCACACTTTTCAAAACGTGTTTTTCAGCCCGAAATAAACGCGTTTTTTCAGACAACTGAATCCCCATGTAACAGCAAGGCTCAGAAGAGCCCACACACTCAGCTCTTAACCCCAGTGTGCAGAAAGTGTCAAAACGTGTTTTTCAGCAGAAATAAACATGTTTCTGCAAGTTTGGTCAACCCCATGTAAGTTATGGGGCAGTAAATGCACACTTTTCAAAACGTGTTTTTCAGCCCGAAATAAACGCGTTTTTTCAGACAACTGAATCCCCATGTAACAGCAAGGCTCAGAAGAGCCCACACACTCAGCTCTTAACCCCAGTGTGCAGAAAGTGTCAAAACGTGTTTTTCAGCAGAAATAAACATGTTTCTGCAAGTTTGTTCAACCCCATTTAAGTTATGGGGCAGTAAATGCACACTTTTCAAAACGTGTTTTTCAGCCCGAAATAAACGCGTTTTTTCAGACAACTGCATCCCCATGTAACAGCAAGGCTCAGAAGAGCACACACACTCAGCTCTTAACCCCAGTGTGCAGAAAGTGTCAAAACGTGTTTTTCAGCAGAAATAAACATGTTTCTGCAAGTTTGGTCAACCCCATGTAAGTTATGGGGCAGTAAATGCACACTTTTCAAAACGTGTTTTTCAGCCCGAAATAAACGCGTTTTTTCAGACAACTGAATCCCCATGTAACAGCAAGGCTCAGAAGAGCCCACACACTCAGCTCTTAACCCCAGTGTGCAGAAAGTGTCAAAACGTGTTTTTCAGCAGAAATAAACATGTTTCTGCAAGTTTGGTCAACCCCATGTAAGTTATGGGGCAGTAAATGCACACTTTTCAAAACGTGTTTTTCAGCCCGAAATAAACGCGTTTTTTCAGACAACTGAATCCCCATGTAACAGCAAGGCTCAGAAGAGCCCACACACTCAGATCTTAACCCCATTGTGCAGAAAGTGTCAGAACGTGTTTTTCAGCAGAAATAAACATGTTTCTGCAAGTTTGGTCAACCCCATGTAAGTTATGGGGCAGTAAATGCACACTTTTCAAAACGTGTTTTTCAGCCCGAAATAAACGCGTTTTTTCAGACAACTGAATCCCCATGTAACATCAAGGCTCAGAAGAGCCCACACACTCAGATCTTAACCCCAGTGTGCAGAAAGTGTCAAAACGTGTTTTTCAGCAGAAATAAACATGTTTCTGCAAGTTTGGTCAACCCCATGTAAGTTATGGGGCAGTAAATGCACACTTTTCAAAACGTGTTTTTCAGCCCGAAATAAACGCGTTTTTTCAGACAACTGAATCCCCATGTAACATCAAGGCTCAGAAGAGCCCACACACTCAGATCTTAACCCCAGTGTGCAGAAAGTGTCAAAACATGTTTTTCAGCAGAAATAAACATGTTTCTGCAAGTTTGGTCAACCCCATGTAAGTTATGGGGCAGTAAATGCACACTTTTCAAAACGTGTTTTTCAGCCCGAAATAAACGCGTTTTTTCAGACAACTGAATCCCCATGTAACAGCAAGGCTCAGAAGAGCCCACACACTCAGCTCTTAACCCCAGTGTGCAGAAAGTGTCAAAACGTGTTTTTCAGCAGAAATAAACATGTTTCTGCAAGTTTGGTCAACCCCATGTAAGTTATGGGGCAGTAAATGCACACTTTTCAAAACGTGTTTTTCAGCCCGAAATAAACGCGTTTTTTCAGACAACTGAATCCCCATGTAACAGCAAGGCTCAGAAGAGCCCACACACTCAGCTCTTAACCCCAGTGTGCAGAAAGTGTCAAAACGTGTTTTTCAGCAGAAATAAACATGTTTCTGCAAGTTTGGTCAACCCCATGTAAGTTATGGGGCAGTAAATGCACACTTTTCAAAACGTGTTTTTCAGCCCGAAATAAACGCGTTTTTTCAGACAACTGAATCCCCATGTAACAGCAAGGCTCAGAAGAGCCCACACACTCAGCTCTTAACCCCAGTGTGCAGAAAGTGTCAAAACGTGTTTTTCAGCAGAAATAAACATGTTTCTGCAAGTTTGGTCAACCCCATGTAAGTTATGGGGCAGTAAATGCACACTTTTCAAAACGTGTTTTTCAGCCCGAAATAAACGCGTTTTTTCAGACAACTGAATCCCCATGTAACAGCAAGGCTCAGAAGAGCCCACACACTCAGCTCTTAACCCCAGTGTGCAGAAAGTGTCAAAACGTGTTTTTCAGCAGAAATAAACATGTTTCTGCAAGTTTGGTCAACCCCATTTAAGTTATGGGGCAGTAAATGCACACTTTTCAAAACGTGTTTTTCAGCCCGAAATAAACGCGTTTTTTCAGACAACTGCATCCCCATGTAACAGCAAGGCTCAGAAGAGCACACACACTCAGCTCTTAACCCCAGTGTGCAGAAAGTGTCAAAACGTGTTTTTCAGCAGAAATAAACATGTTTCTGCAAGTTTGGTCAACCCCATGTAAGTTATGGGGCAGTAAATGCACACTTTTCAAAACGTGTTTTTCAGCCCGAAATAAACGCGTTTTTTCAGACAACTGAATCCCCATGTAACAGCAAGGCTCAGAAGAGCCCACACACTCAGCTCTTAACCCCAGTGTGCAGAAAGTGTCAAAACGTGTTTTTCAGCAGAAATAAACATGTTTCTGCAAGTTTGGTCAACCCCATGTAAGTTATGGGGCAGTAAATGCACACTTTTCAAAACGTGTTTTTCAGCCCGAAATAAACGCGTTTTTTCAGACAACTGAATCCCCATGTAACAGCAAGGCTCAGAAGAGCCCACACACTCAGCTCTTAACCCCAGTGCGCAGAAAGTGTCAAAACGTGTTTTTCAGCAGAAATAAACATGTTTCTGCAAGTTTGGTCAACCCCATTTAAGTTATGGGGCAGTAAATGCACACTTTTCAAAACGTGTTTTTCAGCCCGAAATAAACGCGTTTTTTCAGACAACTGCATCCCCATGTAACAGCAAGGCTCAGAAGAGCACACACACTCAGCTCTTAACCCCAGTGTGCAGAAAGTGTCAAAACGTGTTTTTCAGCAGAAATAAACATGTTTCTGCAAGTTTGGTCAACCCCATTTAAGTTATGGGGCAGTAAATGCACACTTTTCAAAACGTGTTTTTCAGCCCGAAATAAACGCGTTTTTTCAGACAACTGAATCCCCATGTAACATCAAGGCTCAGAAGAGCCCACACACTCAGCTCTTAAACCCAGTGTGCAGAAAGTGTCAAAATGTGTTTTTCAGCAGAAATAAACATGTTTCTGCAAGTTTGGTCAACCCCATGTAAGTTATGGGGCAGTAAATGCACACTTTTCAAAACGTGTTTTTCAGCCCGAAATAAACGCGTTTTTTCAGACAATTGAATCCCCATGTAACAGCAAGGCTCAGAAGAGCCCACACACTCAGCTCTTAACCCCAGTGTGCAGAAAGTGTCAAAACGTGTTTTTCAGCAGAAATAAACATGTTTCTGCAAGTTTGGTCAACCCCATTTAAGTTATGGGGCAGTAAATGCACACTTTTCAAAACGTGTTTTTCAGCCCGAAATAAACGCGTTTTTTCAGACAATTGCATCCCCATGTAACAGCAAGGCTCAGAAGAGCACACACACTCAGCTCTTGACCCCAGTGTGCAGAAAGTGTCAAAACGTGTTTTTCAGCAGAAATAAACATGTTTCTGCAAGTTTGGTCAACCCCATTTAAGTTATGGGGCAGTAAATGCACACTTTTCAAAACGTGTTTTTCAGCCCGAAATAAACGCGTTTTTTCAGACAACTGAATCCCCATGTAACATCAAGGCTCAGAAGAGCCCACACACTCAGCTCTTAAACCCAGTGTGCAGAAAGTGTCAAAATGTGTTTTTCAGCAGAAATAAACATGTTTCTGCAAGTTTGGTCAACCCCATGTAAGTTATGGGGCAGTAAATGCACACTTTTCAAAACGTGTTTTTCAGCCCGAAATAAACGCGTTTTTTCAGACAACTGAATCCCCATGTAACAGCAAGGCTCAGAAGAGCCCACACACTCAGCTCTTAACCCCAGTGTGCAGAAAGTGTCAAAACGTGTTTTTCAGCAGAAATAAATATGTTTCTGCAAGTTTGGTCAACCCCATGTGAGTTATGGGGCAGTAAATGCACACTTTTCAAAACGTGTTTTTCAGCCCGAAATAAACGCGTTTTTTCAGACAACTGAATCCCCATGTAACATCAAGGCTCAGAAGAGCCCACACACTCAGCTCTTAACCCCAGTGTGCAAAAAGTGTCAAAATGTGTTTTTCAGCAGAAATAAACATGTTTCTGCAAGTTTGGTCAACCCCATGTAAGTTATGGGGCAGTAAATGCACACTTTTCAAAACGTGTTTTTCAGCCCGAAATAAACGCGTTTTTTCAGACAACTGAATCTCCATGTAACAGCAAGGCTCAGAAGAGCCCACACACTCAGCTCTTAACCCCAGTGTGCAGAAAGTGTCAAAACGTGTTTTTCAGCAGAAATAAACATGTTTCTGCAAGTTTGGTCAACCCCATGTAAGTTATGGGGCAGTAAATGCACACTTTTCAAAACGTGTTTTTCAGCCCGAAATAAACGCGTTTTTTCAGACAACTGAATCCCCATGTAACAGCAAGGCTCAGAAGAGCCCACACACTCAGCTCTTAACCCCAGTGCGCAGAAAGTGTCAAAACGTGTTTTTCAGCAGAAATAAACATGTTTCTGCAAGTTTGGTCAACCCCATTTAAGTTATGGGGCAGTAAATGCACACTTTTCAAAACGTGTTTTTCAGCCCGAAATAAACGCGTTTTTTCAGACAACTGCATCCCCATGTAACAGCAAGGCTCAGAAGAGCACACACACTCAGCTCTTAACCCCAGTGTGCAGAAAGTGTCAAAACGTGTTTTTCAGCAGAAATAAACATGTTTCTGCAAGTTTGGTCAACCCCATTTAAGTTATGGGGCAGTAAATGCACACTTTTCAAAACGTGTTTTTCAGCCCGAAATAAACGCGTTTTTTCAGACAACTGAATCCCCATGTAACATCAAGGCTCAGAAGAGCCCACACACTCAGCTCTTAAACCCAGTGTGCAGAAAGTGTCAAAATGTGTTTTTCAGCAGAAATAAACATGTTTCTGCAAGTTTGGTCAACCCCATGTAAGTTATGGGGCAGTAAATGCACACTTTTCAAAACGTGTTTTTCAGCCCGAAATAAACGCGTTTTTTCAGACAATTGAATCCCCATGTAACAGCAAGGCTCAGAAGAGCCCACACACTCAGCTCTTAACCCCAGTGTGCAGAAAGTGTCAAAACGTGTTTTTCAGCAGAAATAAACATGTTTCTGCAAGTTTGGTCAACCCCATTTAAGTTATGGGGCAGTAAATGCACACTTTTCAAAACGTGTTTTTCAGCCCGAAATAAACGCGTTTTTTCAGACAATTGCATCCCCATGTAACAGCAAGGCTCAGAAGAGCACACACACTCAGCTCTTGACCCCAGTGTGCAGAAAGTGTCAAAACGTGTTTTTCAGCAGAAATAAACATGTTTCTGCAAGTTTGGTCAACCCCATTTAAGTTATGGGGCAGTAAATGCACACTTTTCAAAACGTGTTTTTCAGCCCGAAATAAACGCGTTTTTTCAGACAACTGAATCCCCATGTAACATCAAGGCTCAGAAGAGCCCACACACTCAGCTCTTAAACCCAGTGTGCAGAAAGTGTCAAAATGTGTTTTTCAGCAGAAATAAACATGTTTCTGCAAGTTTGGTCAACCCCATGTAAGTTATGGGGCAGTAAATGCACACTTTTCAAAACGTGTTTTTCAGCCCGAAATAAACGCGTTTTTTCAGACAACTGAATCCCCATGTAACAGCAAGGCTCAGAAGAGCCCACACACTCAGCTCTTAACCCCAGTGTGCAGAAAGTGTCAAAACGTGTTTTTCAGCAGAAATAAATATGTTTCTGCAAGTTTGGTCAACCCCATGTGAGTTATGGGGCAGTAAATGCACACTTTTCAAAACGTGTTTTTCAGCCCGAAATAAACGCGTTTTTTCAGACAACTGAATCCCCATGTAACATCAAGGCTCAGAAGAGCCCACACACTCAGCTCTTAACCCCAGTGTGCAAAAAGTGTCAAAATGTGTTTTTCAGCAGAAATAAACATGTTTCTGCAAGTTTGGTCAACCCCATGTAAGTTATGGGGCAGTAAATGCACACTTTTCAAAACGTGTTTTTCAGCCCGAAATAAACGCGTTTTTTCAGACAACTGAATCTCCATGTAACAGCAAGGCTCAGAAGAGCCCACACACTCAGCTCTTAACCCCAGTGTGCAGAAAGTGTCAAAACGTGTTTTTCAGCAGAAATAAACATGTTTCTGCAAGTTTGGTCAACCCCATGTAAGTTATGGGGCAGTAAATGCACACTTTTCAAAACGTGTTTTTCAGCCCGAAATAAACGCGTTTTTTCAGACAACTGAATCCCCATGTAACAGCAAGGCTCAGAAGAGCCCACACACTCAGCTCTTAACCCCAGTGTGCAGAAAGTGTCAAAACGTGTTTTTCAGCAGAAATAAACATGTTTCTGCAAGTTTGGTCAACCCCATGTAAGTTATGGGGCAGTAAATGCACACTTTTCAAAACGTGTTTTTCAGCCCGAAATAAACGCGTTTTTTCAGACAACTGAATCCCCATGTAACAGCAAGGCTCAGAAGAGCCCACACACTCAGCTCTTAACCCCAGTGTGCAGAAAGTGTCAAAACGTGTTTTTCAGCAGAAATAAACATGTTTCTGCAAGTTTGGTCAACCCCATTTAAGTTATGGGGCAGTAAATGCACACTTTTCAAAACGTGTTTTTCAGCCCGAAATAAACGCGTTTTTTCAGACAACTGCATCCCCAAGTAACAGCAAGGCTCAGAAGAGCACACACACTCAGCTCTTAACCCCAGTGTGCAGAAAGTGTCAAAACGTGTTTTTCAGCAGAAATAAACATGTTTCTGCAAGTTTGGTCAACCCCATGTAAGTTATGGGGCAGTAACAGCACACTTTTCAAAACGTGTTTTTCAGCCCGAAATAAACGCGTTTTTTCAGACAACTGAATCCCCATGTAACAGCAAGGCTCAGAAGAGCCCACACACTCAGCTCTTAACCCCAGTGTGCAGAAAGTGTCAAAACGTGTTTTTCAGCAGAAATAAACATGTTTCTGCAAGTTTGGTCAACCCCATTTAAGTTATGGGGCAGTAAATGCACACTTTTCAAAACGTGTTTTTCAGCCCGAAATAAACGCGTTTTTTCAGACAACTGCATCCCCATGTAACAGCAAGGCTCAGAAGAGCACACACACTCAGCTCTTAACCCCAGTGTGCAGAAAGTGTCAAAACGTGTTTTTCAGCAGAAATAAACATGTTTCTGCAAGTTTGGTCAACCCCATGTAAGTTATGGGGCAGTAACAGCACACTTTTCAAAACGTGTTTTTCAGCCCGAAATAAACGCGTTTTTTCAGACAACTGAATCCCCATGTAACAGCAAGGCTCAGAAGAGCCCACACACTCAGCTCTTAACCCCAGTGCGCAGAAAGTGTCAAAACGTGTTTTTCAGCAGAAATAAACATGTTTCTGCAAGTTTGGTCAACCCCATTTAAGTTATGGGGCAGTAAATGCACACTTTTCAAAACGTGTTTTTCAGCCCGAAATAAACGCGTTTTTTCAGACAACTGCATCCCCATGTAACAGCAAGGCTCAGAAGAGCACACACACTCAGCTCTTAACCCCAGTGTGCAGAAAGTGTCAAAACGTGTTTTTCAGCAGAAATAAACATGTTTCTGCAAGTTTGGTCAACCCCATTTAAGTTATGGGGCAGTAAATGCACACTTTTCAAAACGTGTTTTTCAGCCCGAAATAAACGCGTTTTTTCAGACAACTGAATCCCCATGTAACATCAAGGCTCAGAAGAGCCCACACACTCAGCTCTTAAACCCAGTGTGCAGAAAGTGTCAAAATGTGTTTTTCAGCAGAAATAAACATGTTTCTGCAAGTTTGGTCAACCCCATGTAAGTTATGGGGCAGTAAATGCACACTTTTCAAAACGTGTTTTTCAGCCCGAAATAAACGCGTTTTTTCAGACAATTGAATCCCCATGTAACAGCAAGGCTCAGAAGAGCCCACACACTCAGCTCTTAACCCCAGTGTGCAGAAAGTGTCAAAACGTGTTTTTCAGCAGAAATAAACATGTTTCTGCAAGTTTGGTCAACCCCATTTAAGTTATGGGGCAGTAAATGCACACTTTTCAAAACGTGTTTTTCAGCCCGAAATAAACGCGTTTTTTCAGACAATTGCATCCCCATGTAACAGCAAGGCTCAGAAGAGCACACACACTCAGCTCTTGACCCCAGTGTGCAGAAAGTGTCAAAACGTGTTTTTCAGCAGAAATAAACATGTTTCTGCAAGTTTGGTCAACCCCATTTAAGTTATGGGGCAGTAAATGCACACTTTTCAAAACGTGTTTTTCAGCCCGAAATAAACGCGTTTTTTCAGACAACTGAATCCCCATGTAACATCAAGGCTCAGAAGAGCCCACACACTCAGCTCTTAAACCCAGTGTGCAGAAAGTGTCAAAATGTGTTTTTCAGCAGAAATAAACATGTTTCTGCAAGTTTGGTCAACCCCATGTAAGTTATGGGGCAGTAAATGCACACTTTTCAAAACGTGTTTTTCAGCCCGAAATAAACGCGTTTTTTCAGACAACTGAATCCCCATGTAACAGCAAGGCTCAGAAGAGCCCACACACTCAGCTCTTAACCCCAGTGTGCAGAAAGTGTCAAAACGTGTTTTTCAGCAGAAATAAATATGTTTCTGCAAGTTTGGTCAACCCCATGTGAGTTATGGGGCAGTAAATGCACACTTTTCAAAACGTGTTTTTCAGCCCGAAATAAACGCGTTTTTTCAGACAACTGAATCCCCATGTAACATCAAGGCTCAGAAGAGCCCACACACTCAGCTCTTAACCCCAGTGTGCAAAAAGTGTCAAAATGTGTTTTTCAGCAGAAATAAACATGTTTCTGCAAGTTTGGTCAACCCCATGTAAGTTATGGGGCAGTAAATGCACACTTTTCAAAACGTGTTTTTCAGCCCGAAATAAACGCGTTTTTTCAGACAACTGAATCTCCATGTAACAGCAAGGCTCAGAAGAGCCCACACACTCAGCTCTTAACCCCAGTGTGCAGAAAGTGTCAAAACGTGTTTTTCAGCAGAAATAAACATGTTTCTGCAAGTTTGGTCAACCCCATGTAAGTTATGGGGCAGTAAATGCACACTTTTCAAAACGTGTTTTTCAGCCCGAAATAAACGCGTTTTTTCAGACAACTGAATCCCCATGTAACAGCAAGGCTCAGAAGAGCCCACACACTCAGCTCTTAACCCCAGTGTGCAGAAAGTGTCAAAACGTGTTTTTCAGCAGAAATAAACATGTTTCTGCAAGTTTGGTCAACCCCATGTAAGTTATGGGGCAGTAAATGCACACTTTTCAAAACGTGTTTTTCAGCCCGAAATAAACGCGTTTTTTCAGACAACTGAATCCCCATGTAACAGCAAGGCTCAGAAGAGCCCACACACTCAGCTCTTAACCCCAGTGTGCAGAAAGTGTCAAAACGTGTTTTTCAGCAGAAATAAACATGTTTCTGCAAGTTTGGTCAACCCCATTTAAGTTATGGGGCAGTAAATGCACACTTTTCAAAACGTGTTTTTCAGCCCGAAATAAACGCGTTTTTTCAGACAACTGCATCCCCAAGTAACAGCAAGGCTCAGAAGAGCACACACACTCAGCTCTTAACCCCAGTGTGCAGAAAGTGTCAAAACGTGTTTTTCAGCAGAAATAAACATGTTTCTGCAAGTTTGGTCAACCCCATGTAAGTTATGGGGCAGTAACAGCACACTTTTCAAAACGTGTTTTTCAGCCCGAAATAAACGCGTTTTTTCAGACAACTGAATCCCCATGTAACAGCAAGGCTCAGAAGAGCCCACACACTCAGCTCTTAACCCCAGTGTGCAGAAAGTGTCAAAACGTGTTTTTCAGCAGAAATAAACATGTTTCTGCAAGTTTGGTCAACCCCATTTAAGTTATGGGGCAGTAAATGCACACTTTTCAAAACGTGTTTTTCAGCCCGAAATAAACGCGTTTTTTCAGACAACTGCATCCCCATGTAACAGCAAGGCTCAGAAGAGCACACACACTCAGCTCTTAACCCCAGTGTGCAGAAAGTGTCAAAACGTGTTTTTCAGCAGAAATAAACATGTTTCTGCAAGTTTGGTCAACCCCATGTAAGTTATGGGGCAGTAACAGCACACTTTTCAAAACGTGTTTTTCAGCCCGAAATAAAAGCGTTTTTTCAGACAACTGAATCCCCATGTAACAGCAAGGCTCAGAAGAGCCCACACACTCAGCTCTTAACCCCAGTGTGCAGAAAGTGTCAAAACGTGTTTTTCAGCAGAAATAAACATGTTTCTGCAAGTTTGGTCAACCCCATGTAAGTTATGGGGCAGTAAATGCACACTTTTCAAAACGTGTTTTTCAGCCCGAAATAAACGCGTTTTTTCAGACAACTGAATCCCCATGTAACATCAAGGCTCAGAAGAGCCCACACACTCAGCTCTTAAACCCAGTGTGCAGAAAGTGTCAAAATGTGTTTTTCAGCAGAAATAAACATGTTTCTGCAAGTTTGGTCAACCCCATGTAAGTTATGGGGCAGTAAATGCACACTTTTCAAAACGTGTTTTTCAGCCCGAAATAAACGCGTTTTTTCAGACAACTGAATCCCCATGTAACAGCAAGGCTCAGAAGAGCCCACACACTCAGCTCTTAACCCCAGTGTGCAGAAAGTGTCAAAACGTGTTTTTCAGCAGAAATAAACATGTTTCTGCAAGTTTGGTCAACCCCATGTAAGTTATGGGGCAGTAAATGCACACTTTTCAAAACGTGTTTTTCAGCCCGAAATAAACGCGTTTTTTCAGACAACTGAATCCCCATGTAACAGCAAGGCTCAGAAGAGCCCACACACTCAGATCTTAACCCCATTGTGCAGAAAGTGTCAGAACGTGTTTTTCAGCAGAAATAAACATGTTTCTGCAAGTTTGGTCAACCCCATGTAAGTTATGGGGCAGTAAATGCACACTTTTCAAAACGTGTTTTTCAGCCCGAAATAAACGCGTTTTTTCAGACAACTGAATCCCCATGTAACATCAAGGCTCAGAAGAGCCCACACACTCAGATCTTAACCCCAGTGTGCAGAAAGTGTCAAAACGTGTTTTTCAGCAGAAATAAACATGTTTCTGCAAGTTTGGTCAACCCCATGTAAGTTATGGGGCAGTAAATGCACACTTTTCAAAACGTGTTTTTCAGCCCGAAATAAACGCGTTTTTTCAGACAACTGAATCCCCATGTAACAGCAAGGCTCAGAAGAGCCCACACACTCAGCTCTTAACCCCAGTGTGCAGAAAGTGTCAAAACGTGTTTTTCAGCAGAAATAAACATGTTTCTGCAAGTTTGGTCAACCCCATGTAAGTTATGGGGCAGTAAATGCACACTTTTCAAAACGTGTTTTTCAGCCCGAAATAAACGCGTTTTTTCAGACAACTGAATCCCCATGTAACAGCAAGGCTCAGAAGAGCCCACACACTCAGCTCTTAACCCCAGTGTGCAGAAAGTGTCAAAACGTGTTTTTCAGCAGAAATAAACATGTTTCTGCAAGTTTGGTCAACCCCATGTAAGTTATGGGGCAGTAAATGCACACTTTTCAAAACGTGTTTTTCAGCCCGAAATAAACACGTTTTTTCAGACAACTGAATCCCCATGTAACAGCAAGGCTCAGAAGAGCCCACACACTCAGCTCTTAACCCCAGTGTGCAGAAAGTGTCAAAACGTGTTTTTCAGCAGAAATAAACATGTTTCTGCAAGTTTGGTCAACCCCATGTAAGTTATGGGGCAGTAAATGCACACTTTTCAAAACGTGTTTTTCAGCCCGAAATAAACGCGTTTTTTCAGACAACTGAATCCCCATGTAACAGCAAGGCTCAGAAGAGCCCACACACTCAGCTCTTAACCCCAGTGTGCAGAAAGTGTCAAAACGTGTTTTTCAGCAGAAATAAACATGTTTCTGCAAGTTTGGTCAACCCCATTTAAGTTATGGGGCAGTAAATGCACACTTTTCAAAACGTGTTTTTCAGCCCGAAATAAACGCGTTTTTTCAGACAACTGCATAACCATGTAACAGCAAGGCTCAGAAGAGCACACACACTCAGCTCTTAACCCCAGTGTGCAGAAAGTGTCAAAACGTGTTTTTCAGCAGAAATAAACATGTTTCTGCAAGTTTGGTCAACCCCATTTAAGTTATGGGGCAGTAAATGCACACTTTTCAAAACGTGTTTTTCAGCCCGAAATAAACGCGTTTTTTCAGACAACTGAATCCCCATGTAACATCAAGGCTCAGAAGAGCCCACACACTCAGCTCTTAAACCCAGTGTGCAGAAAGTGTCAAAATGTGTTTTTCAGCAGAAATAAACATGTTTCTGCAAGTTTGGTCAACCCCATGTAAGTTATGGGGCAGTAAATGCACACTTTTCAAAACGTGTTTTTCAGCCCGAAATAAACGCGTTTTTTCAGACAACTGAATCCCCATGTAACAGCAAGGCTCAGAAGAGCCCACACACTCAGCTCTTAACCCCAGTGTGCAGAAAGTGTCAAAACGTGTTTTTCAGCAGAAATAAACATGTTTCTGCAAGTTTGGTCAACCCCATGTGAGTTATGGGGCAGTAAATGCACACTTTTCAAAACGTGTTTTTCAGCCCGAAATAAACGCGTTTTTTCAGACAACTGAATCCCCATGTAACATCAAGGCTCAGAAGAGCCCACACACTCAGCTCTTAACCCCAGTGTGCAAAAAGTGTCAAAATGTGTTTTTCAGCAGAAATAAACATGTTTCTGCAAGTTTGGTCAACCCCATGTAAGTTATGGGGCAGTAAATGCACACTTTTCAAAACGTGTTTTTCAGCCCGAAATAAACACGTTTTTTCATACAACTGAATCTCCATGTAACAGCAAGCCTCAGAAGAGCCCACACACTCAGCTCTTAACCCCAGTGTGCAGAAAGTGTCAAAACGTGTTTTTCAGCAGAAATAAACATGTTTCTGCAAGTTTGGTCAACCCCATGTAAGTTATGGGGCAGTAAATGCACACTTTTAAAAACGTGTTTTTCAGCCCGAAATAAACGCGTTTTTTCAGACAACTGAATCCCCATGTAACAGCAAGGCTCAGAAGAGCCCACACACTCAGCTCTTAACCCCAGTGTGCAGAAAGTGTCAAAACGTGTTTTTCAGCAGAAATAAACATGTTTCTGCAAGTTTGGTCAACCCCATGTAAGTTATGGGGCAGTAAATGCACACTTTTCAAAACGTGTTTTTCAGCCCGAAATAAACGCGTTTTTTCAGACAACTGAATCCCCATGTAACAGCAAGGCTCAGAAGAGCCCACACACTCAGCTCTTAACCCCAGTGTGCAGAAAGTGTCAAAACGTGTTTTTCAGCAGAAATAAACATGTTTCTGCAAGTTTGGTCAACCCCATTTAAGTTATGGGGCAGTAAATGCACACTTTTCAAAACGTGTTTTTCAGCCCGAAATAAACGCGTTTTTTCAGACAACTGCATCCCCATGTAACAGCAAGGCTCAGAAGAGCACACACACTCAGCTCTTAACCCCAGTGTGCAGAAAGTGTCAAAACGTGTTTTTCAGCAGAAATAAACATGTTTCTGTAAGTTTGGTCAACCCCATGTAAGTTATGGGGCAGTAACAGCACACTTTTCAAAACGTGTTTTTCAGCCCGAAATAAATGCGTTTTTTCAGACAACTGAATCCCCATGTAACAGCAAGGCTCAGAAGAGCCCACACACTCAGCTCTTAACCCCAGTGTGCAGAAAGTGTCAAAACGTGTTTTTCAGCAGAAATAAACATGTTTCTGCAAGTTTGGTCAACCCCATGTAAGTTATGGGGCAGTAAATGCACACTTTTCAAAACGTGTTTTTCAGCCCGAAATAAACGCGTTTTTTCAGACAACTGAATCCCCATGTAACATCAAGGCTCAGAAGAGCCCACACACTCAGCTCTTAAACCCAGTGTGCAGAAAGTGTCAAAATGTGTTTTTCAGCAGAAATAAACATGTTTCTGCAAGTTTGGTCAACCCCATGTAAGTTATGGGGCAGTAAATGCACACTTTTCAAAACGTGTTTTTCAGCCCGAAATAAACGCGTTTTTTCAGACAACTGAATCCCCATGTAACAGCAAGGCTCAGAAGAGCCCACACACTCAGCTCTTAACCCCAGTGTGCAGAAAGTGTCAAAACGTGTTTTTCAGCAGAAATAAACATGTTTCTGCAAGTTTGGTCAACCCCATGTAAGTTATGGGGCAGTAAATGCACACTTTTCAAAACGTGTTTTTCAGCCCGAAATAAACGCGTTTTTTCAGACAACTGAATCCCCATGTAACAGCAAGGCTCAGAAGAGCCCACACACTCAGCTCTTAACCCCAGTGTGCAGAAAGTGTCAAAACGTGTTTTTCAGCAGAAATAAACATGTTTCTGCAAGTTTGGTCAACCCCATTTAAGTTATGGGGCAGTAAATGCACACTTTTCAAAACGTGTTTTTCAGCCCGAAATAAACGCGTTTTTTCAGACAACTGCATCCCCATGTAACAGCAAGGCTCAGAAGAGCACACACACTCAGCTCTTAACCCCAGTGTGCAGAAAGTGTCAAAACGTGTTTTTCAGCAGAAATAAACATGTTTCTGCAAGTTTGGTCAACCCCATTTAAGTTATGGGGCAGTAAATGCACACTTTTCAAAACGTGTTTTTCAGCCCGAAATAAACGCGTTTTTTCAGACAACTGAATCCCCATGTAACATCAAGGCTCAGAAGAGCCCACACACTCAGCTCTTAAACCCAGTGTGCAGAAAGTGTCAAAATGTGTTTTTCAGCAGAAATAAACATGTTTCTGCAAGTTTGGTCAACCCCATGTAAGTTATGGGGCAGTAAATGCACACTTTTCAAAACGTGTTTTTCAGCCCGAAATAAACGCGTTTTTTCAGACAACTGAATCCCCATGTAACAGCAAGGCTCAGAAGAGCCCACACACTCAGCTCTTAACCCCAGTGTGCAGAAAGTGTCAAAACGTGTTTTTCAGCAGAAATAAACATGTTTCTGCAAGTTTGGTCAACCCCATGTAAGTTATGGGGCAGTAACAGCACACTTTTCAAAACGTGTTTTTCAGCCCCATAATAAACGCGTTTTTTCAGACAACTGCATCCCCATGTAACAGCAAGGCTCAGAAGAGCACACACACTCAGCTCTTAACCCCAGTGTGCAGAAAGTGTCAAAACGTGTTTTTCAGCAGAAATAAACATGTTTCTGCAAGTTTGGTCAACCCCATTTAAGTTATGGGGCAGTAAATGCACACTTTTCAAAACGTGTTTTTCAGCCCGAAATAAACGCGTTTTTTCAGACAACTGAATCCCCATGTAACATCAAGGCTCAGAAGAGCCCACACACTCAGCTCTTAAACCCAGTGTGCAGAAAGTGTCAAAATGTGTTTTTCAGCAGAAATAAACATGTTTCTGCAAGTTTGGTCAACCCCATGTAAGTTATGGGGCAGTAAATGCACACTTTTCAAAACGTGTTTTTCAGCCCGAAATAAACGCGTTTTTTCAGACAACTGAATCCCCATGTAATAGCAAGGCTCAGAAGAGCCCACACACTCAGCTCTTAACCCCAGTGTGCAGAAAGTGTCAAAACGTGTTTTTCAGCAGAAATAAACATGTTTCTGCAAGTTTGGTCAACCCCATGTGAGTTATGGGGCAGTAAATGCACACTTTTCAAAACGTGTTTTTCAGCCCGAAATAAACGCGTTTTTTCAGACAACTGAATCCCCATGTAACATCAAGGCTCAGAAGAGCCCACACACTCAGCTCTTAACCCCAGTGTGCAAAAAGTGTCAAAATGTGTTTTTCAGCAGAAATAAACATGTTTCTGCAAGTTTGGTCAACCCCATGTAAGTTATGGGGCAGTAAATGCACACTTTTCAAAACGTGTTTTTCAGCCCGAAATAAACGCGTTTTTTCAGACAACTGAATCCCCATGTATAATCAAGGCTCAGAAGAGCCCACACACTCAGCTCTTAACCCCAGTGTGCAGAAAGTGTCAAAACGTGTTTTTCAGCAGAAATAAACATGTTTCTGCAAGTTTGGTCAACCCCATGTAAGTTATGGGGCAGTAACAGCACACTTTTCAAAACGTGTTTTTCAGCCCGAAATAAACGCGTTTTTTCAGACAACTGAATCCCCATGTAACAGCAAGGCTCAGAAGAGCCCACACACTCAGCTCTTAACCCCAGTGTGCAGAAAGTGTCAAAACGTGTTTTTCAGCAGAAATAAACATGTTTCTGCAAGTTTGGTCAACACCATGTAAGTTATGGGGCAGTAAATGCACACTTTTCAAAACGTGTTTTTCAGCCCGAAATAAACGCGTTTTTTCAGACAACTGAATCTCCATGTAACAGCAAGGCTCAGAAGAGCCCACACACTCAGCTCTTAACCCCAGTGTGCAGAAAGTGTCAAAACGTGTTTTTCAGCAGAAATAAACATGTTTCTGCAAGTTTGGTCAACCCCATGTAAGTTATGGGGCAGTAAATGCACACTTTTCAAAACGTGTTTTTCAGCCCGAAATAAACGCGTTTTTTCAGACAACTGAATCCCCATGTAACAGCAAGGCTCAGAAGAGCCCACACACTCAGCTCTTAACCCCAGTGTGCAGAAAGTGTCAAAACGTGTTTTTCAGCAGAAATAAACATGTTTCTGCAAGTTTGGTCAACCCCATGTAAGTTATGGGGCAGTAAATGCACACTTTTCAAAACGTGTTTTTCAGCCCGAAATAAACGCGTTTTTTCAGACAACTGAATCCCCATGTAACAGCAAGGCTCAGAAGAGCCCACACACTCAGCTCTTAACCCCAGTGTGCAGAAAGTGTCAAAACGTGTTTTTCAGCAGAAATAAACATGTTTCTGCAAGTTTGGTCAACCCCATGTAAGTTATGGGGCAGTAAATGCACACTTTTCAAAACGTGTTTTTCAGCCCGAAATAAACGCGTTTTTTCAGACAACTGAATCCCCATGTAACAGCAAGGCTCAGAAGAGCCCACACACTCAGCTCTTAACCCCAGTGTGCAGAAAGTGTCAAAACGTGTTTTTCAGCAGAAATAAACATGTTTCTGCAAGTTTGGTCAACCCCATGTAAGTTATGGGGCAGTAAATGCACACTTTTCAAAACGTGTTTTTCAGCCCGAAATAAACGCGTTTTTTCAGACAACTGAATCCCCATGTAACAGCAAGGCTCAGAAGAGCCCACACACTCAGCTCTTAACCCCAGTGTGCAGAAAGTGTCAAAACGTGTTTTTCAGCAGAAATAAACATGTTTCTGCAAGTTTGGTCAACCCCATTTAAGTTATGGGGCAGTAAATGCACACTTTTCAAAACGTGTTTTTCAGCCCGAAATAAACGCGTTTTTTCAGACAACTGCTTCCCCATGTAACAGCAAGGCTCAGAAGAGCACACACACTCAGCTCTTAACCCCAGTGTGCAGAAAGTGTCAAAACGTGTTTTTCAGCAGAAATAAACATGTTTCTGCAAGTTTGGTCAACCCCATTTAAGTTATGGGGCAGTAAATGCACACTTTTCAAAACGTGTTTTTCAGCCCGAAATAAACGCGTTTTTTCAGACAACTGAATCCCCATGTAACATCAAGGCTCAGAAGAGCCCACACACTCAGCTCTTAAACCCAGTGTGCAGAAAGTGTCAAAATGTGTTTTTCAGCAGAAATAAACATGTTTCTGCAAGTTTGGTCAACCCCATGTAAGTTATGGGGCAGTAAATGCACACTTTTCAAAACGTGTTTTTCAGCCCGAAATAAACGCGTTTTTTCAGACAACTGAATCCCCATGTAACAGCAAGGCTCAGAAGAGCCCACACACTCAGCTCTTAACCCCAGTGTGCAGAAAGTGTCAAAACGTGTTTTTCAGCAGAAATAAACATGTTTCTGCAAGTTTGGTCAACCCCATGTAAGTTATGGGGCAGTAAATGCACACTTTTCAAAACGTGTTTTTCAGCCCGAAATAAACGCGTTTTTTCAGACAACTGAATCCCCATGTATAATCAAGGCTCAGAAGAGCCCACACACTCAGCTCTTAACCCCAGTGTGCAGAAAGTGTCAAAACGTGTTTTTCAGCAGAAATAAACATGTTTCTGCAAGTTTGGTCAACCCCATGTAAGTTATGGGGCAGTAACAGCACACTTTTCAAAACGTGTTTTTCAGCCCGAAATAAACGCGTTTTTTCAGACAACTGAATCCCCATGTAACAGCAAGGCTCAGAAGAGCCCACACACTCAGCTCTTAACCCCAGTGTGCAGAAAGTGTCAAAACGTGTTTTTCAGCAGAAATAAACATGTTTCTGCAAGTTTGGTCAACACCATGTAAGTTATGGGGCAGTAAATGCACACTTTTCAAAACGTGTTTTTCAGCCCGAAATAAACGCGTTTTTTCAGACAACTGAATCTCCATGTAACAGCAAGGCTCAGAAGAGCCCACACACTCAGCTCTTAACCCCAGTGTGCAGAAAGTGTCAAAACGTGTTTTTCAGCAGAAATAAACATGTTTCTGCAAGTTTGGTCAACCCCATGTAAGTTATGGGGCAGTAAATGCACACTTTTCAAAACGTGTTTTTCAGCCCGAAATAAACGCGTTTTTTCAGACAACTGAATCCCCATGTAACAGCAAGGCTCAGAAGAGCCCACACACTCAGCTCTTAACCCCAGTGTGCAGAAAGTGTCAAAACGTGTTTTTCAGCAGAAATAAACATGTTTCTGCAAGTTTGGTCAACCCCATGTAAGTTATGGGGCAGTAAATGCACACTTTTCAAAACGTGTTTTTCAGCCCGAAATAAACGCGTTTTTTCAGACAACTGAATCCCCATGTAACAGCAAGGCTCAGAAGAGCCCACACACTCAGCTCTTAACCCCAGTGTGCAGAAAGTGTCAAAACGTGTTTTTCAGCAGAAATAAACATGTTTCTGCAAGTTTGGTCAACCCCATGTAAGTTATGGGGCAGTAAATGCACACTTTTCAAAACGTGTTTTTCAGCCCGAAATAAACGCGTTTTTTCAGACAACTGAATCCCCATGTAACAGCAAGGCTCAGAAGAGCCCACACACTCAGCTCTTAACCCCAGTGTGCAGAAAGTGTCAAAACGTGTTTTTCAGCAGAAATAAACATGTTTCTGCAAGTTTGGTCAACCCCATGTAAGTTATGGGGCAGTAAATGCACACTTTTCAAAACGTGTTTTTCAGCCCGAAATAAACGCGTTTTTTCAGACAACTGAATCCCCATGTAACAGCAAGGCTCAGAAGAGCCCACACACTCAGCTCTTAACCCCAGTGTGCAGAAAGTGTCAAAACGTGTTTTTCAGCAGAAATAAACATGTTTCTGCAAGTTTGGTCAACCCCATTTAAGTTATGGGGCAGTAAATGCACACTTTTCAAAACGTGTTTTTCAGCCCGAAATAAACGCGTTTTTTCAGACAACTGCTTCCCCATGTAACAGCAAGGCTCAGAAGAGCACACACACTCAGCTCTTAACCCCAGTGTGCAGAAAGTGTCAAAACGTGTTTTTCAGCAGAAATAAACATGTTTCTGCAAGTTTGGTCAACCCCATTTAAGTTATGGGGCAGTAAATGCACACTTTTCAAAACGTGTTTTTCAGCCCGAAATAAACGCGTTTTTTCAGACAACTGAATCCCCATGTAACATCAAGGCTCAGAAGAGCCCACACACTCAGCTCTTAAACCCAGTGTGCAGAAAGTGTCAAAATGTGTTTTTCAGCAGAAATAAACATGTTTCTGCAAGTTTGGTCAACCCCATGTAAGTTATGGGGCAGTAAATGCACACTTTTCAAAACGTGTTTTTCAGCCCGAAATAAACGCGTTTTTTCAGACAACTGAATCCCCATGTAACAGCAAGGCTCAGAAGAGCCCACACACTCAGCTCTTAACCCCAGTGTGCAGAAAGTGTCAAAACGTGTTTTTCAGCAGAAATAAACATGTTTCTGCAAGTTTGGTCAACCCCATGTAAGTTATGGGGCAGTAAATGCACACTTTTCAAAACGTGTTTTTCAGCCCGAAATAAACGCGTTTTTTCAGACAACTGAATCCCCATGTAACAGCAAGGCTCAGAAGAGCCCACACACTCAGCTCTTAACCCCAGTGTGCAGAAAGTGTCAAAACGTGTTTTTCAGCAGAAATAAACATGTTTCTGCAAGTTTGGTCAACCCCATGTAAGTTATGGGGCAGTAAATGCACACTTTTCAAAACGTGTTTTTCAGCCCGAAATAAACGCGTTTTTTCAGACAACTGAATCCCCATGTAACAGCAAGGCTCAGAAGAGCCCACACACTCAGCTCTTAACCCCAGTGTGCAGAAAGTGTCAAAACGTGTTTTTCAGCAGAAATAAACATGTTTCTGCAAGTTTGGTCAACCCCATGTAAGTTATGGGGCAGTAAATGCACACTTTTCAAAACGTGTTTTTCAGCCCGAAATAAACGCGTTTTTTCAGACAACTGAATCCCCATGTAACAGCAAGGCTCAGAAGAGCCCACACACTCAGCTCTTAACCCCAGTGTGCAGAAAGTGTCAAAACGTGTTTTTCAGCAGAAATAAACATGTTTCTGCAAGTTTGGTCAACCCCATTTAAGTTATGGGGCAGTAAATGCACACTTTTCAAAACGTGTTTTTCAGCCCGAAATAAACGCGTTTTTTCAGACAACTGCATCCCCATGTAACAGCAAGGCTCAGAAGAGCACACACACTCAGCTCTTAACCCCAGTGTGCAGAAAGTGTCAAAACGTGTTTTTCAGCAGAAATAAACATGTTTCTGCAAGTTTGGTCAACCCCATTTAAGTTATGGGGCAGTAAATGCACACTTTTCAAAACGTGTTTTTCAGCCCGAAATAAACGCGTTTTTTCAGACAACTGAATCCCCATGTAACATCAAGGCTCAGAAGAGCCCACACACTCAGCTCTTAAACCCAGTGTGCAGAAAGTGTCAAAATGTGTTTTTCAGCAGAAATAAACATGTTTCTGCAAGTTTGGTCAACCCCATGTAAGTTATGGGGCAGTAAATGCACACTTTTCAAAACGTGTTTTTCAGCCCGAAATAAACGCGTTTTTTCAGACAACTGAATCCCCATGTAACAGCAAGGCTCAGAAGAGCCCACACACTCAGCTCTTAACCCCAGTGTGCAGAAAGTGTCAAAACGTGTTTTTCAGCAGAAATAAACATGTTTCTGCAAGTTTGGTCAACCCCATGTAAGTTATGGGGCAGTAACAGCACACTTTTCAAAACGTGTTTTTCAGCCCCATAATAAACGCGTTTTTTCAGACAACTGCATCCCCATGTAACAGCAAGGCTCAGAAGAGCACACACACTCAGCTCTTAACCCCAGTGTGCAGAAAGTGTCAAAACGTGTTTTTCAGCAGAAATAAACATGTTTCTGCAAGTTTTGTCAACCCCATTTAAGTTATGGGGCAGTAAATGCACACTTTTCAAAACGTGTTTTTCAGCCCGAAATAAACGCGTTTTTTCAGACAACTGAATCCCCATGTAACATCAAGGCTCAGAAGAGCCCACACACTCAGCTCTTAAACCCAGTGTGCAGAAAGTGTCAAAATGTGTTTTTCAGCAGAAATAAACATGTTTCTGCAAGTTTGGTCAACCCCATGTAAGTTATGGGGCAGTAAATGCACACTTTTCAAAACGTGTTTTTCAGCCCGAAATAAACGCGTTTTTTCAGACAACTGAATCCCCATGTAATAGCAAGGCTCAGAAGAGCCCACACACTCAGCTCTTAACCCCAGTGTGCAGAAAGTGTCAAAACGTGTTTTTCAGCAGAAATAAACATGTTTCTGCAAGTTTGGTCAACCCCATGTGAGTTATGGGGCAGTAAATGCACACTTTTCAAAACGTGTTTTTCAGCCCGAAATAAACGCGTTTTTTCAGACAACTGAATCCCCATGTAACATCAAGGCTCAGAAGAGCCCACACACTCAGCTCTTAACCCCAGTGTGCAAAAAGTGTCAAAATGTGTTTTTCAGCAGAAATAAACATGTTTCTGCAAGTTTGGTCAACCCCATGTAAGTTATGGGGCAGTAAATGCACACTTTTCAAAACGTGTTTTTCAGCCCGAAATAAACGCGTTTTTTCAGACAACTGAATCCCCATGTATAATCAAGGCTCAGAAGAGCCCACACACTCAGCTCTTAACCCCAGTGTGCAGAAAGTGTCAAAACGTGTTTTTCAGCAGAAATAAACATGTTTCTGCAAGTTTGGTCAACCCCATGTAAGTTATGGGGCAGTAACAGCACACTTTTCAAAACGTGTTTTTCAGCCCGAAATAAACGCGTTTTTTCAGACAACTGAATCCCCATGTAACAGCAAGGCTCAGAAGAGCCCACACACTCAGCTCTTAACCCCAGTGTGCAGAAAGTGTCAAAACGTGTTTTTCAGCAGAAATAAACATGTTTCTGCAAGTTTGGTCAACACCATGTAAGTTATGGGGCAGTAAATGCACACTTTTCAAAACGTGTTTTTCAGCCCGAAATAAACGCGTTTTTTCAGACAACTGAATCTCCATGTAACAGCAAGGCTCAGAAGAGCCCACACACTCAGCTCTTAACCCCAGTGTGCAGAAAGTGTCAAAACGTGTTTTTCAGCAGAAATAAACATGTTTCTGCAAGTTTGGTCAACCCCATGTAAGTTATGGGGCAGTAAATGCACACTTTTCAAAACGTGTTTTTCAGCCCGAAATAAACGCGTTTTTTCAGACAACTGAATCCCCATGTAACAGCAAGGCTCAGAAGAGCCCACACACTCAGCTCTTAACCCCAGTGTGCAGAAAGTGTCAAAACGTGTTTTTCAGCAGAAATAAACATGTTTCTGCAAGTTTGGTCAACCCCATGTAAGTTATGGGGCAGTAAATGCACACTTTTCAAAACGTGTTTTTCAGCCCGAAATAAACGCGTTTTTTCAGACAACTGAATCCCCATGTAACAGCAAGGCTCAGAAGAGCCCACACACTCAGCTCTTAACCCCAGTGTGCAGAAAGTGTCAAAACGTGTTTTTCAGCAGAAATAAACATGTTTCTGCAAGTTTGGTCAACCCCATGTAAGTTATGGGGCAGTAAATGCACACTTTTCAAAACGTGTTTTTCAGCCCGAAATAAACGCGTTTTTTCAGACAACTGAATCCCCATGTAACAGCAAGGCTCAGAAGAGCCCACACACTCAGCTCTTAACCCCAGTGTGCAGAAAGTGTCAAAACGTGTTTTTCAGCAGAAATAAACATGTTTCTGCAAGTTTGGTCAACCCCATGTAAGTTATGGGGCAGTAAATGCACACTTTTCAAAACGTGTTTTTCAGCCCGAAATAAACGCGTTTTTTCAGACAACTGAATCCCCATGTAACAGCAAGGCTCAGAAGAGCCCACACACTCAGCTCTTAACCCCAGTGTGCAGAAAGTGTCAAAACGTGTTTTTCAGCAGAAATAAACATGTTTCTGCAAGTTTGGTCAACCCCATTTAAGTTATGGGGCAGTAAATGCACACTTTTCAAAACGTGTTTTTCAGCCCGAAATAAACGCGTTTTTTCAGACAACTGCTTCCCCATGTAACAGCAAGGCTCAGAAGAGCACACACACTCAGCTCTTAACCCCAGTGTGCAGAAAGTGTCAAAACGTGTTTTTCAGCAGAAATAAACATGTTTCTGCAAGTTTGGTCAACCCCATTTAAGTTATGGGGCAGTAAATGCACACTTTTCAAAACGTGTTTTTCAGCCCGAAATAAACGCGTTTTTTCAGACAACTGAATCCCCATGTAACATCAAGGCTCAGAAGAGCCCACACACTCAGCTCTTAAACCCAGTGTGCAGAAAGTGTCAAAATGTGTTTTTCAGCAGAAATAAACATGTTTCTGCAAGTTTGGTCAACCCCATGTAAGTTATGGGGCAGTAAATGCACACTTTTCAAAACGTGTTTTTCAGCCCGAAATAAACGCGTTTTTTCAGACAACTGAATCCCCATGTAACAGCAAGGCTCAGAAGAGCCCACACACTCAGCTCTTAACCCCAGTGTGCAGAAAGTGTCAAAACGTGTTTTTCAGCAGAAATAAACATGTTTCTGCAAGTTTGGTCAACCCCATGTAAGTTATGGGGCAGTAAATGCACACTTTTCAAAACGTGTTTTTCAGCCCGAAATAAACGCGTTTTTTCAGACAACTGAATCCCCATGTAACATCAAGGCTCAGAAGAGCCCACACACTCAGCTCTTAACCCCAGTGTGCAGAAAGTGTCAAAATGTGTTTTTCAGCAGAAATAAACATGTTTCTGCAAGTTTGGTCAACCCCATGTAAGTTATGGGGCAGTAAATGCACACTTTTCAAAACGTGTTTTTCAGCCCGAAATAAACGCGTTTTTTCAGACAACTGAATCTCCATGTAACAGCAAGGCTCAGAAGAGCCCACACACTCAGCTCTTAACCCCAGTGTGCAGAAAGTGTCAAAACGTGTTTTTCAGCAGAAATAAACATGTTTCTGCAAGTTTGGTCAACCCCATGTAAGTTATGGGGCAGTAAATGCACACTTTTCAAAACGTGTTTTTCAGCCCGAAATAAACGCGTTTTTTCAGACAACTGAATCCCCATGTAACATCAAGGCTCAGAAGAGCCCACACACTCAGCTCTTAACCCCAGTGTGCAGAAAGTGTCAAAACGTGTTTTTCAGCAGAAATAAACATGTTTCTGCAAGTTTGGTCAACCCCATGTAAGTTATGGGTCAGTAAATGCACACTTTTCAAAACGTGTTTTTCAGCCTGAAATAAACGCGTTTTTTCAGACAACTGAATCCCCATGTAACAGCAAGGCTCAGAAGAGCCCACACACTCAGATCTTAACCCCAGTGTGCAGAAAGTGTCAGAACGTGTTTTTCAGCAGAAATAAACATGTTTCTGCAAGTTTGGTCAACCCCATGTAAGTTATGGGGCAGTAAATACACACTTTTCAAAACGTGTTTTTCAGCCCGAAATAAACGCGTTTTTTCAGACAACTGAATCCCCATGTAACATCAAGGCTCAGAAGAGCCCACACACTCAGATCTTAACCCCAGTGTGCAGAAAGTGTCAAAACGTGTTTTTCAGCAGAAATAAACATGTTTCTGCAAGTTTGGTCAACCCCATGTAAGTTATGGGGCAGTAAATGCACACTTTTCAAAACGTGTTTTTCAGCCCGAAATAAACGCGTTTTTTCAGACAACTGAATCCCCATGTAACAGCAAGGCTCAGAAGAGCCCACACACTCAGCTCTTAACCCCAGTGTGCAGAAAGTGTCAAAACGTGTTTTTCAGCAGAAATAAACATGTTTCTGCAAGTTTGGTCAACCCCATGTGAGTTATGGGGCAGTAAATGCACACTTTTCAAAACGTGTTTTTCAGCCCGAAATAAACGCGTTTTTTCAGACAACTGAATCCCCATGTAACAGCAAGGCTCAGAAGAGCCCACACACTCAGCTCTTAACCCCAGTGTGCAGAAAGTGTCAAAACGTGTTTTTCAGCAGAAATAAACATGTTTCTGCAAGTTTGGTCAACCCCATGTAAGTTATGGGGCAGTAAATGCACACTTTTCAAAACGTGTTTTTCAGCCCGAAATAAACGCGTTTTTTCAGACAACTGAATCCCCATGTAACAGCAAGGCTCAGAAGAGCCCACACACTCAGCTCTTAACCCCAGTGTGCAGAAAGTGTCAAAACGTGTTTTTCAGCAGAAATAAACATGTTTCTGCAAGTTTGGTCAACCCCATGTAAGTTATGGGGCAGTAAATGCACACTTTTCAAAACGTGTTTTTCAGCCCGAAATAAACGCGTTTTTTCAGACAACTGAATCCCCATGTAACAGCAAGGCTCAGAAGAGCCCACACACTCAGCTCTTAACCCCAGTGTGCAGAAAGTGTCAAAACGTGTTTTTCAGCAGAAATAAACATGTTTCTGCAAGTTTGGTCAACCCCATGTAAGTTATGGGGCTGTAAATGCACACTTTTCAAAACGTGTTTTTCAGCCCGAAATAAACGCGTTTTTTCAGACAACTGAATCCCCATGTAACAGCAAGGCTCAGAAGAGCCCACACACTCAGCTCTTAACCCCAGTGTGCAGAAAGTGTCAAAACGTGTTTTTCAGCAGAAATAAACATGTTTCTGCAAGTTTGGTCAACCCCATTTAAGTTATGGGGCAGTAAATGCACACTTTTCAAAACGTGTTTTTCAGCCCGAAATAAACGCGTTTTTTCAGACAACTGCTTCCCCATGTAACAGCAAGGCTCAGAAGAGCACACACACTCAGCTCTTAACCCCAGTGTGCAGAAAGTGTCAAAACGTGTTTTTCAGCAGAAATAAACATGTTTCTGCAAGTTTGGTCAACCCCATTTAAGTTATGGGGCAGTAAATGCACACTTTTCAAAACGTGTTTTTCAGCCCGAAATAAACGCGTTTTTTCAGACAACTGAATCCCCATGTAACATCAAGGCTCAGAAGAGCCCACACACTCAGCTCTTAAACCCAGTGTGCAGAAAGTGTCAAAATGTGTTTTTCAGCAGAAATAAACATGTTTCTGCAAGTTTGGTCAACCCCATGTAAGTTATGGGGCAGTAAATGCACACTTTTCAAAACGTGTTTTTCAGCCCGAAATAAACGCGTTTTTTCAGACAACTGAATCCCCATGTAACAGCAAGGCTCAGAAGAGCCCACACACTCAGCTCTTAACCCCAGTGTGCAGAAAGTGTCAAAACGTGTTTTTCAGCAGAAATAAACATGTTTCTGCAAGTTTGGTCAACCCCATGTAAGTTATGGGGCAGTAAATGCACACTTTTCAAAACGTGTTTTTCAGCCCGAAATAAACGCGTTTTTTCAGACAACTGAATCCCCATGTAACAGCAAGGCTCAGAAGAGCCCACACACTCAGCTCTTAACCCCAGTGTGCAGAAAGTGTCAAAACGTGTTTTTCAGCAGAAATAAACATGTTTCTGCAAGTTTGGTCAACCCCATGTAAGTTATGGGGCAGTAAATGCACACTTTTCAAAACGTGTTTTTCAGCCCGAAATAAACGCGTTTTTTCAGACAACTGAATCCCCATGTAACAGCAAGGCTCAGAAGAGCCCACACACTCAGCTCTTAACCCCAGTGTGCAGAAAGTGTCAAAACGTGTTTTTCAGCAGAAATAAACATGTTTCTGCAAGTTTGGTCAACCCCATGTAAGTTATGGGGCAGTAAATGCACACTTTTCAAAACGTGTTTTTCAGCCCGAAATAAACGCGTTTTTTCAGACAACTGAATCCCCATGTAACAGCAAGGCTCAGAAGAGCCCACACACTCAGCTCTTAACCCCAGTGTGCAGAAAGTGTCAAAACGTGTTTTTCAGCAGAAATAAACATGTTTCTGCAAGTTTGGTCAACCCCATTTAAGTTATGGGGCAGTAAATGCACACTTTTCAAAACGTGTTTTTCAGCCCGAAATAAACGCGTTTTTTCAGACAACTGCATCCCCATGTAACAGCAAGGCTCAGAAGAGCACACACACTCAGCTCTTAACCCCAGTGTGCAGAAAGTGTCAAAACGTGTTTTTCAGCAGAAATAAACATGTTTCTGCAAGTTTGGTCAACCCCATTTAAGTTATGGGGCAGTAAATGCACACTTTTCAAAACGTGTTTTTCAGCCCGAAATAAACGCGTTTTTTCAGACAACTGAATCCCCATGTAACATCAAGGCTCAGAAGAGCCCACACACTCAGCTCTTAAACCCAGTGTGCAGAAAGTGTCAAAATGTGTTTTTCAGCAGAAATAAACATGTTTCTGCAAGTTTGGTCAACCCCATGTAAGTTATGGGGCAGTAAATGCACACTTTTCAAAACGTGTTTTTCAGCCCGAAATAAACGCGTTTTTTCAGACAACTGAATCCCCATGTAACAGCAAGGCTCAGAAGAGCCCACACACTCAGCTCTTAACCCCAGTGTGCAGAAAGTGTCAAAACGTGTTTTTCAGCAGAAATAAACATGTTTCTGCAAGTTTGGTCAACCCCATGTAAGTTATGGGGCAGTAACAGCACACTTTTCAAAACGTGTTTTTCAGCCCCATAATAAACGCGTTTTTTCAGACAACTGCATCCCCATGTAACAGCAAGGCTCAGAAGAGCACACACACTCAGCTCTTAACCCCAGTGTGCAGAAAGTGTCAAAACGTGTTTTTCAGCAGAAATAAACATGTTTCTGCAAGTTTGGTCAACCCCATTTAAGTTATGGGGCAGTAAATGCACACTTTTCAAAACGTGTTTTTCAGCCCGAAATAAACGCGTTTTTTCAGACAACTGAATCCCCATGTAACATCAAGGCTCAGAAGAGCCCACACACTCAGCTCTTAAACCCAGTGTGCAGAAAGTGTCAAAATGTGTTTTTCAGCAGAAATAAACATGTTTCTGCAAGTTTGGTCAACCCCATGTAAGTTATGGGGCAGTAAATGCACACTTTTCAAAACGTGTTTTTCAGCCCGAAATAAACGCGTTTTTTCAGACAACTGAATCCCCATGTAATAGCAAGGCTCAGAAGAGCCCACACACTCAGCTCTTAACCCCAGTGTGCAGAAAGTGTCAAAACGTGTTTTTCAGCAGAAATAAACATGTTTCTGCAAGTTTGGTCAACCCCATGTGAGTTATGGGGCAGTAAATGCACACTTTTCAAAACGTGTTTTTCAGCCCGAAATAAACGCGTTTTTTCAGACAACTGAATCCCCATGTAACATCAAGGCTCAGAAGAGCCCACACACTCAGCTCTTAACCCCAGTGTGCAAAAAGTGTCAAAATGTGTTTTTCAGCAGAAATAAACATGTTTCTGCAAGTTTGGTCAACCCCATGTAAGTTATGGGGCAGTAAATGCACACTTTTCAAAACGTGTTTTTCAGCCCGAAATAAACGCGTTTTTTCAGACAACTGAATCCCCATGTATAATCAAGGCTCAGAAGAGCCCACACACTCAGCTCTTAACCCCAGTGTGCAGAAAGTGTCAAAACGTGTTTTTCAGCAGAAATAAACATGTTTCTGCAAGTTTGGTCAACCCCATGTAAGTTATGGGGCAGTAACAGCACACTTTTCAAAACGTGTTTTTCAGCCCGAAATAAACGCGTTTTTTCAGACAACTGAATCCCCATGTAACAGCAAGGCTCAGAAGAGCCCACACACTCAGCTCTTAACCCCAGTGTGCAGAAAGTGTCAAAACGTGTTTTTCAGCAGAAATAAACATGTTTCTGCAAGTTTGGTCAACACCATGTAAGTTATGGGGCAGTAAATGCACACTTTTCAAAACGTGTTTTTCAGCCCGAAATAAACGCGTTTTTTCAGACAACTGAATCTCCATGTAACAGCAAGGCTCAGAAGAGCCCACACACTCAGCTCTTAACCCCAGTGTGCAGAAAGTGTCAAAACGTGTTTTTCAGCAGAAATAAACATGTTTCTGCAAGTTTGGTCAACCCCATGTAAGTTATGGGGCAGTAAATGCACACTTTTCAAAACGTGTTTTTCAGCCCGAAATAAACGCGTTTTTTCAGACAACTGAATCCCCATGTAACAGCAAGGCTCAGAAGAGCCCACACACTCAGCTCTTAACCCCAGTGTGCAGAAAGTGTCAAAACGTGTTTTTCAGCAGAAATAAACATGTTTCTGCAAGTTTGGTCAACCCCATGTAAGTTATGGGGCAGTAAATGCACACTTTTCAAAACGTGTTTTTCAGCCCGAAATAAACGCGTTTTTTCAGACAACTGAATCCCCATGTAACAGCAAGGCTCAGAAGAGCCCACACACTCAGCTCTTAACCCCAGTGTGCAGAAAGTGTCAAAACGTGTTTTTCAGCAGAAATAAACATGTTTCTGCAAGTTTGGTCAACCCCATGTAAGTTATGGGGCAGTAAATGCACACTTTTCAAAACGTGTTTTTCAGCCCGAAATAAACGCGTTTTTTCAGACAACTGAATCCCCATGTAACAGCAAGGCTCAGAAGAGCCCACACACTCAGCTCTTAACCCCAGTGTGCAGAAAGTGTCAAAACGTGTTTTTCAGCAGAAATAAACATGTTTCTGCAAGTTTGGTCAACCCCATGTAAGTTATGGGGCAGTAAATGCACACTTTTCAAAACGTGTTTTTCAGCCCGAAATAAACGCGTTTTTTCAGACAACTGAATCCCCATGTAACAGCAAGGCTCAGAAGAGCCCACACACTCAGCTCTTAACCCCAGTGTGCAGAAAGTGTCAAAACGTGTTTTTCAGCAGAAATAAACATGTTTCTGCAAGTTTGGTCAACCCCATTTAAGTTATGGGGCAGTAAATGCACACTTTTCAAAACGTGTTTTTCAGCCCGAAATAAACGCGTTTTTTCAGACAACTGCTTCCCCATGTAACAGCAAGGCTCAGAAGAGCACACACACTCAGCTCTTAACCCCAGTGTGCAGAAAGTGTCAAAACGTGTTTTTCAGCAGAAATAAACATGTTTCTGCAAGTTTGGTCAACCCCATTTAAGTTATGGGGCAGTAAATGCACACTTTTCAAAACGTGTTTTTCAGCCCGAAATAAACGCGTTTTTTCAGACAACTGAATCCCCATGTAACATCAAGGCTCAGAAGAGCCCACACACTCAGCTCTTAAACCCAGTGTGCAGAAAGTGTCAAAATGTGTTTTTCAGCAGAAATAAACATCTTTCTGCAAGTTTGGTCAACCCCATGTAAGTTATGGGGCAGTAAATGCACACTTTTCAAAACGTGTTTTTCAGCCCGAAATAAACGCGTTTTTTCAGACAACTGAATCCCCATGTAACAGCAAGGCTCAGAAGAGCCCACACACTCAGCTCTTAACCCCAGTGTGCAGAAAGTGTCAAAACGTGTTTTTCAGCAGAAATAAACATGTTTCTGCAAGTTTGGTCAACCCCATGTAAGTTATGGGGCAGTAAATGCACACTTTTCAAAACGTGTTTTTCAGCCCGAAATAAACGCGTTTTTTCAGACAACTGAATCCCCATGTAACATCAAGGCTCAGAAGAGCCCACACACTCAGCTCTTAACCCCAGTGTGCAGAAAGTGTCAAAATGTGTTTTTCAGCAGAAATAAACATGTTTCTGCAAGTTTGGTCAACCCCATGTAAGTTATGGGGCAGTAAATGCACACTTTTCAAAACGTGTTTTTCAGCCCGAAATAAACGCGTTTTTTCAGACAACTGAATCTCCATGTAACAGCAAGGCTCAGAAGAGCCCACACACTCAGCTCTTAACCCCAGTGTGCAGAAAGTGTCAAAACGTGTTTTTCAGCAGAAATAAACATGTTTCTGCAAGTTTGGTCAACCCCATGTAAGTTATGGGGCAGTAAATGCACACTTTTCAAAACGTGTTTTTCAGCCCGAAATAAACGCGTTTTTTCAGACAACTGAATCCCCATGTAACATCAAGGCTCAGAAGAGCCCACACACTCAGCTCTTAACCCCAGTGTGCAGAAAGTGTCAAAACGTGTTTTTCAGCAGAAATAAACATGTTTCTGCAAGTTTGGTCAACCCCATGTAAGTTATGGGTCAGTAAATGCACACTTTTCAAAACGTGTTTTTCAGCCTGAAATAAACGCGTTTTTTCAGACAACTGAATCCCCATGTAACAGCAAGGCTCAGAAGAGCCCACACACTCAGATCTTAACCCCAGTGTGCAGAAAGTGTCAGAACGTGTTTTTCAGCAGAAATAAACATGTTTCTGCAAGTTTGGTCAACCCCATGTAAGTTATGGGGCAGTAAATACACACTTTTCAAAACGTGTTTTTCAGCCCGAAATAAACGCGTTTTTTCAGACAACTGAATCCCCATGTAACATCAAGGCTCAGAAGAGCCCACACACTCAGATCTTAACCCCAGTGTGCAGAAAGTGTCAAAACGTGTTTTTCAGCAGAAATAAACATGTTTCTGCAAGTTTGGTCAACCCCATGTAAGTTATGGGGCAGTAAATGCACACTTTTCAAAACGTGTTTTTCAGCCCGAAATAAACGCGTTTTTTCAGACAACTGAATCCCCATGTAACAGCAAGGCTCAGAAGAGCCCACACACTCAGCTCTTAACCCCAGTGTGCAGAAAGTGTCAAAACGTGTTTTTCAGCAGAAATAAACATGTTTCTGCAAGTTTGGTCAACCCCATGTGAGTTATGGGGCAGTAAATGCACACTTTTCAAAACGTGTTTTTCAGCCCGAAATAAACGCGTTTTTTCAGACAACTGAATCCCCATGTAACAGCAAGGCTCAGAAGAGCCCACACACTCAGCTCTTAACCCCAGTGTGCAGAAAGTGTCAAAAAGTGTTTTTCAGCAGAAATAAACATGTTTCTGCAAGTTTGGTCAACCCCATGTAAGTTATGGGGCAGTAAATGCACACTTTTCAAAACGTGTTTTTCAGCCCGAAATAAACGCGTTTTTTCAGACAACTGAATCCCCATGTAACAGCAAGGCTCAGAAGAGCCCACACACTCAGCTCTTAACCCCAGTGTGCAGAAAGTGTCAAAACGTGTTTTTCAGCAGAAATAAACATGTTTCTGCAAGTTTGGTCAACCCCATGTAAGTTATGGGGCAGTAAATGCACACTTTTCAAAACGTGTTTTTCAGTCCGAAATAAACGCGTTTTTTCAGACAACTGAATCCCCATGTAACAGCAAGGCTCAGAAGAGCCCACACACTCAGCTCTTAACCCCAGTGTGCAGAAAGTGTCAAAACGTGTTTTTCAGCAGAAATAAACATGTTTCTGCAAGTTTGGTCAACCCCATTTAAGTTATGGGGCAGTAAATGCACACTTTTCAAAACGTGTTTTTCAGCCCGAAATAAACGCGTTTTTTCAGACAACTGCATCCCCATGTAACATCAAGGCTCAGAAGAGCCCACACACTCAGCTCTTAAACCCAGTGTGCAGAAAGTGTCAAAATGTGTTTTTCAGCAGAAATAAACATGTTTCTGCAAGTTTGGTCAACCCCATGTAAGTTATGGGGCAGTAAATGCACACTTTTCAAAACGTGTTTTTCAGCCCGAAATAAACGCGTTTTTTCAGACAACTGAATCCCCATGTAACAGCAAGGCTCAGAAGAGCCCACACACTCAGCTCTTAACCCCAGTGTGCAGAAAGTGTCAAAACGTGTTTTTCAGCAGAAATAAACATGTTTCTGCAAGTTTGGTCAACCCCATTTAAGTTATGGGGCAGTAAATGCACACTTTTCAAAACGTGTTTTTCAGCCCGAAATAAACGCGTTTTTTCAGACAACTGCATCCCCATGTAACAGCAAGGCTCAGAAGAGCACACACACTCAGCTCTTAACCCCAGTGTGCAGAAAGTGTCAAAACGTGTTTTTCAGCAGAAATAAACATGTTTCTGCAAGTTTGGTCAACCCCATGTAAGTTATGGGGCAGTAACAGCACACTTTTCAAAACGTGTTTTTCAGCCCGAAATAAACGCGTTTTTTCAGACAACTGAATCCCCATGTAACAGCAAGGCTCAGAATAGCCCACACACTCAGCTCTTAACCCCAGTGTGCAGAAAGTGTCAAAACGTGTTTTTCAGCAGAAATAAACATGTTTCTGCAAGTTTGGTCAACCCCATGTAAGTTATGGGGCAGTAAATGCACACTTTTCAAAACGTGTTTTTCAGCCCGAAATAAACGCGTTTTTTCAGACAACTGAATCCCCATGTAACATCAAGGCTCAGAAGAGCCCACACACTCAGCTCTTAAACCCAGTGTGCAGAAAGTGTCAAAATGTGTTTTTCAGCAGAAATAAACATGTTTCTGCAAGTTTGGTCAACCCCATGTAAGTTATGGGGCAGTAAATGCACACTTTTCAAAACGTGTTTTTCAGCCCGAAATAAACGCGTTTTTTCAGACAACTGAATCCCCATGTAACAGCAAGGCTCAGAAGAGCCCACACACTCAGCTCTTAACCCCAGTGTGCAGAAAGTGTCAAAACGTGTTTTTCAGCAGAAATAAACATGTTTCTGCAAGTTTGGTCAACCCCATGTAAGTTATGGGGCATTAAATGCACACTTTTCAAAACGTGTTTTTCAGCCCGAAATAAACGCGTTTTTTCAGACAACTGAATCCCCATGTAACAGCAAGGCTCAGAAGAGCCCACACACTCAGCTCTTAACCCCAGTGTGCAGAAAGTGTCAAAACGTGTTTTTCAGCAGAAATAAACATGTTTCTGCAAGTTTGGTCAACCCCATGTAAGTTATGGGGCAGTAACAGCACACTTTTCAAAACGTGTTTTTCAGCCCGAAATAAACGCGTTTTTTCAGACAACTGAATCCCCATGTAACATCAAGGCTCAGAAGAGCCCACACACTCAGCTCTTAACCCCAGTGTGCAGAAAGTGTCAAAACGTGTTTTTCAGCAGAAATAAACATGTTTCTGCAAGTTTGGTCAACCCCATGTAAGTTATGGGGCAGTAAATGCACACTTTTCAAAACGTGTTTTTCAGCCCGAAATAAACGCGTTTTTTCAGACAACTGAATCCCCATGTAACAGCAAGGCTCAGAAGAGCCCACACACTCAGATCTTAACCCCATTGTGCAGAAAGTGTCAGAACGTGTTTTTCAGCAGAAATAAACATGTTTCTGCAAGTTTGGTCAACCCCATGTAAGTTATGGGGCAGTAAATGCACACTTTTCAAAACGTGTTTTTCAGCCCGAAATAAACGCGTTTTTTCAGACAACTGAATCCCCATGTAACAGCAAGGCTCAGAAGAGCCCACACACTCAGATCTTAACCCCATTGTGCAGAAAGTGTCAGAACGTGTTTTTCAGCAGAAATAAACATGTTTCTGCAAGTTTGGTCAACCCCATGTAAGTTATGGGGCAGTAAATGCACACTTTTCAAAACGTGTTTTTCAGCCCGAAATAAACGCGTTTTTTCAGACAACTGAATCCCCATGTAACAGCAAGGCTCAGAAGAGCCCACACACTCAGATCTTAACCCCAGTGTGCAGAAAGTGTCAAAACGTGTTTTTCAGCAGAAATAAACATGTTTCTGCAAGTTTGGTCAACCCCATGTAAGTTATGGGGCAGTAAATGCACACTTTTCAAAACGTGTTTTTCAGCCCGAAATAAACGCGTTTTTTCAGACAACTGAATCCCCATGTAACAGCAAGGCTTAGAAGAGCCCACACACTCAGCTCTTAACCCCAGTGTGCAGAAAGTGTCAAAACGTGTTTTTCAGCAGAAATAAACATGTTTCTGCAAGTTTGGTCAACCCCATGTAAGTTATGGAGCAGTAAATGCACACTTTTCAAAACGTGTTTTTCAGCCCGAAATAAACGCGTTTTTTCAGACAACTGAATCCCCATGTAACAGCAAGGCTCAGAAGAGCCCATACACTCAGCTCTTAACCCCAGTGTGCAGAAAGTGTCAAAACGTGTTTTTCAGCAGAAATAAACATGTTTCTGCAAGTTTGGTCAACCCCATGTAAGTTATGGGGCAGTAAATGCACACTTTTCAAAACGTGTTTTTCAGCCCGAAATAAACGCGTTTTTTCAGACAACTGAATCCCCATGTAACAGCAAGGCTCAGAAGAGCCCACACACTCAGCTCTTAACCCCAGTGTGCAGAAAGTGTCAAAACGTGTTTTTCAGCAGAAATAAACATGTTTCTGCAAGTTTGGTCAACCCCATTTAAGTTATGGGGCAGTAAATGCACACTTTTCAAAACGTGTTTTTCAGCCCGAAATAAACGCGTTTTTTCAGACAACTGCATCCCCATGTAACAGCAAGGCTCAGAAGAGCACACACACTCAGCTCTTAACCCCAGTGTGCAGAAAGTGTCAAAACGTGTTTTTCAGCAGAAATAAACATGTTTCTGCAAGTTTGGTCAACCCCATTTAAGTTATGGGGCAGTAAATGCACACTTTTCAAAACGTGTTTTTCAGCCCGAAATAAACGCGTTTTTTCAGACAACTGAATCCCCATGTAACATCAAGGCTCAGAAGAGCCCACACACTCAGCTCTTAAACCCAGTGTGCAGAAAGTGTCAAAATGTGTTTTTCAGCAGAAATAAACATGTTTCTGCAAGTTTGGTCAACCCCATGTAAGTTATGGGGCAGTAAATGCACACTTTTCAAAACGTGTTTTTCAGCCCGAAATAAACGCGTTTTTTCAGACAACTGAATCCCCATGTAACAGCAAGGCTCAGAAGAGCCCACACACTCAGCTCTTAACCCCAGTGTGCAGAAAGTGTCAAAACGTGTTTTTCAGCAGAAATAAACATGTTTCTGCAAGTTTGGTCAACCCCATTTAAGTTATGGGGCAGTAAATGCACACTTTTCAAAACGTGTTTTTCAGCCCGAAATAAACGCGTTTTTTCAGACAATTGCATCCCCATGTAACAGCAAGGCTCAGAAGAGCACACACACTCAGCTCTTAACCCCAGTGTGCAGAAAGTGTCAAAACGTGTTTTTCAGCAGAAATAAACATGTTTCTGCAAGTTTGGTCAACCCCATTTAAGTTATGGGGCAGTAAATGCACACTTTTCAAAACGTGTTTTTCAGCCCGAAATAAACGCGTTTTTTCAGACAACTGAATCCCCATGTAACATCAAGGCTCAGAAGAGCCCACACACTCAGCTCTTAAACCCAGTGTGCAGAAAGTGTCAAAATGTGTTTTTCAGCAGAAATAAACATGTTTCTGCAAGTTTGGTCAACCCCATGTAAGTTATGGGGCAGTAAATGCACACTTTTCAAAACGTGTTTTTCAGCCCGAAATAAACGCGTTTTTTCAGACAACTGAATCCCCATGTAACAGCAAGGCTCAGAAGAGCCCACACACTCAGCTCTTAACCCCAGTGTGCAGAAAGTGTCAAAACGTGTTTTTCAGCAGAAATAAACATGTTTCTGCAAGTTTGGTCAACCCCATGTAAGTTATGGGGCAGTAACAGCACACTTTTCAAAACGTGTTTTTCAGCCCGAAATAAACGCGTTTTTTCAGACAACTGAATCCCCATGTAACATCAAGGCTCAGAAGAGCCCACACACTCAGCTCTTAACCCCAGTGTGCAGAAAGTGTCAAAACGTGTTTTTCAGCAGAAATAAACATGTTTCTGCAAGTTTGGTCAACCCCATGTAAGTTATGGGGCAGTAAATGCACACTTTTCAAAACGTGTTTTTCAGCCCGAAATAAACGCGTTTTTTCAGACAACTGAATCCCCATGTAACAGCAAGGCTCAGAAGAGCCCACACACTCAGATCTTAACCCCATTGTGCAGAAAGTGTCAGAACGTGTTTTTCAGCAGAAATAAACATGTTTCTGCAAGTTTGGTCAACCCCATGTAAGTTATGGGGCAGTAAATGCACACTTTTCAAAACGTGTTTTTCAGCCCGAAATAAACGCGTTTTTTCAGACAACTGAATCCCCATGTAACAGCAAGGCTCAGAAGAGCCCACACACTCAGATCTTAACCCCATTGTGCAGAAAGTGTCAGAACGTGTTTTTCAGCAGAAATAAACATGTTTCTGCAAGTTTGGTCAACCCCATGTAAGTTATGGGGCAGTAAATGCACACTTTTCAAAACGTGTTTTTCAGCCCGAAATAAACGCGTTTTTTCAGACAACTGAATCCCCATGTAACAGCAAGGCTCAGAAGAGCCCACACACTCAGATCTTAACCCCAGTGTGCAGAAAGTGTCAAAACGTGTTTTTCAGCAGAAATAAACATGTTTCTGCAAGTTTGGTCAACCCCATGTAAGTTATGGGGCAGTAAATGCACACTTTTCAAAACGTGTTTTTCAGCCCGAAATAAACGCGTTTTTTCAGACAACTGAATCCCCATGTAACAGCAAGGCTTAGAAGAGCCCACACACTCAGCTCTTAACCCCAGTGTGCAGAAAGTGTCAAAACGTGTTTTTCAGCAGAAATAAACATGTTTCTGCAAGTTTGGTCAACCCCATGTAAGTTATGGAGCAGTAAATGCACACTTTTCAAAACGTGTTTTTCAGCCCGAAATAAACGCGTTTTTTCAGACAACTGAATCCCCATGTAACAGCAAGGCTCAGAAGAGCCCACACACTCAGCTCTTAACCCCAGTGTGCAGAAAGTGTCAAAACGTGTTTTTCAGCAGAAATAAACATGTTTCTGCAAGTTTGGTCAACCCCATGTAAGTTATGGGGCAGTAAATGCACACTTTTCAAAACGTGTTTTTCAGCCCGAAATAAACGCGTTTTTTCAGACAACTGAATCCCCATGTAACAGCAAGGCTCAGAAGAGCCCACACACTCAGCTCTTAACCCCAGTGTGCAGAAAGTGTCAAAACGTGTTTTTCAGCAGAAATAAACATGTTTCTGCAAGTTTGGTCAACCCCATTTAAGTTATGGGGCAGTAAATGCACACTTTTCAAAACGTGTTTTTCAGCCCGAAATAAACGCGTTTTTTCAGACAACTGCATCCCCATGTAACAGCAAGGCTCAGAAGAGCACACACACTCAGCTCTTAACCCCAGTGTGCAGAAAGTGTCAAAACGTGTTTTTCAGCAGAAATAAACATGTTTCTGCAAGTTTGGTCAACCCCATTTAAGTTATGGGGCAGTAAATGCACACTTTTCAAAACGTGTTTTTCAGCCCGAAATAAACGCGTTTTTTCAGACAACTGAATCCCCATGTAACATCAAGGCTCAGAAGAGCCCACACACTCAGCTCTTAAACCCAGTGTGCAGAAAGTGTCAAAATGTGTTTTTCAGCAGAAATAAACATGTTTCTGCAAGTTTGGTCAACCCCATGTAAGTTATGGGGCAGTAAATGCACACTTTTCAAAACGTGTTTTTCAGCCCGAAATAAACGCGTTTTTTCAGACAACTGAATCCCCATGTAACAGCAAGGCTCAGAAGAGCCCACACACTCAGCTCTTAACCCCAGTGTGCAGAAAGTGTCAAAACGTGTTTTTCAGCAGAAATAAACATGTTTCTGCAAGTTTGGTCAACCCCATTTAAGTTATGGGGCAGTAAATGCACACTTTTCAAAACGTGTTTTTCAGCCCGAAATAAACGCGTTTTTTCAGACAATTGCATCCCCATGTAACAGCAAGGCTCAGAAGAGCACACACACTCAGCTCTTAACCCCAGTGTGCAGAAAGTGTCAAAACGTGTTTTTCAGCAGAAATAAACATGTTTCTGCAAGTTTGGTCAACCCCATTTAAGTTATGGGGCAGTAAATGCACACTTTTCAAAACGTGTTTTTCAGCCCGAAATAAACGCGTTTTTTCAGACAACTGAATCCCCATGTAACATCAAGGCTCAGAAGAGCCCACACACTCAGCTCTTAAACCCAGTGTGCAGAAAGTGTCAAAATGTGTTTTTCAGCAGAAATAAACATGTTTCTGCAAGTTTGGTCAACCCCATGTAAGTTATGGGGCAGTAAATGCACACTTTTCAAAACGTGTTTTTCAGCCCGAAATAAACGCGTTTTTTCAGACAACTGAATCCCCATGTAACAGCAAGGCTCAGAAGAGCCCACACA
The DNA here is from genome assembly GCF_059453375.1 of Lepisosteus platostomus. Classification (NCBI taxonomy): domain Eukaryota; kingdom Metazoa; phylum Chordata; class Actinopteri; order Semionotiformes; family Lepisosteidae; genus Lepisosteus; species Lepisosteus platostomus. Next base: position 46,250,604 of record NC_142616.1, read on the forward strand.
CTCAGCTCTTAACCCCAGTGTGCAGAAAGTGTCAAAACGTGTTTTTCAGCAGAAATAAACATGTTTCTGCAAGTTTGCTCAACCCCATGTGAGTTATGGGGCAGTAAATGCACACTTTTCAAAACGTGTTTTTCAGCCCGAAATAAACGCGTTTTTTCAGACAACTGAATCCCCATGTAACATCAAGGCTCAGAAGAGCCCACACACTCAGCTCTTAACCCCAGTGTGCAGAAAGTGTCAAAATGTGTTTTTCAGCAGAAATAAACATGTTTCTGCAAGTTTGGTCAACCCCATGTAAGTTATGGGGCAGTAAATGCACACTTTTCAAAACGTGTTTTTCAGCCCGAAATAAACGCGTTTTTTCAGACAACTGAATCTCCATGTAACAGCAAGGCTCAGAAGAGCCCACACACTCAGCTCTTAACCCCAGTGTGCAGAAAGTGTCAAAACGTGTTTTTCAGCAGAAATAAACATGTTTCTGCAAGTTTGGTCAACCCCATGTAAGTTATGGGGCATTAAATGCACACTTTTCAAAACGTGTTTTTCAGCCCGAAATAAACGCGTTTTTTCAGACAACTGAATCCCCATGTAACAGCAAGGCTCAGAAGAGCCCACACACTCAGCTCTTAACCCCAGTGTGCAGAAAGTGTCAAAACGTGTTTTTCAGCAGAAATAAACATGTTTCTGCAAGTTTGGTCAACCCCATGTAAGTTATGGGGCAGTAACAGCACACTTTTCAAAACGTGTTTTTCAGCCCGAAATAAACGCGTTTTTTCAGACAACTGAATCCCCATGTAACATCAAGGCTCAGAAGAGCCCACACACTCAGCTCTTAACCCCAGTGTGCAGAAAGTGTCAAAACGTGTTTTTCAGCAGAAATAAACATGTTTCTGCAAGTTTGGTCAACCCCATGTAAGTTATGGGGCAGTAAATGCACACTTTTCAAAACGTGTTTTTCAGCCCGAAATAAACGCGTTTTTTCAGACAACTGAATCCCCATGTAACAGCAAGGCTCAGAAGAGCCCACACACTCAGATCTTAACCCCATTGTGCAGAAAGTGTCAGAACGTGTTTTTCAGCAGAAATAAACATGTTTCTGCAAGTTTGGTCAACCCCATGTAAGTTATGGGGCAGTAAATGCACACTTTTCAAAACGTGTTTTTCAGCCCGAAATAAACGCGTTTTTTCAGACAACTGAATCCCCATGTAACAGCAAGGCTCAGAAGAGCCCACACACTCAGATCTTAACCCCATTGTGCAGAAAGTGTCAGAACGTGTTTTTCAGCAGAAATAAACATGTTTCTGCAAGTTTGGTCAACCCCATGTAAGTTATGGGGCAGTAAATGCACACTTTTCAAAACGTGTTTTTCAGCCCGAAATAAACGCGTTTTTTCAGACAACTGAATCCCCATGTAACAGCAAGGCTCAGAAGAGCCCACACACTCAGATCTTAACCCCAGTGTGCAGAAAGTGTCAAAACGTGTTTTTCAGCAGAAATAAACATGTTTCTGCAAGTTTGGTCAACCCCATGTAAGTTATGGGGCAGTAAATGCACACTTTTCAAAACGTGTTTTTCAGCCCGAAATAAACGCGTTTTTTCAGACAACTGAATCCCCATGTAACAGCAAGGCTTAGAAGAGCCCACACACTCAGCTCTTAACCCCAGTGTGCAGAAAGTGTCAAAACGTGTTTTTCAGCAGAAATAAACATGTTTCTGCAAGTTTGGTCAACCCCATGTAAGTTATGGGGCAGTAAATGCACACTTTTCAAAACGTGTTTTTCAGCCCGAAATAAACGCGTTTTTTCAGACAACTGAATCCCCATGTAACAGCAAGGCTCAGAAGAGCCCACACACTCAGCTCTTAACCCCAGTGTGCAGAAAGTGTCAAAACGTGTTTTTCAGCAGAAATAAACATGTTTCTGCAAGTTTGGTCAACCCCATGTAAGTTATGGGGCAGTAAATGCACACTTTTCAAAACGTGTTTTTCAGCCCGAAATAAACGCGTTTTTTCAGACAACTGAATCCCCATGTAACAGCAAGGCTCAGAAGAGCCCACACACTCAGCTCTTAACCCCAGTGTGCAGAAAGTGTCAAAACGTGTTTTTCAGCAGAAATAAACATGTTTCTGCAAGTTTGGTCAACCCCATTTAAGTTATGGGGCAGTAAATGCACACTTTTCAAAACGTGTTTTTCAGCCCGAAATAAACGCGTTTTTTCAGACAACTGCATCCCCATGTAACAGCAAGGCTCAGAAGAGCACACACACTCAGCTCTTAACCCCAGTGTGCAGAAAGTGTCAAAACGTGTTTTTCAGCAGAAATAAACATGTTTCTGCAAGTTTGGTCAACCCCATTTAAGTTATGGGGCAGTAAATGCACACTTTTCAAAACGTGTTTTTCAGCCCGAAATAAACGCGTTTTTTCAGACAACTGAATCCCCATGTAACATCAAGGCTCAGAAGAGCCCACACACTCAGCTCTTAAACCCAGTGTGCAGAAAGTGTCAAAATGTGTTTTTCAGCAGAAATAAACATGTTTCTGCAAGTTTGGTCAACCCCATGTAAGTTATGGGGCAGTAAATGCACACTTTTCAAAACGTGTTTTTCAGCCCGAAATAAACGCGTTTTTTCAGACAACTGAATCCCCATGTAACAGCAAGGCTCAGAAGAGCCCACACACTCAGCTCTTAACCCCAGTGTGCAGAAAGTGTCAAAACGTGTTTTTCAGCAGAAATAAACATGTTTCTGCAAGTTTGGTCAACCCCATTTAAGTTATGGGGCAGTAAATGCACACTTTTCAAAACGTGTTTTTCAGCCCGAAATAAACGCGTTTTTTCAGACAATTGCATCCCCATGTAACAGCAAGGCTCAGAAGAGCACACACACTCAGCTCTTAACCCCAGTGTGCAGAAAGTGTCAAAACGTGTTTTTCAGCAGAAATAAACATGTTTCTGCAAGTTTGGTCAACCCCATTTAAGTTATGGGGCAGTAAATGCACACTTTTCAAAACGTGTTTTTCAGCCCGAAATAAACGCGTTTTTTCAGACAACTGAATCCCCATGTAACATCAAGGCTCAGAAGAGCCCACACACTCAGCTCTTAAACCCAGTGTGCAGAAAGTGTCAAAATGTGTTTTTCAGCAGAAATAAACATGTTTCTGCAAGTTTGGTCAACCCCATGTAAGTTATGGGGCAGTAAATGCACACTTTTCAAAACGTGTTTTTCAGCCCGAAATAAACGCGTTTTTTCAGACAACTGAATCCCCATGTAACAGCAAGGCTCAGAAGAGCCCACACACTCAGCTCTTAACCCCAGTGTGCAGAAAGTGTCAAAACGTGTTTTTCAGCAGAAATAAACATGTTTCTGCAAGTTTGGTCAACCCCATGTGAGTTATGGGGCAGTAAATGCACACTTTTCAAAACGTGTTTTTCAGCCCGAAATAAACGCGTTTTTTCAGACAACTGAATCCCCATGTAACATCAAGGCTCAGAAGAGCCCACACACTCAGCTCTTAACCCCAGTGTGCAAAAAGTGTCAAAATGTGTTTTTCAGCAGAAATAAACATGTTTCTGCAAGTTTGGTCAACCCCATGTAAGTTATGGGGCAGTAAATGCACACTTTTCAAAACGTGTTTTTCAGCCCGAAATAAACGCGTTTTTTCAGACAACTGAATCTCCATGTAACAGCAAGGCTCAGAAGAGCCCACACACTCAGCTCTTAACCCCAGTGTGCAGAAAGTGTCAAAACGTGTTTTTCAGCAGAAATAAACATGTTTCTGCAAGTTTGGTCAACCCCATGTAAGTTATGGGGCAGTAAATGCACACTTTTCAAAACGTGTTTTTCAGCCCGAAATAAACGCGTTTTTTCAGACAACTGAATCCCCATGTAACAGCAAGGCTCAGAAGAGCCCACACACTCAGCTCTTAACCCCAGTGTGCAGAAAGTGTCAAAACGTGTTTTTCAGCAGAAATAAACATGTTTCTGCAAGTTTGGTCAACCCCATTTAAGTTATGGGGCAGTAAATGCACACTTTTCAAAACGTGTTTTTCAGCCCGAAATAAACGCGTTTTTTCAGACAACTGCTTCCCCATGTAACAGCAAGGCTCAGAAGAGCACACACACTCAGCTCTTAACCCCAGTGTGCAGAAAGTGTCAAAACGTGTTTTTCAGCAGAAATAAACATGTTTCTGCAAGTTTGGTCAACCCCATTTAAGTTATGGGGCAGTAAATGCACACTTTTCAAAACGTGTTTTTCAGCCCGAAATAAACGCGTTTTTTCAGACAACTGAATCCCCATGTAACATCAAGGCTCAGAAGAGCCCACACACTCAGCTCTTAAACCCAGTGTGCAGAAAGTGTCAAAATGTGTTTTTCAGCAGAAATAAACATGTTTCTGCAAGTTTGGTCAACCCCATGTAAGTTATGGGGCAGTAAATGCACACTTTTCAAAACGTGTTTTTCAGCCCGAAATAAACGCGTTTTTTCAGACAACTGAATCCCCATGTAACAGCAAGGCTCAGAAGAGCCCACACACTCAGCTCTTAACCCCAGTGTGCAGAAAGTGTCAAAACGTGTTTTTCAGCAGAAATAAACATGTTTCTGCAAGTTTGGTCAACCCCATGTAAGTTATGGGGCAGTAAATGCACACTTTTCAAAACGTGTTTTTCAGCCCGAAATAAACGCGTTTTTTCAGACAACTGAATCCCCATGTAACATCAAGGCTCAGAAGAGCCCACACACTCAGCTCTTAACCCCAGTGTGCAGAAAGTGTCAAAATGTGTTTTTCAGCAGAAATAAACGTTTCTGCAAGTTTGGTCAACCCCATTTAAGTTATGGGGCAGTAAATGCACACTTTTCAAAACGTGTTTTTCAGCCCGAAATAAACGCGTTTTTTCAGACAACTGAATCTCCATGTAACAGCAAGGCTCAGAAGAGCCCACACACTCAGCTCTTAACCCCAGTGTGCAGAAAGTGTCAAAACGTGTTTTTCAGCAGAAATAAACATGTTTCTGCAAGTTTGGTCAACCCCATGTAAGTTATGGGGCAGTAAATGCACACTTTTCAAAACGTGTTTTTCAGCCCGAAATAAACGCGTTTTTTCAGACAACTGAATCCCCATGTAACATCAAGGCTCAGAAGAGCCCACACACTCAGCTCTTAACCCCAGTGTGCAGAAAGTGTCAAAACGTGTTTTTCAGCAGAAATAAACATGTTTCTGCAAGTTTGGTCAACCCCATGTAAGTTATGGGTCAGTAAATGCACACTTTTCAAAACGTGTTTTTCAGCCTGAAATAAACGCGTTTTTTCAGACAACTGAATCCCCATGTAACAGCAAGGCTCAGAAGAGCCCACACACTCAGATCTTAACCCCAGTGTGCAGAAAGTGTCAGAACGTGTTTTTCAGCAGAAATAAACATGTTTCTGCAAGTTTGGTCAACCCCATGTAAGTTATGGGGCAGTAAATACACACTTTTCAAAACGTGTTTTTCAGCCTGAAATAAACGCGTTTTTTCAGACAACTGAATCCCCATGTAACATCAAGGCTCAGAAGAGCCCACACACTCAGATCTTAACCCCAGTGTGCAGAAAGTGTCAAAACGTGTTTTTCAGCAGAAATAAACATGTTTCTGCAAGTTTGGTCAACCCCATGTAAGTTATGGGGCAGTAAATGCACACTTTTCAAAACGTGTTTTTCAGCCCGAAATAAACGCGTTTTTTCAGACAACTGAATCCCCATGTAACAGCAAGGCTCAGAAGAGCCCACACACTCAGCTCTTAACCCCAGTGTGCAGAAAGTGTCAAAACGTGTTTTTCAGCAGAAATAAACATGTTTCTGCAAGTTTGGTCAACCCCATGTGAGTTATGGGGCAGTAAATGCACACTTTTCAAAACGTGTTTTTCAGCCCGAAATAAACGCGTTTTTTCAGACAACTGAATCCCCATGTAACAGCAAGGCTCAGAAGAGCCCACACACTCAGCTCTTAACCCCAGTGTGCAGAAAGTATCAAAAAGTGTTTTTCAGCAGAAATAAACATGTTTCTGCAAGTTTGGTCAACCCCATGTAAGTTATGGGGCAGTAAATGCACACTTTTCAAAACGTGTTTTTTAGCCCGAAATAAACGCGTTTTTTCAGACAACTGAATCCCCATGTAACAGCAAGGCTCAGAAGAGCCCACACACTCAGCTCTTAACCCCAGTGTGCAGAAAGTGTCAAAACGTGTTTTTCAGCAGAAATAAACATGTTTCTGCAAGTTTGGTCAACCCCATGTAAGTTATGGGGCAGTAAATGCACACTTTTCAAAACGTGTTTTTCAGTCCGAAATAAACGCGTTTTTTCAGACAACTGAATCCCCATGTAACAGCAAGGCTCAGAAGAGCCCACACACTCAGCTCTTAACCCCAGTGTGCAGAAAGTGTCAAAACGTGTTTTTCAGCAGAAATAAACATGTTTCTGCAAGTTTGGTCAACCCCATGTAAGTTATGGGGCAGTAAATGCACACTTTTCAAAACGTGTTTTTCAGCCCGAAATAAACGCGTTTTTTCAGACAACTGCATCCCCATGTAACATCAAGGCTCAGAAGAGCCCACACACTCAGCTCTTAAACCCAGTGTGCAGAAAGTGTCAAAATGTGTTTTTCAGCAGAAATAAACATGTTTCTGCAAGTTTGGTCAACCCCATGTAAGTTATGGGGCAGTAAATGCACACTTTTCAAAACGTGTTTTTCAGCCCGAAATAAACGCGTTTTTTCAGACAACTGAATCCCCATGTAACAGCAAGGCTCAGAAGAGCCCACACACTCAGCTCTTAACCCCAGTGTGCAGAAAGTGTCAAAACGTGTTTTTCAGCAGAAATAAACATGTTTCTGCAAGTTTGGTCAACCCCATTTAAGTTATGGGGCAGTAAATGCACACTTTTCAAAACGTGTTTTTCAGCCCGAAATAAACGCGTTTTTTCAGACAACTGCATCCCCATGTAACAGCAAGGCTCAGAAGAGCACACACACTCAGCTCTTAACCCCAGTGTGCAGAAAGTGTCAAAACGTGTTTTTCAGCAGAAATAAACATGTTTCTGCAAGTTTGGTCAACCCCATGTAAGTTATGGGGCAGTAACAGCACACTTTTCAAAACGTGTTTTTCAGCCCGAAATAAACGCGTTTTTTCAGACAACTGAATCCCCATGTAACAGCAAGGCTCAGAATAGCCCACACACTCAGCTCTTAACCCCAGTGTGCAGAAAGTGTCAAAACGTGTTTTTCAGCAGAAATAAACATGTTTCTGCAAGTTTGGTCAACCCCATGTAAGTTATGGGGCAGTAAATGCACACTTTTCAAAACGTGTTTTTCAGCCCGAAATAAACGCGTTTTTTCAGACAACTGAATCCCCATGTAACATCAAGGCTCAGAAGAGCCCACACACTCAGCTCTTAAACCCAGTGTGCAGAAAGTGTCAAAATGTGTTTTTCAGCAGAAATAAACATGTTTCTGCAAGTTTGGTCAACCCCATGTAAGTTATGGGGCAGTAAATGCACACTTTTCAAAACGTGTTTTTCAGCCCGAAATAAACGCGTTTTTTCAGACAACTGAATCCCCATGTAACAGCAAGGCTCAGAAGAGCCCACACACTCAGCTCTTAACCCCAGTGTGCAGAAAGTGTCAAAACGTGTTTTTCAGCAGAAATAAACATGTTTCTGCAAGTTTGCTCAACCCCATGTGAGTTATGGGGCAGTAAATGCACACTTTTCAAAACGTGTTTTTCAGCCCGAAATAAACGCGTTTTTTCAGACAACTGAATCCCCATGTAACATCAAGGCTCAGAAGAGCCCACACACTCAGCTCTTAACCCCAGTGTGCAGAAAGTGTCAAAATGTGTTTTTCAGCAGAAATAAACATGTTTCTGCAAGTTTGGTCAACCCCATGTAAGTTATGGGGCAGTAAATGCACACTTTTCAAAACGTGTTTTTCAGCCCGAAATAAACGCGTTTTTTCAGACAACTGAATCTCCATGTAACAGCAAGGCTCAGAAGAGCCCACACACTCAGCTCTTAACCCCAGTGTGCAGAAAGTGTCAAAACGTGTTTTTCAGCAGAAATAAACATGTTTCTGCAAGTTTGGTCAACCCCATGTAAGTTATGGGGCATTAAATGCACACTTTTCAAAACGTGTTTTTCAGCCCGAAATAAACGCGTTTTTTCAGACAACTGAATCCCCATGTAACAGCAAGGCTCAGAAGAGCCCACACACTCAGCTCTTAACCCCAGTGTGCAGAAAGTGTCAAAACGTGTTTTTCAGCAGAAATAAACATGTTTCTGCAAGTTTGGTCAACCCCATGTAAGTTATGGGGCAGTAACAGCACACTTTTCAAAACGTGTTTTTCAGCCCGAAATAAACGCGTTTTTTCAGACAACTGAATCCCCATGTAACATCAAGGCTCAGAAGAGCCCACACACTCAGCTCTTAACCCCAGTGTGCAGAAAGTGTCAAAACGTGTTTTTCAGCAGAAATAAACATGTTTCTGCAAGTTTGGTCAACCCCATGTAAGTTATGGGGCAGTAAATGCACACTTTTCAAAACGTGTTTTTCAGCCCGAAATAAACGCGTTTTTTCAGACAACTGAATCCCCATGTAACAGCAAGGCTCAGAAGAGCCCACACACTCAGATCTTAACCCCATTGTGCAGAAAGTGTCAGAACGTGTTTTTCAGCAGAAATAAACATGTTTCTGCAAGTTTGGTCAACCCCATGTAAGTTATGGGGCAGTAAATGCACACTTTTCAAAACGTGTTTTTCAGCCCGAAATAAACGCGTTTTTTCAGACAACTGAATCCCCATGTAACAGCAAGGCTCAGAAGAGCCCACACACTCAGATCTTAACCCCATTGTGCAGAAAGTGTCAGAACGTGTTTTTCAGCAGAAATAAACATGTTTCTGCAAGTTTGGTCAACCCCATGTAAGTTATGGGGCAGTAAATGCACACTTTTCAAAACGTGTTTTTCAGCCCGAAATAAACGCGTTTTTTCAGACAACTGAATCCCCATGTAACAGCAAGGCTTAGAAGAGCCCACACACTCAGCTCTTAACCCCAGTGTGCAGAAAGTGTCAAAACGTGTTTTTCAGCAGAAATAAACATGTTTCTGCAAGTTTGGTCAACCCCATGTAAGTTATGGGGCAGTAAATGCACACTTTTCAAAACGTGTTTTTCAGCCCGAAATAAACGCGTTTTTTCAGACAACTGAATCCCCATGTAACAGCAAGGCTCAGAAGAGCCCACACACTCAGCTCTTAACCCCAGTGTGCAGAAAGTGTCAAAACGTGTTTTTCAGCAGAAATAAACATGTTTCTGCAAGTTTGGTCAACCCCATGTAAGTTATGGGGCAGTAAATGCACACTTTTCAAAACGTGTTTTTCAGCCCGAAATAAACGCGTTTTTTCAGACAACTGAATCCCCATGTAACAGCAAGGCTCAGAAGAGCCCACACACTCAGCTCTTAACCCCAGTGTGCAGAAAGTGTCAAAACGTGTTTTTCAGCAGAAATAAACATGTTTCTGCAAGTTTGGTCAACCCCATTTAAGTTATGGGGCAGTAAATGCACACTTTTCAAAACGTGTTTTTCAGCCCGAAATAAACGCGTTTTTTCAGACAACTGCATCCCCATGTAACAGCAAGGCTCAGAAGAGCACACACACTCAGCTCTTAACCCCAGTGTGCAGAAAGTGTCAAAACGTGTTTTTCAGCAGAAATAAACATGTTTCTGCAAGTTTGGTCAACCCCATTTAAGTTATGGGGCAGTAAATGCACACTTTTCAAAACGTGTTTTTCAGCCCGAAATAAACGCGTTTTTTCAGACAACTGAATCCCCATGTAACATCAAGGCTCAGAAGAGCCCACACACTCAGCTCTTAAACCCAGTGTGCAGAAAGTGTCAAAATGTGTTTTTCAGCAGAAATAAACATGTTTCTGCAAGTTTGGTCAACCCCATGTAAGTTATGGGGCAGTAAATGCACACTTTTCAAAACGTGTTTTTCAGCCCGAAATAAACGCGTTTTTTCAGACAACTGAATCCCCATGTAACAGCAAGGCTCAGAAGAGCCCACACACTCAGCTCTTAACCCCAGTGTGCAGAAAGTGTCAAAACGTGTTTTTCAGCAGAAATAAACATGTTTCTGCAAGTTTGGTCAACCCCATTTAAGTTATGGGGCAGTAAATGCACACTTTTCAAAACGTGTTTTTCAGCCCGAAATAAACGCGTTTTTTCAGACAATTGCATCCCCATGTAACAGCAAGGCTCAGAAGAGCACACACACTCAGCTCTTAACCCCAGTTGCAGAAAGTGTCAAAACGTGTTTTTCAGCAGAAATAAACATGTTTCTGCAAGTTTGGTCAACCCCATTTAAGTTATGGGGCAGTAAATGCACACTTTTCAAAACGTGTTTTTCAGCCCGAAATAAACGCGTTTTTTCAGACAACTGAATCCCCATGTAACATCAAGGCTCAGAAGAGCCCACACACTCAGCTCTTAAACCCAGTGTGCAGAAAGTGTCAAAATGTGTTTTTCAGCAGAAATAAACATGTTTCTGCAAGTTTGGTCAACCCCATGTAAGTTATGGGGCAGTAAATGCACACTTTTCAAAACGTGTTTTTCAGCCCGAAATAAACGCGTTTTTTCAGACAACTGAATCCCCATGTAACAGCAAGGCTCAGAAGAGCCCACACACTCAGCTCTTAACCCCAGTGTGCAGAAAGTGTCAAAACGTGTTTTTCAGCAGAAATAAACATGTTTCTGCAAGTTTGGTCAACCCCATGTGAGTTATGGGGCAGTAAATGCACACTTTTCAAAACGTGTTTTTCAGCCCGAAATAAACGCGTTTTTTCAGACAACTGAATCCCCATGTAACATCAAGGCTCAGAAGAGCCCACACACTCAGCTCTTAACCCCAGTGTGCAAAAAGTGTCAAAATGTGTTTTTCAGCAGAAATAAACATGTTTCTGCAAGTTTGGTCAACCCCATGTAAGTTATGGGGCAGTAAATGCACACTTTTCAAAACGTGTTTTTCAGCCCGAAATAAACGCGTTTTTTCAGACAACTGAATCTCCATGTAACAGCAAGGCTCAGAAGAGCCCACACACTCAGCTCTTAACCCCAGTGTGCAGAAAGTGTCAAAACGTGTTTTTCAGCAGAAATAAACATGTTTCTGCAAGTTTGGTCAACCCCATGTAAGTTATGGGGCAGTAAATGCACACTTTTCAAAACGTGTTTTTCAGCCCGAAATAAACGCGTTTTTTCAGACAACTGAATCCCCATGTAACAGCAAGGCTCAGAAGAGCCCACACACTCAGCTCTTAACCCCAGTGTGCAGAAAGTGTCAAAACGTGTTTTTCAGCAGAAATAAACATGTTTCTGCAAGTTTGGTCAACCCCATGTAAGTTATGGGGCAGTAAATGCACACTTTTCAAAACGTGTTTTTCAGCCCGAAATAAACGCGTTTTTTCAGACAACTGAATCCCCATGTAACAGCAAGGCTCAGAAGAGCCCACACACTCAGCTCTTAACCCCAGTGTGCAGAAAGTGTCAAAACGTGTTTTTCAGCAGAAATAAACATGTTTCTGCAAGTTTGGTCAACCCCATTTAAGTTATGGGGCAGTAAATGCACACTTTTCAAAACGTGTTTTTCAGCCCGAAATAAACGCGTTTTTTCAGACAACTGCATCCCCATGTAACAGCAAGGCTCAGAAGAGCACACACACTCAGCTCTTAACCCCAGTGTGCAGAAAGTGTCAAAACGTGTTTTTCAGCAGAAATAAACATGTTTCTGCAAGTTTGGTCAACCCCATGTAAGTTATGGGGCAGTAACAGCACACTTTTCAAAACGTGTTTTTCAGCCCGAAATAAACGCGTTTTTTCAGACAACTGAATCCCCATGTAACAGCAAGGCTCAGAAGAGCCCACACACTCAGCTCTTAACCCCAGTGTGCAGAAAGTGTCAAAACGTGTTTTTCAGCAGAAATAAACATGTTTCTGCAAGTTTGGTCAACCCCATGTAAGTTATGGGGCAGTAAATGCACACTTTTCAAAACGTGTTTTTCAGCCCGAAATAAACGCGTTTTTTCAGACAACTGAATCCCCATGTAACATCAAGGCTCAGAAGAGCCCACACACTCAGCTCTTAAACCCAGTGTGCAGAAAGTGTCAAAATGTGTTTTTCAGCAGAAATAAACATGTTTCTGCAAGTTTGGTCAACCCCATGTAAGTTATGGGGCAGTAAATGCACACTTTTCAAAACGTGTTTTTCAGCCCGAAATAAACGCGTTTTTTCAGACAACTGAATCCCCATGTAACAGCAAGGCTCAGAAGAGCCCACACACTCAGCTCTTAACCCCAGTGTGCAGAAAGTGTCAAAACGTGTTTTTCAGCAGAAATAAACATGTTTCTGCAAGTTTGGTCAACCCCATGTAAGTTATGGGGCAGTAAATGCACACTTTTCAAAACGTGTTTTTCAGCCCGAAATAAACGCGTTTTTTCAGACAACTGAATCCCCATGTAACAGCAAGGCTCAGAAGAGCCCACACACTCAGATCTTAACCCCATTGTGCAGAAAGTGTCAGAACGTATTTTTCAGCAGAAATAAACATGTTTCTGCAAGTTTGGTCAACCCCATGTAAGTTATGGGGCAGTAAATGCACACTTTTCAAAACGTGTTTTTCAGCCCGAAATAAACGCGTTTTTTCAGACAACTGAATCCCCATGTAACATCAAGGCTCAGAAGAGCCCACACACTCAGATCTTAACCCCAGTGTGCAGAAAGTGTCAAAACGTGTTTTTCAGCAGAAATAAACATGTTTCTGCAAGTTTGGTCAACCCCTTGTAAGTTATGGGGCAGTAAATGCACACTTTTCAAAACGTGTTTTTCAGCCCGAAATAAACGCGTTTTTTCAGACAACTGAATCCCCATGTAACATCAAGGCTCAGAAGAGCCCACACACTCAGATCTTAACCCCAGTGTGCAGAAAGTGTCAAAACATGTTTTTCAGCAGAAATAAACATGTTTCTGCAAGTTTGGTCAACCCCATGTAAGTTATGGGGCAGTAAATGCACACTTTTCAAAACGTGTTTTTCAGCCCGAAATAAACGCGTTTTTTCAGACAACTGAATCCCCATGTAACAGCAAGGCTCAGAAGAGCCCACACACTCAGCTCTTAACCCCAGTGTGCAGAAAGTGTCAAAACGTGTTTTTCAGCAGAAATAAACATGTTTCTGCAAGTTTGGTCAACCCCATGTAAGTTATGGGGCAGTAAATGCACACTTTTCAAAACGTGTTTTTCAGCCCGAAATAAACGCGTTTTTTCAGACAACTGAATCCCCATGTAACAGCAAGGCTCAGAAGAGCCCACACACTCAGCTCTTAACCCCAGTGTGCAGAAAGTGTCAAAACGTGTTTTTCAGCAGAAATAAACATGTTTCTGCAAGTTTGGTCAACCCCATGTAAGTTATGGGGCAGTAAATGCACACTTTTCAAAACGTGTTTTTCAGCCCGAAATAAACGCGTTTTTTCAGACAACTGAATCCCCATGTAACAGCAAGGCTCAGAAGAGCCCACACACTCAGCTCTTAACCCCAGTGTGCAGAAAGTGTCAAAACATGTTTTTCAGCAGAAATAAACATGTTTCTGCAAGTTTGGTCAACCCCATGTAAGTTATGGGGCAGTAAATGCACACTTTTCAAAACGTGTTTTTCAGCCCGAAATAAACGCGTTTTTTCAGACAACTGAATCCCCATGTAACAGCAAGGCTCAGAAGAGCCCACACACTCAGCTCTTAACCCCAGTGTGCAGAAAGTGTCAAAACGTGTTTTTCAGCAGAAATAAACATGTTTCTGCAAGTTTGGTCAACCCCATTTAAGTTATGGGGCAGTAAATGCACACTTTTCAAAACGTGTTTTTCAGCCCGAAATAAACGCGTTTTTTCAGACAACTGAATCCCCATGTAACATCAAGGCTCAGAAGAGCCCACACACTCAGCTCTTAAACCCAGTGTGCAGAAAGTGTCAAAATGTGTTTTTCAGCAGAAATAAACATGTTTCTGCAAGTTTGGTCAACCCCATGTAAGTTATGGGGCAGTAAATGCACACTTTTCAAAACGTGTTTTTCAGCCCGAAATAAACGCGTTTTTTCAGACAACTGAATCCCCATGTAACAGCAAGGCTCAGAAGAGCCCACACACTCAGCTCTTAACCCCAGTGTGCAGAAAGTGTCAAAACGTGTTTTTCAGCAGAAATAAACATGTTTCTGCAAGTTTGGTCAACCCCATGTGAGTTATGGGGCAGTAAATGCACACTTTTCAAAACGTGTTTTTCAGCCCGAAATAAACGCGTTTTTTCAGACAACTGAATCCCCATGTAACATCAAGGCTCAGAAGAGCCCACACACTCAGCTCTTAACCCCAGTGTGCAAAAAGTGTCAAAATGTGTTTTTCAGCAGAAATAAACATGTTTCTGCAAGTTTGGTCAACCCCATGTAAGTTATGGGGCAGTAAATGCACACTTTTCAAAACGTGTTTTTCAGCCCGAAATAAACGCGTTTTTTCAGACAACTGAATCTCCATGTAACAGCAAGCCTCAGAAGAGCCCACACACTCAGCTCTTAACCCCAGTGTGCAGAAAGTGTCAAAACGTGTTTTTCAGCAGAAATAAACATGTTTCTGCAAGTTTGGTCAACCCCATGTAAGTTATGGGGCAGTAAATGCACACTTTTCAAAACGTGTTTTTCAGCCCGAAATAAACGCGTTTTTTCAGACAACTGAATCCCCATGTAACATCAAGGCTCAGAAGAGCCCACACACTCAGCTCTTAAACCCAGTGTGCAGAAAGTGTCAAAATGTGTTTTTCAGCAGAAATAAACATGTTTCTGCAAGTTTGGTCAACCCCATGTAAGTTATGGGGCAGTAAATGCACACTTTTCAAAACGTGTTTTTCAGCCCGAAATAAACGCGTTTTTTCAGACAACTGAATCCCCATGTAACAGCAAGGCTCAGAAGAGCCCACACACTCAGCTCTTAACCCCAGTGTGCAGAAAGTGTCAAAACGTGTTTTTCAGCAGAAATAAACATGTTTCTGCAAGTTTGGTCAACCCCATGTGAGTTATGGGGCAGTAAATGCACACTTTTCAAAACGTGTTTTTCAGCCCGAAATAAACGCGTTTTTTCAGACAACTGAATCCCCATGTAACATCAAGGCTCAGAAGAGCCCACACACTCAGCTCTTAACCCCAGTGTGCAAAAAGTGTCAAAATGTGTTTTTCAGCAGAAATAAACATGTTTCTGCAAGTTTGGTCAACCCCATGTAAGTTATGGGGCAGTAAATGCACACTTTTCAAAACGTGTTTTTCAGCCCGAAATAAACGCGTTTTTTCAGACAACTGAATCTCCATGTAACAGCAAGCCTCAGAAGAGCCCACACACTCAGCTCTTAACCCCAGTGTGCAGAAAGTGTCAAAACGTGTTTTTCAGCAGAAATAAACATGTTTCTGCAAGTTTGGTCAACCCCATGTAAGTTATGGGGCAGTAAATGCACACTTTTCAAAACGTGTTTTTCAGCCCGAAATAAACGCGTTTTTTCAGACAACTGAATCCCCATGTAACAGCAAGGCTCAGAAGAGCCCACACACTCAGCTCTTAACCCCAGTGTGCAGAAAGTGTCAAAACGTGTTTTTCAGCAGAAATAAACATGTTTCTGCAAGTTTGGTCAACCCCATGTAAGTTATGGGGCAGTAAATGCACACTTTTCAAAACGTGTTTTTCAGCCCGAAATAAACGCGTTTTTTCAGACAACTGAATCCCCATGTAACAGCAAGGCTCAGAAGAGCCCACACACTCAGCTCTTAACCCCAGTGTGCAGAAAGTGTCAAAACGTGTTTTTCAGCAGAAATAAACATGTTTCTGCAAGTTTGGTCAACCCCATTTAAGTTATGGGGCAGTAAATGCACACTTTTCAAAACGTGTTTTTCAGCCCGAAATAAACGCGTTTTTTCAGACAACTGCATCCCCATGTAACAGCAAGGCTCAGAAGAGCACACACACTCAGCTCTTAACCCCAGTGTGCAGAAAGTGTCAAAACGTGTTTTTCAGCAGAAATAAACATGTTTCTGCAAGTTTGGTCAACCCCATGTAAGTTATGGGGCAGTAACAGCACACTTTTCAAAACGTGTTTTTCAGCCCGAAATAAACGCGTTTTTTCAGACAACTGAATCCCCATGTAACAGCAAGGCTCAGAAGAGCCCACACACTCAGCTCTTAACCCCAGTGTGCAGAAAGTGTCAAAACGTGTTTTTCAGCAGAAATAAACATGTTTCTGCAAGTTTGGTCAACCCCATGTAAGTTATGGGGCAGTAAATGCACACTTTTCAAAACGTGTTTTTCAGCCCGAAATAAACGCGTTTTTTCAGACAACTGAATCCCCATGTAACATCAAGGCTCAGAAGAGCCCACACACTCAGCTCTTAAACCCAGTGTGCAGAAAGTGTCAAAATGTGTTTTTCAGCAGAAATAAACATGTTTCTGCAAGTTTGGTCAACCCCATGTAAGTTATGGGGCAGTAAATGCACCCTTTTCAAAACGTGTTTTTCAGCCCGAAATAAACGCGTTTTTTCAGACAACTGAATCCCCATGTAACAGCAAGGCTCAGAAGAGCCCACACACTCAGCTCTTAACCCCAGTGTGCAGAAAGTGTCAAAACGTGTTTTTCAGCAGAAATAAACATGTTTCTGCAAGTTTGGTCAACCCCATGTAAGTTATGGGGCAGTAAATGCACACTTTTCAAAACGTGTTTTTCAGCCCGAAATAAACGCGTTTTTTCAGACAACTGAATCCCCATGTAACAGCAAGGCTCAGAAGAGCCCACACACTCAGCTCTTAACCCCAGTGTGCAGAAAGTGTCAAAACGTGTTTTTCAGCAGAAATAAACATGTTTCTGCAAGTTTGGTCAACCCCATTTAAGTTATGGGGCAGTAAATGCACACTTTTCAAAACGTGTTTTTCAGCCCGAAATAAACACGTTTTTTCAGACAACTGCATCCCCATGTAACAGCAAGGCTCAGAAGAGCACACACACTCAGCTCTTAACCCCAGTGTGCAGAAAGTGTCAAAACGTGTTTTTCAGCAGAAATAAACATTTTTCTGCAAGTTTGGTCAACCCCATGTAAGTTATGGGGCAGTAACAGCACACTTTTCAAAACGTGTTTTTCAGCCCGAAATAAACGCGTTTTTTCAGACAACTGAATCCCCATGTAACAGCAAGGCTCAGAAGAGCCCACACACTCAGCTCTTAACCCCAGTGTGCAGAAAGTGTCAAAACGTGTTTTTCAGAAGAAATAAACATGTTTCTGCAAGTTTGGTCAACCCCATGTAAGTTATGGGGCAGTAAATGCACACTTTTCAAAACGTGTTTTTCAGCCCGAAATAAACGCGTTTTTTCAGACAACTGAATCCCCATGTAACATCAAGGCTCAGAAGAGCCCACACACTCAGCTCTTAAACCCAGTGTGCAGAAAGTGTCAAAATGTGTTTTTCAGCAGAAATAAACATGTTTCTGCAAGTTTGGTCAACCCCATGTAAGTTATGGGGCAGTAAATGCACACTTTTCAAAACGTGTTTTTCAGCCCGAAATAAACGCGTTTTTTCAGACAACTGAATCCCCATGTAACAGCAAGGCTCAGAAGAGCCCACACACTCAGCTCTTAACCCCAGTGTGCAGAAAGTGTCAAAACGTGTTTTTCAGCAGAAATAAACATGTTTCTGCAAGTTTGGTCAACCCCATGTAAGTTATGGGGCAGTAAATGCACACTTTTCAAAACGTGTTTTTCAGCCCGAAATAAACGCGTTTTTTCAGACAACTGAATCCCCATGTAACAGCAAGGCTCAGAAGAGCCCACACACTCAGCTCTTAACCCCAGTGTGCAGAAAGTGTCAAAACGTGTTTTTCAGCAGAAATAAACATGTTTCTGCAAGTTTGGTCAACCCCATGTAAGTTATGGGGCAGTAAATGCACACTTTTCAAAACGTGTTTTTCAGCCCGAAATAAACGCGTTTTTTCAGACAACTGAATCCCCATGTAACAGCAAGGCTCAGAAGAGCCCACACACTCAGCTCTTAACCCCAGTGTGCAGAAAGTGTCAAAACGTGTTTTTCAGCAGAAATAAACATGTTTCTGCAAGTTTGGTCAACCCCATGTAAGTTATGGGGCAGTAAATGCACACTTTTCAAAACGTGTTTTTCAGCCCGAAATAAACGCGTTTTTTCAGACAACTGAATCCCCATGTAACAGCAAGGCTCAGAAGAGCCCACACACTCAGCTCTTAACCCCAGTGTGCAGAAAGTGTCAAAACGTGTTTTTCAGCAGAAATAAACATGTTTCTGCAAGTTTGGTCAACCCCATTTAAGTTATGGGGCAGTAAATGCACACTTTTCAAAACGTGTTTTTCAGCCCGAAATAAACGCGTTTTTTCAGACAACTGCATCCCCATGTAACAGCAAGGCTCAGAAGAGCACACACACTCAGCTCTTAACCCCAGTGTGCAGAAAGTGTCAAAACGTGTTTTTCAGCAGAAATAAACATGTTTCTGCAAGTTTGGTCAACCCCATTTAAGTTATGGGGCAGTAAATGCACACTTTTCAAAACGTGTTTTTCAGCCCGAAATAAACGCGTTTTTTCAGACAACTGAATCCCCATGTAACATCAAGGCTCAGAAGAGCCCACACACTCAGCTCTTAAACCCAGTGTGCAGAAAGTGTCAAAATGTGTTTTTCAGCAGAAATAAACATGTTTCTGCAAGTTTGGTCAACCCCATGTAAGTTATGGGGCAGTAAATGCACACTTTTCAAAACGTGTTTTTCAGCCCGAAATAAACGCGTTTTTTCAGACAACTGAATCCCCATGTAACAGCAAGGCTCAGAAGAGCCCACACAGTCAGCTCTTAACCCCAGTGTGCAGAAAGTGTCAAAACGTGTTTTTCAGCAGAAATAAACATGTTTCTGCAAGTTTGGTCAACCCCATGTAAGTTATGGGGCAGTAACAGCACACTTTTCAAAACGTGTTTTTCAGCCCCATAATAAACGCGTTTTTTCAGACAACTGCATCCCCATGTAACAGCAAGGCTCAGAAGAGCACACACACTCAGCTCTTAACCCCAGTGTGCAGAAAGTGTCAAAACGTGTTTTTCAGCAGAAATAAACATGTTTCTGCAAGTTTGGTCAACCCCATTTAAGTTATGGGGCAGTAAATGCACACTTTTCAAAACGTGTTTTTCAGCCCGAAATAAACGCGTTTTTTCAGACAACTGCTTCCCCATGTAACAGCAAGGCTCAGAAGAGCACACACACTCAGCTCTTAACCCCAGTGTGCAGAAAGTGTCAAAACGTGTTTTTCAGCAGAAATAAACATGTTTCTGCAAGTTTGGTCAACCCCATTTAAGTTATGGGGCAGTAAATGCACACTTTTCAAAACGTGTTTTTCAGCCCGAAATAAACGCGTTTTTTCAGACAACTGAATCCCCATGTAACATCAAGGCTCAGAAGAGCCCACACACTCAGCTCTTAAACCCAGTGTGCAGAAAGTGTCATAATGTGTTTTTCAGCAGAAATAAACATGTTTCTGCAAGTTTGGTCAACC
The DNA here is from genome assembly GCF_059453375.1 of Lepisosteus platostomus. Taxonomy (NCBI): domain Eukaryota; kingdom Metazoa; phylum Chordata; class Actinopteri; order Semionotiformes; family Lepisosteidae; genus Lepisosteus; species Lepisosteus platostomus. Next base: position 46,270,256 of record NC_142616.1, read on the forward strand.
CCATGTAAGTTATGGGGCAGTAAATGCACACTTTTCAAAACGTGTTTTTCAGCCCGAAATAAACGCGTTTTTTCAGACAACTGAATCCCCATGTAACAGCAAGGCTCAGAAGAGCCCACACACTCAGCTCTTAACCCCAGTGTGCAGAAAGTGTCAAAACGTGTTTTTCAGCAGAAATAAACATGTTTCTGCAAGTTTGGTCAACCCCATGTAAGTTATGGGGCAGTAAATGCACACTTTTCAAAACGTGTTTTTCAGCCCGAAATAAACGCGTTTTTTCAGACAACTGAATCCCCATGTAACATCAAGGCTCAGAAGAGCCCACACACTCAGCTCTTAACCCCAGTGTGCAGAAAGTGTCAAAACGTGTTTTTCAGCAGAAATAAACATGTTTCTGCAAGTTTGGTCAACCCCATGTAAGTTATGGGGCAGTAAATGCACACTTTTCAAAACGTGTTTTTCAGCCCGAAATAAACGCGTTTTTTCAGACAACTGAATCCCCATGTAACAGCAAGGCTCAGAAGAGCCCACACACTCAGCTCTTAACCCCAGTGTGCAGAAAGTGTCAAAACGTGTTTTTCAGCAGAAATAAACATGTTTCTGCAAGTTTGGTCAACCCCATGTAAGTTATGGGGCAGTAACAGCACACTTTTCAAAACGTGTTTTTCAGCCCGAAATAAACGCGTTTTTTCAGACAACTGAATCCCCATGTAACAGCAAGGCTCAGAAGAGCCCACACACTCAGATCTTAACCCCAGTGTGCAGAAAGTGTCAGAACGTGTTTTTCAGCAGAAATAAACATGTTTCTGCAAGTTTGGTCAACCCCATGTAAGTTATGGGGCAGTAAATGCACACTTTTCAAAACGTGTTTTTCAGCCCGAAATAAACGCGTTTTTTCAGACAACTGAATCCCCATGTAACATCAAGGCTCAGAAGAGCCCACACACTCAGCTCTTAACCCCAGTGTGCAGAAAGTGTCAAAACGTGTTTTTCAGCAGAAATAAACATGTTTCTGCAAGTTTGGTCAACCCCATGTAAGTTATGGGGCAGTAAATGCACACTTTTCAAAACGTGTTTTTCAGCCCGAAATAAACGCGTTTTTTCAGACAACTGAATCCCCATGTAACAGCAAGGCTCAGAAGAGCCCACACCCTCAGCTCTTAACCCCAGTGTGCAGAAAGTGTCAAAACGTGTTTTTCAGCAGAAATAAACATGTTTCTGCAAGTTTGGTCAACCCCATGTAAGTTATGGGGCAGTAAATGCACACTTTTCAAAACGTGTTTTTCAGCCCGAAATAAACGCGTTTTTTCAGACAACTGAATCCCCATGTAACAGCAAGGCTCAGAAGAGCCCACAAACTCAGCTCTTAACCCCAGTGTGCAGAAAGTGTCAAAACGTGTTTTTCAGCAGAAATAAACATGTTTCTGCAAGTTTGGTCAACCCCATGTAAGTTATGGGGCAGTAAATGCACACTTTTCAAAACGTGTTTTTCAGCCCGAAATAAACGCGTTTTTTCAGACAACTGAATCCCCATGTAACAGCAAGGCTCAGAAGAGCCCACACACTCAGCTCTTAACCCCAGTGTGCAGAAAGTGTCAAAACGTGTTTTTCAGCAGAAATAAACATGTTTCTGCAAGTTTGGTCAACCCCATTTAAGTTATGGGGCAGTAAATGCACACTTTTCAAAACGTGTTTTTCAGCCCAAAATAAACGCGTTTTTTCAGACAACTGAATCCCCATGTAACAGCAAGGCTCAGAAGAGCACACACACTCAGCTCTTAACCCCAGTGTGCAGAAAGTGTCAAAACGTGTTTTTCAGCAGAAATAAACATGTTTCTGCAAGTTTGGTCAACCCCATGTAAGTTATGGGGCAGTAACAGCACACTTTTCAAAACGTGTTTTTCAGCCCGAAATAAACGCGTTTTTTCAGACAACTGAATCCCCATGTAACAGCAAGGCTCAGAAGAGCCCACGCACTCAGCTCTTAACCCCAGTGTGCAGAAAGTGTCAAAACGTGTTTTTCAGCAGAAATAAACATGTTTCTGCAAGTTTGGTCAACCCCATGTAAGTTATGGGGCAGTAAATGCACACTTTTCAAAACGTGTTTTTCAGCCCGAAATAAACGCGTTTTTTCAGACAACTGAATCCCCATGTAACATCAAGGCTCAGAAGAGCCCACACACTCAGCTCTTAAACCCAGTCTGCAGAAAGTGTCAAAATGTGTTTTTCAGCAGAAATAAACATGTTTCTGCAAGTTTGGTCAACCCCATGTAAGTTATGGGGCAGTAAATGCACACTTTTCAAAACGTGTTTTTCAGCCCGAAATAAACGCGTTTTTTCAGACAACTGAATCCCCATGTAACAGCAAGGCTCAGAAGAGCCCACACACTCAGCTCTTAACCCCAGTGTGCAGAAAGTGTCAAAACGTGTTTTTCAGCAGAAATAAACATGTTTCTGCAAGTTTGGTCAACCCCATTTAAGTTATGGGGCAGTAAATGCACACTTTTCAAAACGTGTTTTTCAGCCCAAAATAAACGCGTTTTTTCAGACAACTGAATCCCCATGTAACAGCAAGGCTCAGAAGAGCCCACACACTCAGCTCTTAACCCCAGTGTGCAGAAAGTGTCAAAACGTGTTTTTCAGCAGAAATAAACATGTTTCTGCAAGTTTGGTCAACCCCATTTAAGTTATGGGGCAGTAAATGCACACTTTTCAAAACGTGTTTTTCAGCCCAAAATAAACGCGTTTTTTCAGACAACTGAATCCCCATGTAACAGCAAGGCTCAGAAGAGCACACACACTCAGCTCTTAACCCCAGTGTGCAGAAAGTGTCAAAACGTGTTTTTCAGCAGAAATAAACATGTTTCTGCAAGTTTGGTCAACCCCATGTAAGTTATGGGGCAGTAACAGCACACTTTTCAAAACGTGTTTTTCAGCCCGAAATAAACGCGTTTTTTCAGACAACTGCATCCCCATGTAACAGCAAGGCTCAGAAGAGCACACACACTCAGCTCTTAACCCCAGTGTGCAGAAAGTGTCAAAACGTGTTTTTCAGCAGAAATAAACATGTTTCTGCAAGTTTGGTCAACCCCATGTAAGTTATGGGGCAGTAACAGCACACTTTTCAAAACGTGTTTTTCAGCCCGAAATAAACGCGTTTTTTCAGACAACTGAATCCCCATGTAACAGCAAGGCTCAGAAGAGCCCACACACTCAGCTCTTAACCCCAGTGTGCAGAAAGTGTCAAAACGTGTTTTTCAGCAGAAATAAACATGTTTCTGCAAGTTTGGTCAACCCCATGTAAGTTATGGGGCAGTAAATGCACACTTTTCAAAACGTGTTTTTCAGCCCGAAATAAACGCGTTTTTTCAGACAACTGAATCCCCATGTAACATCAAGGCTCAGAAGAGCCCACACACTCAGCTCTTAAACCCAGTGTGCAGAAAGTGTCAAAATGTGTTTTTCAGCAGAAATAAACATGTTTCTGCAAGTTTGGTCAACCCCATGTAAGTTATGGGGCAGTAAATGCACACTTTTCAAAACGTGTTTTTCAGCCCGAAATAAACGCGTTTTTTCAGACAACTGAATCCCCATGTAACAGCAAGGCTCAGAAGAGCCCACACACTCAGCTCTTAACCCCAGTGTGCAGAAAGTGTCAAAACGTGTTTTTCAGCAGAAATAAACATGTTTCTGCAAGTTTGGTCAACCCCATGTAAGTTATGGGGCAGTAAATGCACACTTTTCAAAACGTGTTTTTCAGCCCGAAATAAACGCGTTTTTTCAGACAACTGAATCCCCATGTAACAGCAAGGCTCAGAAGAGCCCACACACTCAGCTCTTAACCCCAGTGTGCAGAAAGTGTCAAAACGTGTTTTTCAGCAGAAATAAACATGTTTCTGCAAGTTTGGTCAACCCCATTTAAGTTATGGGGCAGTAAATGCACACTTTTCAAAACGTGTTTTTCAGCCCGAAATAAACACGTTTTTTCAGACAACTGCATCCCCATGTAACAGCAAGGCTCAGAAGAGCACACACACTCAGCTCTTAACCCCAGTGTGCAGAAAGTGTCAAAACGTGTTTTTCAGCAGAAATAAACATGTTTCTGCAAGTTTGGTCAACCCCATGTAAGTTATGGGGCAGTAACAGCACACTTTTCAAAACGTGTTTTTCAGCCCGAAATAAACGCGTTTTTTCAGACAACTGAATCCCCATGTAACAGCAAGGCTCAGAAGAGCCCACACACTCAGCTCTTAACCCCAGTGTGCAGAAAGTGTCAAAACGTGTTTTTCAGCAGAAATAAACATGTTTCTGCAAGTTTGGTCAACCCCATGTAAGTTATGGGGCAGTAAATGCACACTTTTCAAAACGTGTTTTTCAGCCCGAAATAAACGCGTTTTTTCAGACAACTGAATCCCCATGTAACATCAAGGCTCAGAAGAGCCCACACACTCAGCTCTTAAACCCAGTGTGCAGAAAGTGTCAAAATGTGTTTTTCAGCAGAAATAAACATGTTTCTGCAAGTTTGGTCAACCCCATGTAAGTTATGGGGCAGTAAATGCACACTTTTCAAAACGTGTTTTTCAGCCCGAAATAAACGCGTTTTTTCAGACAACTGAATCCCCATGTAACAGCAAGGCTCAGAAGAGCCCACACACTCAGCTCTTAACCCCAGTGTGCAGAAAGTGTCAAAACGTGTTTTTCAGCAGAAATAAACATGTTTCTGCAAGTTTGGTCAACCCCATGTAAGTTATGGGGCAGTAAATGCACACTTTTCAAAACGTGTTTTTCAGCCCGAAATAAACGCGTTTTTTCAGACAACTGAATCCCCATGTAACAGCAAGGCTCAGAAGAGCCCACACACTCAGCTCTTAACCCCAGTGTGCAGAAAGTGTCAAAACGTGTTTTTCAGCAGAAATAAACATGTTTCTGCAAGTTTGGTCAACCCCATGTAAGTTATGGGGCAGTAAATGCACACTTTTCAAAACGTGTTTTTCAGCCCGAAATAAACGCGTTTTTTCAGACAACTGAATCCCCATGTAACAGCAAGGCTCAGAAGAGCCCACACACTCAGCTCTTAACCCCAGTGTGCAGAAAGTGTCAAAACGTGTTTTTCAGCAGAAATAAACATGTTTCTGCAAGTTTGGTCAACCCCATGTAAGTTATGGGGCAGTAAATGCACACTTTTCAAAACGTGTTTTTCAGCCCGAAATAAACGCGTTTTTTCAGACAACTGAATCCCCATGTAACAGCAAGGCTCAGAAGAGCCCACACACTCAGCTCTTAACCCCAGTGTGCAGAAAGTGTCAAAACGTGTTTTTCAGCAGAAATAAACATGTTTCTGCAAGTTTGGTCAACCCCATTTAAGTTATGGGGCAGTAAATGCACACTTTTCAAAACGTGTTTTTCAGCCCGAAATAAACGCGTTTTTTCAGACAACTGCATCCCCATGTAACAGCAAGGCTCAGAAGAGCACACACACTCAGCTCTTAACCCCAGTGTGCAGAAAGTGTCAAAACGTGTTTTTCAGCAGAAATAAACATGTTTCTGCAAGTTTGGTCAACCCCATGTAAGTTATGGGGCAGTAAATGCACACTTTTCAAAACGTGTTTTTCAGCCCGAAATAAACGCGTTTTTTCAGACAACTGAATCCCCATGTAACAGCAAGGCTCAGAAGAGCCCACACACTCAGCTCTTAACCCCAGTGTGCAGAAAGTGTCAAAACGTGTTTTTCAGCAGAAATAAACATGTTTCTGCAAGTTTGGTCAACCCCATGTAAGTTATGGGGCAGTAACAGCACACTTTTCAAAACGTGTTTTTCAGCCCCATAATAAACGCGTTTTTTCAGACAACTGCATCCCCATGTAACAGCAAGGCTCAGAAGAGCACACACACTCAGCTCTTAACCCCAGTGTGCAGAAAGTGTCAAAACGTGTTTTTCACCAGAAATAAACATGTTTCTGCAAGTTTGGTCAACCCCATTTAAGTTATGGGGCAGTAAATGCACACTTTTCAAAACGTGTTTTTCAGCCCGAAATAAACGCGTTTTTTCAGACAACTGCTTCCCCATGTAACAGCAAGGCTCAGAAGAGCACACACACTCAGCTCTTAACCCCAGTGTGCAGAAAGTGTCAAAACGTGTTTTTCAGCAGAAATAAACATGTTTCTGCAAGTTTGGTCAACCCCATTTAAGTTATGGGGCAGTAAATGCACACTTTTCAAAACGTGTTTTTCAGCCCGAAATAAACGCGTTTTTTCAGACAACTGAATCCCCATGTAACATCAAGGCTCAGAAGAGCCCACACACTCAGCTCTTAAACCCAGTGTGCAGAAAGTGTCATAATGTGTTTTTCAGCAGAAATAAACATGTTTCTGCAAGTTTGGTCAACCCCATGTAAGTTATGGGGCAGTAAATGCACACTTTTCAAAACGTGTTTTTCAGCCCGAAATAAACGCGTTTTTTCAGACAACTGAATCCCCATGTAACAGCAAGGCTCAGAAGAGCCCACACACTCAGCTCTTAACCCCAGTGTGCAGAAAGTGTCAAAACGTGTTTTTCAGCAGAAATAAACATGTTTCTGCAAGTTTGGTCAACCCCATGTAAGTTATGGGGCAGTAAATGCACACTTTTCAAAACGTGTTTTTCAGCCCGAAATAAACGCGTTTTTTCAGACAACTGAATCCCCATGTAACATCAAGGCTCAGAAGAGCCCACACACTCAGCTCTTAACCCCAGTGTGCAGAAAGTGTCAAAACGTGTTTTTCAGCAGAAATAAACATGTTTCTGCAAGTTTGGTCAACCCCATGTAAGTTATGGGGCAGTAAATGCACACTTTTCAAAACGTGTTTTTCAGCCCGAAATAAACGCGTTTTTTCAGACAACTGAATCCCCATGTTACAGCAAGGCTCAGAAGAGCCCACACACTCAGCTCTTAACCCCAGTGTGCAGAAAGTGTCAAAACGTGTTTTTCAGCAGAAATAAACATGTTTCTGCAAGTTTGGTCAACCCCATGTAAGTTATGGGGCAGTAACAGCACACTTTTCAAAACGTGTTTTTCAGCCCGAAATAAACGCGTTTTTTCAGACAACTGAATCCCCATGTAACAGCAAGGCTCAGAAGAGCCCACACACTCAGATCTTAACCCCAGTGTGCAGAAAGTGTCAGAACGTGTTTTTCAGCAGAAATAAACATGTTTCTGCAAGTTTGGTCAACCCCATGTAAGTTATGGGGCAGTAAATGCACACTTTTCAAAACGTGTTTTTCAGCCCGAAATAAACGCGTTTTTTCAGACAACTGAATCCCCATGTAACATCAAGGCTCAGAAGAGCCCACACACTCAGCTCTTAACCCCAGTGTGCAGAAAGTGTCAAAACGTGTTTTTCAGCAGAAATAAACATGTTTCTGCAAGTTTGGTCAACCCCATGTAAGTTATGGGGCAGTAAATGCACACTTTTCAAAACGTGTTTTTCAGCCCGAAATAAACGCGTTTTTTCAGACAACTGAATCCCCATGTAACAGCAAGGCTCAGAAGAGCCCACACCCTCAGCTCTTAACCCCAGTGTGCAGAAAGTGTCAAAACGTGTTTTTCAGCAGAAATAAACATGTTTCTGCAAGTTTGGTCAACCCCATGTAAGTTATGGGGCAGTAAATGCACACTTTTCAAAACGTGTTTTTCAGCCCGAAATAAACGCGTTTTTTCAGACAACTGAATCCCCATGTAACAGCAAGGCTCAGAAGAGCCCACAAACTCAGCTCTTAACCCCAGTGTGCAGAAAGTGTCAAAACGTGTTTTTCAGCAGAAATAAACATGTTTCTGCAAGTTTGGTCAACCCCATGTAAGTTATGGGGCAGTAAATGCACACTTTTCAAAACGTGTTTTTCAGCCCGAAATAAACGCGTTTTTTCAGACAACTGAATCCCCATGTAACAGCAAGGCTCAGAAGAGCACACACACTCAGCTCTTAACCCCAGTGTGCAGAAAGTGTCAAAACGTGTTTTTCAGCAGAAATAAACATGTTTCTGCAAGTTTGGTCAACCCCATGTAAGTTATGGGGCAGTAACAGCACACTTTTCAAAACGTGTTTTTCAGCCCGAAATAAACGCGTTTTTTCAGACAACTGAATCCCCATGTAACAGCAAGGCTCAGAAGAGCCCACACACTCAGCTCTTAACCCCAGTGTGCAGAAAGTGTCAAAACGTGTTTTTCAGCAGAAATAAACATGTTTCTGCAAGTTTGGTCAACCCCATGTAAGTTATGGGGCAGTAAATGCACACTTTTCAAAACGTGTTTTTCAGCCCGAAATAAACGCGTTTTTTCAGACAACTGAATCCCCATGTAACATCAAGGCTCAGAAGAGCCCACACACTCAGCTCTTAAACCCAGTCTGCAGAAAGTGTCAAAATGTGTTTTTCAGCAGAAATAAACATGTTTCTGCAAGTTTGGTCAACCCCATGTAAGTTATGGGGCAGTAAATGCACACTTTTCAAAACGTGTTTTTCAGCCCGAAATAAACGCGTTTTTTCAGACAACTGAATCCCCATGTAACAGCAAGGCTCAGAAGAGCCCACACACTCAGCTCTTAACCCCAGTGTGCAGAAAGTGTCAAAACGTGTTTTTCAGCAGAAATAAACATGTTTCTGCAAGTTTGGTCAACCCCATTTAAGTTATGGGGCAGTAAATGCACACTTTTCAAAACGTGTTTTTCAGCCCAAAAAAAACGCGTTTTTTCAGACAACTGAATCCCCATGTAACAGCAAGGCTCAGAAGAGCCCACACACTCAGCTCTTAACCCCAGTGTGCAGAAAGTGTCAAAACGTGTTTTTCAGCAGAAATAAACATGTTTCTGCAAGTTTGGTCAACCCCATTTAAGTTATGGGGCAGTAAATGCACACTTTTCAAAACGTGTTTTTCAGCCCAAAATAAACGCGTTTTTTCAGACAACTGAATCCTCATGTAACAGCAAGGCTCAGAAGAGCCCACACACTCAGCTCTTAACCCCAGTGTGCAGAAAGTGTCAAAACGTGTTTTTCAGCAGAAATAAACATGTTTCTGCAAGTTTGGTCAACCCCATGTAAGTTATGGGGCAGTAACAGCACACTTTTCAAAACGTGTTTTTCAGCCCGAAATAAACGCGTTTTTTCAGACAACTGAATCCCCATGTAACATCAAGGCTCAGAAGAGCCCACACACTCAGCTCTTAACCCCAGTGTGCAGAAAGTGTCAAAACGTGTTTTTCAGCAGAAATAAACATGTTTCTGCAAGTTTGGTCAACCCCATGTAAGTTATGGGGCAGTAAATGCACACTTTTCAAAACGTGTTTTTCAGCCCGAAATAAACGCGTTTTTTCAGACAACTGAATCCCCATGTAACAGCAAGGCTCAGAAGAGCCCACACACTCAGCTCTTAACCCCAGTGTGCAGAAAGTGTCAAAACGTGTTTTTCAGCAGAAATAAACATTATTCTGCAAGTTTGGTCAACCCCATGTAAGTTATGGGGCAGTAACAGCACACTTTTCAAAACGTGTTTTTCAGCCCGAAATAAACGCGTTTTTTCAGACAACTGAATCCCCATGTAACATCAAGGCTCAGAAGAGCCCACACACTCAGATCTTAACCCCAGTGTGCAGAAAGTGTCAGAACGTGTTTTTCAGCAGAAATAAACATGTTTCTGCAAGTTTGGTCAACCCCATGTAAGTTATGGGGCAGTAAATGCACACTTTTCAAAACGTGTTTTTCAGCCCGAAATAAACACGTTTTTTCAGACAACTGAATTCCCATGTAACATCAAGGCTCAGAAGAGCCCACACACTCAGATCTTAACCCCAGTGTGCAGAAAGTGTCAAAACGTGTTTTTCAGCAGAAATAAACATGTTTCTGCAAGTTTGGTCAACCCCATGTAAGTTATGGGGCAGTAAATGCACACTTTTCAAAACGTGTTTTTCAGCCCGAAATAAACGCGTTTTTTCAGACAACTGAATCCCCATGTAACAGCAAGGCTCAGAAGAGCCCACACACTCAGATCTTAACCCCATTGTGCAGAAAGTGTCAGAACGTGTTTTTCAGCAGAAATAAACATGTTTCTGCAAGTTTGGTCAACCCCATGTAAGTTATGGGGCAGTAAATGCACACTTTTCAAAACGTGTTTTTCAGCCCGAAATAAACGCGTTTTTTCAGACAACTGAATCCCCATGTAACATCAAGGCTCAGAAGAGCCCACACACTCAGCTCTTAACCCCAGTGTGCAGAAAGTGTCAAAACGTGTTTTTCAGCAGAAATAAACATGTTTCTGCAAGTTTGGTCAACCCCATGTAAGTTATGGGTCAGTAAATGCACACTTTTCAAAACGTGTGTTTCAGCCCGAAATAAACGCGTTTTTTCAGACAACTGAATCCCCATGTAACAGCAAGGCTCAGAAGAGCCCACACACTCAGATCTTAACCCCAGTGTGCAGAAAGTGTCAGAACGTGTTTTTCAGCAGAAATAAACATGTTTCTGCAAGTTTGGTCAACCCCATGTAAGTTATGGGGCAGTAAATGCACACTTTTCAAAACGTGTTTTTCAGCCCGAAATAAACACGTTTTTTCAGACAACTGAATCCCCATGTAACATCAAGGCTCAGAAGAGCCCACACACTCAGCTCTTAACCCCAGTGTGCAGAAAGTGTCAAAACGTGTTTTTCAGCAGAAATAAACATGTTTCTGCAAGTTTGGTCAACCCCATGTAAGTTATGGGTCAGTAAATGCACACTTTTCAAAACGTGTTTTTCAGCCCGAAATAAACGCGTTTTTTCAGACAACTGAATTCCCATGTAACATCAAGGCTCAGAAGAGCCCACACACTCAGATCTTAACCCCAGTGTGCAGAAAGTGTCAAAACGTGTTTTTCAGCAGAAATAAACATGTTTCTGCAAGTTTGGTCAACCCCATGTAAGTTATGGGGCAGTAAATGCACACTTTTCAAAACGTGTTTTTCAGCCCGAAATAAACGCGTTTTTTCAGACAACTGAATCCCCATGTAACAGCAAGGCTCAGAAGAGCCCACACACTCAGATCTTAACCCCATTGTGCAGAAAGTGTCAGAACGTGTTTTTCAGCAGAAATAAACATGTTTCTGCAAGTTTGGTCAACCCCATGTAAGTTATGGGGCAGTAAATGCACACTTTTCAAAACGTGTTTTTCAGCCCGAAATAAACGCGTTTTTTTCAGACAACTGAATCCCCATGTAACAGCAAAGCTCAGAAGAGCCCACACACTCAGATCTTAACCCCAGTGTGCAGAAAGTGTCAGAACGTGTTTTTCAGCAGAAATAAACATGTTTCTGCAAGTTTGGTCAACCCCATGTAAGTTATGGGGCAGTAAATGCACACTTTTCAAAACGTGTTTTTCAGCCCGAAATAAACGCGTTTTTTCAGACAACTGAATCCCCATGTAACAGCAAGGCTCAGAAGAGCCCACACACTCAGATCTTAACCCCATTGTGCAGAAAGTGTCAGAACGTGTTTTTCAGCAGAAATAAACATGTTTCTGCAAGTTTGGTCAACCCCATGTAAGTTATGGGGCAGTAAATGCACACTTTTCAAAACGTGTTTTTCAGCCCGAAATAAACGCGTTTTTTCAGACAACTGAATCCCCATGTAACAGCAAAGCTCAGAAGAGCCCACACACTCAGATCTTAACCCCAGTGTGCAGAAAGTGTCAGAACGTGTTTTTCAGCAGAAATAAACATGTTTCTGCAAGTTTGGTCAACCCCATGTAAGTTATGGGGCAGTAAATGCACACTTTTCAAAACGTGTTTTTCAGCCCGAAACAAACGCGTTTTTTCAGACAACTGAATCCCCATGTAACAGCAAAGCTCAGAAGAGCCCACACACTCAGATCTTAACCCCAGTGTGCAGAAAGTGTCAAAACGTGTTTTTCAGCAGAAATAAACATGTTTCTGCAAGTTTGGTCAACCCCATGTAAGTTATGGGTCAGTAAATGCACACTTTTCAAAACGTGTTTTTCAGCCCGAAATAAACGCGTTTTTTCAGACAACTGAATCCCCATGTAACAGCAAGGCTCATAAGAGCCCACACACTCAGATCTTAACCCCAGTGTGCAGAAAGTGTCAGAACGTGTTTTTCAGCAGAAATAAACATGTTTCTGCAAGTTTGGTCAACCCCATGTAAGTTATGGGGCAGTAAATGCACACTTTTCAAAACGTGTTTTTCAGCCCGAAATAAACGCGTTTTTTCAGACAACTGAATTCCCATGTAACATCAAGGCTCAGAAGAGCCCACACACTCAGATCTTAACCCCAGTGTGCAGAAAGTGTCAAAACGTGTTTTTCAGCAGAAATAAACATGTTTCTGCAAGTTTGGTCAACCCCATGTAAGTTATGGGGCAGTAAATGCACACTTTTCAAAACGTGTTTTTCAGCCCGAAATAAACGCGTTTTTTCAGACAACTGAATCCCCATGTAACAGCAAGGCTCAGAAGAGCCCACACACTCAGATCTTAACCCCATTGTGCAGAAAGTGTCAGAACGTGTTTTTCAGCAGAAATAAACATGTTTCTGCAAGTTTGGTCAACCCCATGTAAGTTATGGGGCAGTAAATGCACACTTTTCAAAACGTGTTTTTCAGCCCGAAATAAACACGTTTTTTCAGACAACTGAATCCCCATGTAACAGCAAAGCTCAGAAGAGCCCACACACTCAGATCTTAACCCCAGTGTGCAGAAAGTGTCAGAACGTGTTTTTCAGCAGAAATAAACATGTTTCTGCAAGTTTGGTCAACCCCATGTAAGTTATGGGGCAGTAAATGCACACTTTTCAAAACGTGTTTTTCAGCCCGAAACAAACGCGTTTTTTCAGACAACTGAATCCCCATGTAACAGCAAGGCTCAGAAGAGCCCACACACTCAGCTCTTAACCCCAGTGTGCAGAAAGGGTCAAAATGTGTTTTTCAGCAGAAATAAACATGTTTCTGCAAGTTTGGTCAACCCCATGTAAGTTATGGGGCAGTAAATGCACACTTTTCAAAACGTGTTTTTCAGCCCGAAACAAACGCGTTTTTTCAGACAACTGAATCCCCATGTAACAGCAAGGCTCAGAAGAGCCCACACACTCAGCTCTTAACCCCAGTGTGCAGAAAGTGTCAAAACGTGTTTTTCAGCAGAAATAAACATGTTTCTGCAAGTTTGGTCAACCCCATGTAAGTTATGGGGCAGTAAATGCACACTTTTCAAAACGTGTTTTTCAGCCCGAAATAAACGCGTTTTTTCAGACAACTGAATCCCCATGTAACAGCAAGGCTCAGAAGAGCCCACACACTCAGCTCTTAACCCCAGTGTGCAGAAAGTGTCAAAACGTGTTTTTCAGCAGAAATAAACATGTTTCTGCAAGTTTGGTCAACCCCATGTAAGTTATGGGGCAGTAACAGCACACTTTTCAAAACGTGTTTTTCAGCCCGAAATAAACGCGTTTTTTCAGACAACTGAATCCCCATGTAACATCAAGGCTCAGAAGAGCCCACACACTCAGCTCTTAACCCCAGTGTGCAGAAAGTGTCAAAACGTGTTTTTCAGCAGAAATAAACATGTTTCTGCAAGTTTGGTCAACCCCATGTAAGTTATGGGGCAGTAAATGCACACTTTTCAAAACGTGTTTTTCAGCCCGAAATAAACGCGTTTTTTCAGACAACTGAATCCCCATGTAACAGCAAGGCTCAGAAGAGCCCACACACTCAGCTCTTAACCCCAGTGTGCAGAAAGTGTCAAAACGTGTTTTTCAGCAGAAATAAACATTATTCTGCAAGTTTGGTCAACCCCATGTAAGTTATGGGGCAGTAAATGCACACTTTTCAAAACGTGTTTTTCAGCCCGAAATAAACGCGTTTTTTCAGACAACTGAATCCCCATGTAACAGCAAGGCTCAGAAGAGCCCACACACTCAGATCTTAACCCCATTGTGCAGAAAGTGTCAGAACGTGTTTTTCTGCAGAAATAAACATGTTTCTGCAAGTTTGGTCAACCCCATGTAAGTTATGGGGCAGTAAATGCACACTTTTCAAAACGTGTTTTTCAGCCCGAAATAAACGCGTTTTTTCAGACAACTGAATCCCCATGTAACAGCAAAGCTCAGAAGAGCCCACACACTCAGATCTTAGCCCCAGTGTGCAGAAAGTGTCAGAACGTGTTTTTCAGCAGAAATAAACATGTTTCTGCAAGTTTGGTCAACCCCATGTAAGTTATGGGGCAGTAAATGCACACTTTTCAAAACGTGTTTTTCAGCCCGAAACAAACGCGTTTTTTCAGACAACTGAATCCCCATGTAACAGCAAGGCTCAGAAGAGCCCACACACTCAGCTCTTAACCCCAGTGTGCAGAAAGGGTCAAAATGTGTTTTTCAGCAGAAATAAACATGTTTCTGCAAGTTTGGTCAACCCCATGTAAGTTATGGGGCAGTAACAGCACACTTTTCAAAACGTGTTTTTCAGCCCGAAATAAACGCGTTTTTTCAGACAACTGAATTCCCATGTAACAGCAAGGCTCAGAAGAGCCCACACACTCAGCTCTTAACCCCAGTGTGCAGAAAGTGTCAAAACGTGTTTTTCAGCAGAAATAAACATGTTTCTGCAAGTTTGGTCAACCCCATGTAAGTTATGGGGCAGTAACAGCATACTTTTCAAAATGTGTTTTTCAGCCCGAAATAAACGCGTTTTTTCAGACAACTGAATCCCCATGTAACAGCAAAGCTCAGAAGAGCCCACACACTCAGCTCTTAACCCCAGTGTGCAGAAAGTGTCAAAACGTGTTTTTCAGCAGAAATAAACATGTTTCTGCAAGTTTGGTCAACCCCATGTAAGTTATGGGGCAGTAAATGCACACTTTTCAAAACGTGTTTTTCAGCCCGAAATAAACGCGTTTTTTCAGACAACTGAATCCCCATGTAACAGCAAAGCTCAGAAGAGCCCACACACTCAGCTCTTAACCCCAGTGTGCAGAAAGTGTCAAAACGTGTTTTTCAGCAGAAATAAACATGTTTCTGCAAGTTTGGTCAACCCCATGTAAGTTATGGGGCAGTAAATGCACACTTTTCAAAACGTGTTTTTCAGCCCGAAATAAACGCGTTTTTTCAGACAACTGAATCCCCATGTAACAGCAAAGCTCAGAAGAGCCCACACACTCAGCTCTTAACCCCAGTGTGCAGAAAGTGTCAAAACGTGTTTTTCAGCAGAAATAAACATGTTTCTGCAAGTTTGGTCAACCCCATGTAAGTTATGGGGCAGTAAATGCACACTTTTCAAAACGTGTTTTTCAGCCCGAAATAAACGCGTTTTTTCAGACAACTGAATCCCCATGTAACAGCAAGGCTCAGAAGAGCCCACACACTCAGATCTTAACCCCAGTGTGCAGAAAGTGTCAGAACGTGTTTTTCAGCAGAAATAAACATGTTTCTGCAAGTTTGGTCAACCCCATGTAAGTTATGGGGCAGTAAATGCACACTTTTCAAAACGTGTTTTTCAGCCCGAAACAAACGCGTTTTTTCAGACAACTGAATCCCCATGTAACAGCAAAGCTCAGAAGAGCCCACACACTCAGATCTTAACCCCAGTGTGCAGAAAGTGTCAAAACGTGTTTTTCAGCAGAAATAAACATGTTTCTGCAAGTTTGGTCAACCCCATGTAAGTTATGGGTCAGTAAATGCACACTTTTCAAAACGTGTTTTTCAGCCCGAAATAAACGCGTTTTTTCAGACAACTGAATCCCCATGTAACAGCAAGGCTCATAAGAGCCCACACACTCAGATCTTAACCCCAGTGTGCAGAAAGTGTCAGAACGTGTTTTTCAGCAGAAATAAACATGTTTCTGCAAGTTTGGTCAACCCCATGTAAGTTATGGGGCAGTAAATGCACACTTTTCAAAACGTGTTTTTCAGCCCGTAAATAAACGCGTTTTTTCAGACAACTGAATCCCCATGTAACAGCAAGGCTCAGAAGAGCCCACACACTCAGATCTTAACCCCATTGTGCAGAAAGTGTCAGAACGTGTTTTTCAGCAGAAATAAACATGTTTCTGCAAGTTTGGTCAACCCCATGTAAGTTATGGGGCAGTAAATGCACACTTTTCAAAACGTGTTTTTCAGCCCGAAATAAACGCGTTTTTTCAGACAACTGAATCCCCATGTAACAGCAAAGCTCAGAAGAGCCCACACACTCAGATCTTAACCCCAGTGTGCAGAAAGTGTCAGAACGTGTTTTTCAGCAGAAATAAACATGTTTCTGCAAGTTTGGTCAACCCCATGTAAGTTATGGGGCAGTAAATGCACACTTTTCAAAACGTGTTTTTCAGCCCGAAACAAACGCGTTTTTTCAGACAACTGAATCCCCATGTAACAGCAAGGCTCAGAAGAGCCCACACACTCAGCTCTTAACCCCAGTGTGCAGAAAGGGTCAAAATGTGTTTTTCAGCAGAAATAAACATGTTTCTGCAAGTTTGGTCAACCCCATGTAAGTTATGGGGCAGTAAATGCACACTTTTCAAAACGTGTTTTTCAGCCCGAAACAAACGCGTTTTTTCAGACAACTGAATCCCCATGTAACAGCAAGGCTCAGAAGAGCCCACACACTCAGCTCTTAACCCCAGTGTGCAGAAAGTGTCAAAACGTGTTTTTCAGCAGAAATAAACATGTTTCTGCAAGTTTGGTCAACCCCATGTAAGTTATGGGGCAGTAAATGCACACTTTTCAAAACGTGTTTTTCAGCCCGAAATAAACGCGTTTTTTCAGACAACTGAATCCCCATGTAACAGCAAGGCTCAGAAGAGCCCACACACTCAGCTCTTAACCCCAGTGTGCAGAAAGTGTCAAAACGTGTTTTTCAGCAGAAATAAACATGTTTCTGCAAGTTTGGTCAACCCCATGTAAGTTATGGGGCAGTAACAGCACACTTTTCAAAACGTGTTTTTCAGCCCGAAATAAACGCGTTTTTTCAGACAACTGAATCCCCATGTAACATCAAGGCTCAGAAGAGCCCACACACTCAGCTCTTAACCCCAGTGTGCAGAAAGTGTCAAAACGTGTTTTTCAGCAGAAATAAACATGTTTCTGCAAGTTTGGTCAACCCCATGTAAGTTATGGGGCAGTAAATGCACACTTTTCAAAACGTGTTTTTCAGCCCGAAATAAACGCGTTTTTTCAGACAACTGAATCCCCATGTAACAGCAAGGCTCAGAAGAGCCCACACACTCAGCTCTTAACCCCAGTGTGCAGAAAGTGTCAAAACGTGTTTTTCAGCAGAAATAAACATTATTCTGCAAGTTTGGTCAACCCCATGTAAGTTATGGGGCAGTAAATGCACACTTTTCAAAACGTGTTTTTCAGCCCGAAATAAACGCGTTTTTTCAGACAACTGAATCCCCATGTAACAGCAAGGCTCAGAAGAGCCCACACACTCAGATCTTAACCCCATTGTGCAGAAAGTGTCAGAACGTGTTTTTCTGCAGAAATAAACATGTTTCTGCAAGTTTGGTCAACCCCATGTAAGTTATGGGGCAGTAAATGCACACTTTTCAAAACGTGTTTTTCAGCCCGAAATAAACGCGTTTTTTCAGACAACTGAATCCCCATGTAACAGCAAAGCTCAGAAGAGCCCACACACTCAGATCTTAGCCCCAGTGTGCAGAAAGTGTCAGAACGTGTTTTTCAGCAGAAATAAACATGTTTCTGCAAGTTTGGTCAACCCCATGTAAGTTATGGGGCAGTAAATGCACACTTTTCAAAACGTGTTTTTCAGCCCGAAACAAACGCGTTTTTTCAGACAACTGAATCCCCATGTAACAGCAAGGCTCAGAAGAGCCCACACACTCAGCTCTTAACCCCAGTGTGCAGAAAGGGTCAAAATGTGTTTTTCAGCAGAAATAAACATGTTTCTGCAAGTTTGGTCAACCCCATGTAAGTTATGGGGCAGTAACAGCACACTTTTCAAAACGTGTTTTTCAGCCCGAAATAAACGCGTTTTTTCAGACAACTGAATTCCCATGTAACAGCAAGGCTCAGAAGAGCCCACACACTCAGCTCTTAACCCCAGTGTGCAGAAAGTGTCAAAACGTGTTTTTCAGCAGAAATAAACATGTTTCTGCAAGTTTGGTCAACCCCATGTAAGTTATGGGGCAGTAACAGCATACTTTTCAAAACGTGTTTTTCAGCCCGAAATAAACGCGTTTTTTCAGACAACTGAATCCCCATGTAACAGCAAAGCTCAGAAGAGCCCACACACTCAGCTCTTAACCCCAGTGTGCAGAAAGTGTCAAAACGTGTTTTTCAGCAGAAATAAACATGTTTCTGCAAGTTTGGTCAACCCCATGTAAGTTATGGGGCAGTAAATGCACACTTTTCAAAACGTGTTTTTCAGCCCGAAATAAACGCGTTTTTTCAGACAACTGAATCCCCATGTAACAGCAAAGCTCAGAAGAGCCCACACACTCAGCTCTTAACCCCAGTGTGCAGAAAGTGTCAAAACGTGTTTTTCAGCAGAAATAAACATGTTTCTGCAAGTTTGGTCAACCCCATGTAAGTTATGGGGCAGTAAATGCACACTTTTCAAAACGTGTTTTTCAGCCCGAAATAAACGCGTTTTTTCAGACAACTGAATCCCCATGTAACAGCAAGGCTCAGAAGAGCCCACACACTCAGCTCTTAACCCCAGTGTGCAGAAAGTGTCAAAACGTGTTTTTCAGCAGAAATAAACATGTTTCTGCAAGTTTGGTCAACCCCATGTAAGTTATGGGTCAGTAAATGCACACTTTTCAAAACGTGTTTTTCAGCCCGAAATAAACGCGTTTTTTCAGACAACTGAATCCCCATGTAACATCAAGGCTCAGAAGAGCCCACACACTCAGCTCTTAACCCCAGTGTGCAGAAAGTGTCAAAACGTGTTTTTCAGCAGAAATAAACATGTTTCTGCAAGTTTGGTCAACCCCATGTAAGTAATGGGGCAGTAAATGCACACTTTTCAAAACGTGTTTTTCAGCCCGAAATAAACGCGTTTTTTCAGACAACTGAATCCCCATGTAACATCAAGGCTCAGAAGAGCCCACACACTCAGCTCTTAACCCCAGTGTGCAGAAAGTGTCAAAATGTGTTTTTCAGCAGAAATAAACATGTTTCTGCAAGTTTGGTCAACCCCATGTAAGTTATGGGGCAGTAAATGCACACTTTTCAAAACGTGTTTTTCAGCCCGAAATAAACGCGTTTTTTCAGACAACTGAATCCCCATGTAACATCAAGGCTCAGAAGAGCCCACACACTCAGCTCTTAACCCCAGTGTGCAGAAAGTGTCAAAATGTGTTTTTCAGCAGAAATATACATGTTTCTGCAAGTTTGGTCAACCCCATGTAAGTTATGGGGCAGTAAATGCACACTTTTCAAAACGTGTTTTTCAGCCCGAAATAAACGCGTTTTTTCAGACAACTGAATCCCCATGTAACAGCAAGGCTCAGAAGAGCCCACACACTCAGATCTTAACCCCATTGTGCAGAAAGTGTCAGAACGTGTTTTTCTGCAGAAATAAACATGTTTCTGCAAGTTTGGTCAACCCCATGTAAGTTATGGGGCAGTAAATGCACACTTTTCAAAACGTGTTTTTCAGCCCGAAATAAACGCGTTTTTTCAGACAACTGAATCCCCATGTAACAGCAAGGCTCAGAAGAGCCCACACACTCAGATCTTAACCCCAGTGTGCAGAAAGTGTCAGAACGTGTTTTTCAGCAGAAATAAACATGTTTCTGCAAGTTTGGTCAACCCCATGTAAGTTATGGGGCAGTAAATGCACACTTTTCAAAACGTGTTTTTCAGCCCGAAATAAACGCGTTTTTTCAGACAACTGAATCCCCATGTAACATCAAGGCTCAGAAGAGCCCACACACTCAGCTCTTAACCCCAGTGTGCAGAAAGTGTCAAAACGTGTTTTTCAGCAGAAATAAACATGTTTCTGCAAGTTTGGTCAACCCCATGTAAGTTATGGGTCAGTAAATGCACACTTTTCAAAACGTGTTTTTCAGCCCGAAATAAACGCGTTTTTTCAGACAACTGAATCCCCATGTAACAGCAAGGCTCAGAAGAGCCCACACACTCAGCTCTTAACCCCAGTGTGCAGAAAGTGTCAAAATGTGTTTTTCAGCAGAAATAAACATGTTTCTGCAAGTTTGGTCAACCCCATGTAAGTTATGGGGCAGTAAATGCACACTTTTCAAAACGTGTTTTTCAGCCCGAAATAAACGCGTTTTTTCAGACAACTGAATCTCCATGTAACAGCAAGGCTCAGAAGAGCCCACACACTCAGCTCTTAACCCCAGTGTGCAGAAAGTGTCAAAACGTGTTTTTCAGCAGAAATAAACATGTTTCTGCAAGTTTGGTCAACCCCATGTAAGTTATGGGGCAGTAAATGCACACTTTTCAAAACGTGTTTTTCAGCCCGAAATAAACGCGTTTTTTCAGACAACTGAATCCCCATGTAACAGCAAAGCTCAGAAGAGCCCACACACTCAGCTCTTAACCCCAGTGTGCAGAAAGTGTCAAAACGTGTTTTTCAGCAGAAATAAACATGTTTCTGCAAGTTTGGTCAACCCCATGAAAGTTATTGGGCAGTAAATGCACACTTTTCAAAACGTGTTTTTCAGCCCGAAATAAACGCGTTTTGTCAGACAACTGAATCCCCATGTAACAGCAAGGCTCAGAAGAGCCCACACACTCAGCTCTTAACCCCAGTGTGCAGAAAGTGTCAAAACGTGTTTTTCAGCAGAAATAAACATGTTTCTGCAAGTTTGGTCAACCCCATGTAAGTTATGGGGCAGTAACAGCACACTTTTCAAAACGTGTTTTTCAGCCCGAAATAAACGCGTTTTTTCAGACAACTGAATCCCCATGTAACATCAAGGCTCAGAAGAGCCCACACACTCAGCTCTTAACCCTAGTGTGCAGAAAGTGTCAAAACGTGTTTTTCAGCAGAAATAAACATGTTTCTGCAAGTTTGGTCAACCCCATGTAAGTTATGGGGCAGTAAATGCACACTTTTCAAAACGTGTTTTTCAGCCCGAAATAAACGCGTTTTTTCAGACAACTGAATCCCCATGTAACAGCAAGGCTCAGAAGAGCCCACACACTCAGATCTTAACCCCAGTGTGCAGAAAGTGTCAGAACGTGTTTTTCAGCAGAAATAAACATGTTTCTGCAAGTTTGGTCAACCCCATGTAAGTTATGGGGCAGTAAATGCACACTTTTCAAAACGTGTTTTTCAGCCCGAAATAAACGCGTTTTTTCAGACAACTGAATCCCCATGTAACATCAAGGCTCAGAAGAGCCCACACACTCAGATCTTAACCCCAGTGTGCAGAAAGTGTGAAAACGTGTTTTTCAGCAGAAATAAACATGTTTCTGCAAGTTTGGTCAACCCCATGTAAGTTATGGGGCAGTAAATGCACACTTTTCAAAACGTGTTTTTCAGCCCGAAATAAACTCGTTTTTTCAGACAACTGAATCCCCATGTAACATCAAGGCTCAGAAGAGCCCACACACTCAGCTCTTAACCCCAGTGTGCAGAAAGTGTCAAAACGTGTTTTTCAGCAGAAATAAACATGTTTCTGCAAGTTTGGTCAACCCCATGTAAGTTATGGGTCAGTAAATGCACACTTTTCAAAACGTGTTTTTCAGCCCGAAATAAACGCGTTTTTTCAGACAACTGAATCCCCATGTAACAGCAAGGCTCAGAAGAGCCCACACACTCAGATCTTAACCCCAGTGTGCAGAAAGTGTCAGAACGTGTTTTTCAGCAGAAATAAACATGTTTCTGCAAGTTTGGTCAACCCCATGTAAGTTATGGGGCAGTAAATGCACACTTTTCAAAACGTGTTTTTCAGCCCGAAATAAACGCGTTTTTTCAGACAACTGAATCCCCATGTAACATCAAGGCTCAGAAGAGCCCACACACTCAGCTCTTAACCCCAGTGTGCAGAAAGTGTCAAAACGTGTTTTTCAGCAGAAATAAACATGTTTCTGCAAGTTTGGTCAACCCCATGTAAGTTATGGGTCAGTAAATGCACACTTTTCAAAACGTGTTTTTCAGCCCGAAATAAACGCGTTTTTTCAGACAACTGAATCCCCATGTAACAGCAAGGCTCAGAAGAGCCCACACACTCAGATCTTAACCCCAGTGTGCAGAAAGTGTCAGAACGTGTTTTTCAGCAGAAATAAACATGTTTCTGCAAGTTTGGTCAACCCCATGTAAGTTATGGGGCAGTAAATGCACACTTTTCAAAACGTGTTTTTCAGCCCGAAATAAACGCGTTTTTTCAGACAACTGAATTCCCATGTAACATCAAGGCTCAGAAGAGCCCACACACTCAGATCTTAACCCCAGTGTGCAGAAAGTGTGAAAACGTGTTTTTCAGCAGAAATAAACATGTTTCTGCAAGTTTGGTCAACCCCATGTAAGTTATGGGGCAGTAAATGCACACTTTTCAAAACGTGTTTTTCAGCCCGAAATAAACGCGTTTTTTCAGACAACTGAATCCCCATGTAACAGCAAGGCTCAGAAGAGCCCACACACTCAGCTCTTAACCCCAGTGTGCAGAAAGTGTCAAAACGTGTTTTTCAGCAGAAATAAACATGTTTCTGCAAGTTTGGTCAACCCCATGTAAGTTATGGGGCAGTAAATGCACACTTTGCAAAACGTGTTTTTCAGCCCGAAATAAACGCGTTTTTTCAGACAACTGAATCCCCATGTAACAGCAAGGCTCAGAAGAGCCCACACACTCAGCTCTTAACCCCAGTGTGCAGAAAGTGTCAAAACGTGTTTTTCAGCAGAAATAAACATTATTCTGCAAGTTTGGTCAACCCCATGTAAGTTATGGGGCAGTAACAGCACACTTTTCAAAACGTGTTTTTCAGCCCGAAATAAACGCGTTTTTTCAGACAACTGAATCCCCATGTAACATCAAGGCTCAGAAGAGCCCACACACTCAGCTCTTAACCCCAGTGTGCAGAAAGTGCCAAAACGTGTTTTTCAGCAGAAATAAACATGTTTCTGCAAGTTTGGTCAACCCCATGTAAGTTATGGGGCAGTAAATGCACACTTTTCAAAACGTGTTTTTCAGCCCGAAATAAACGCGTTTTTTCAGACAACTGAATCCCCATGTAACAGCAAGGCTCAGAAGAGCCCACACACTCAGATCTTAACCCCATTGTGCAGAAAGTGTCAGAACGTGTTTTTCAGCAGAAATAAACATGTTTCTACAAGTTTGGTCAACCCCATGTAAGTTATGGGGCAGTAAATGCACACTTTTCAAAACGTGTTTTTCAGCCCGAAATAAACGCGTTTTTTCAGACAACTGAATCCCCATGTAACAGCAAAGCTCAGAAGAGCCCACACACTCAGATCTTAACCCCAGTGTGCAGAAAGTGTCAGAACGTGTTTTTCAGCAGAAATAAACATGTTTCTGCAAGTTTGGTCAACCCCATGTAAGTTATGGGGCAGTAAATGCACACTTTTCAAAACGTGTTTTTCAGCCCGAAACAAACGCGTTTTTTCAGACAACTGAATCCCCATGTAACAGCAAGGCTCAGAAGAGCCCACACACTCAGCTCTTAACCCCAGTGTGCAGAAAGGGTCAAAATGTGTTTTTCAGCAGAAATAAACATGTTTCTGCAAGTTTGGTCAAACCCATGTAAGTTATGGGGCAGTAAATGCACACTTTTCAAAACGTGTTTTTCAGCCCGAAACAAACGCGTTTTTTCAGACAACTGAATCCCCATGTAACAGCAAGGCTCAGAAGAGCCCACACACTCAGCTCTTAACCCCAGTGTGCAGAAAGGGTCAAAATGTGTTTTTCAGCAGAAATAAACATGTTTCTGCAAGTTTGGTCAACCCCATGTAAGTTATGGGGCAGTAACAGCACACTTTTCAAAACGTGTTTTTCAGCCCGAAATAAACGCGTTTTTTCAGACAACTGAATTCCCATGTAACAGCAAGGCTCAGAAGAGCCCACACACTCAGATCTTAACCCCAGTGTGCAGAAAGTGTCAAAACGTGTTTTTCAGCAGAAATAAACATATTTCTGCAAGTTTGGTCAACCCCATGTAAGTTATGGGGCAGTAACAGCATACTTTTCAAAACGTGTTTTTCAGCCCGAAATAAACGCGTTTTTTCAGACAACTGAATCCCTATGTAACAGCAAAGCTCAGAAGAGCCCACACACTCAGCTCTTAACCCCAGTGTGCAGAAAGTGTCAAAACGTGTTTTTCAGCAGAAATAAACATGTTTCTGCAAGTTTGGTCAACCCCATGTAAGTTATGGGGCAGTAAATGCACACTTTTCAAAACGTGTTTTTCAGCCCGAAATAAACGCGTTTTTTCAGACAACTGAATCCCCATGTAACAGCAAGGCTCAGAAGAGCCCACACACTCAGATCTTAACCCCAGTGTGCAGAAAGTGTCAGAACGTGTTTTTCAGCAGAAATAAACATGTTTCTGCAAGTTTGGTCAACCCCATGTAAGTTATGGGGCAGTAAATGCACACTTTTCAAAATGTGTTTTTCAGCCCGAAATAAACGCGTTTTTTCAGACAACTGAATCCCCATGTAACAGCAAGGCTCAGAAGAGCCCACACACTCAGATCTTAACCCCATTGTGCAGAAAGTGTCAGAACGTGTTTTTCAGCAGAAATAAACATGTTTCTGCAAGTTTGGTCAACCCCATGAAAGTTATGGGGCAGTAAATGCACACTTTTCAAAACGTGTTTTTCAGCCCGAAATAAACGCGTTTTTTCAGACAACTGAATCCCCATGTAACAGCAAGGCTCAGAAGAGCCCACACACTCAGCTCTTAACCCCAGTGTGCAGAAAGGGTCAAAATGTGTTTTTCAGCAGAAATAAACATGTTTCTGCAAGTTTGGTCAACCCCATGTAAGTTATGGGGCAGTAACAGCACACTTTTCAAAACGTGTTTTTCAGCCCGAAATAAACGCGTTTTTTCAGACAACTGAATTCCCATGTAACAGCAAGGCTCAGAAGAGCCCACACACTCAGATCTTAACCCCAGTGTGCAGAAAGTGTCAAAACGTGTTTTTCAGCAGAAATAAACATATTTCTGCAAGTTTGGTCAACCCCATGTAAGTTATGGGGCAGTAACAGCATACTTTTCAAAACGTGTTTTTCAGCCCGAAATAAACGCGTTTTTTCAGACAACTGAATCCCCATGTAACAGCAAAGCTCAGAAGAGCCCACACACTCAGCTCTTAACCCCAGTGTGCAGAAAGTGTCAAAACGTGTTTTTCAGCAGAAATAAACATGTTTCTGCAAGTTTGGTCAACCCCATGTAAGTTATGGGGCAGTAAATGCACACTTTTCAAAACGTGTTTTACAGCCCGAAATAAACGCGTTTTTTCAGACAACTGAATCCCCATGTAACATCAAGGCTCAGAAGAGCCCACACACTCAGCTCTTAACCCCAGTGTGCAGAAAGTGTCAAAATGTGTTTTTCAGCAGAAATAAACATGTTTTTGCAAGTTTGGTCAACCCCATGTAAGTTATGGGGCAGTAAATGCACACTTTTCAAAACGTGTTTTTCAGCCCGAAATAAACGCGTTTTTTCAGACAACTGAATCTCAATGTAACAGCAAGGCTCAGAAGAGCCCACACACTCAGCTCTTAACCCCAGTGTGCAGAAAGTGTCAAAACGTGTTTTTCAGCAGAAATAAACATGTTTCTGCAAGTTTGGTCAACCCCATGTAAGTTATGGGGCAGTAAATGCACACTTTTCAAAACGTGTTTTTCAGCCCGAAATAAACGCGTTTTTTCAGACAACTGAATCCCCATTTAACAGCAAAGCTCAGAAGAGCCCACACACTCAGCTCTTAACCCCAGTGTGCAGAAAGTGTCAAAACGTGTTTTTCAGCAGAAATAAACATGTTTCTGCAAGTTTGGTCAACCCCATGTAAGTTATGGGGCAGTAAATGCACACTTTTCAAAACGTGTTTTTCAGCCCGAAATAAACGCGTTTTTTCAGACAACTGAATCCCCATGTAACATCAAGGCTCAGAAGAGCCCACACACTCAGCTCTTAACCCCAGTGTGCAGAAAGAGTCAAAACGTGTTTTTCAGCAGAAATAAACATGTTTCTGCAAGTTTGGTCAACCCCATGAAAGTTATGGGGCAGTAAATGCACACTTTTCAAAACGTGTTTTTCAGCCCGAAATAAACGCGTTTTGTCAGACAACTGAATCCCCATGTAACAGCAAGGCTCAGAAGAGCCCACACACTCAGCTCTTAACCCCAGTGTGCAGAAAGTGTCAAAACGTGTTTTTCAGCAGAAATAAACATGTTTCTGCAAGTTTGGTCAACCCCATGTAAGTTATGGGGCAGTAACAGCACACTTTTCAAAACGTGTTTTTCAGCCCGAAATAAACGCGTTTTTTCAGACAACTGAATCCCCATGTAACATCAAGGCTCAGAAGAGCCCACTAATTCAGCTCTTAACCCTAGTGTGCAGAAAGTGTCAAAACGTGTTTTTCAGCAGAAATAAACATGTTTCTGCAAGTTTGGTCAACCCCATGTAAGTTATGGGGCAGTAAATGCACACTTTTCAAAACGTGTTTTTCAGCCCGAAATAAACGCGTTTTTTCAGACAACTGAATCCCCATGTAACAGCAAGGCTCAGAAGAGCCCACACACTCAGATCTTAACCCCAGTGTGCAGAAAGTGTCAGAACGTGTTTTTCAGCAGAAATAAACATGTTTCTGCAAGTTTGGTCAACCCCATGTAAGTTATGGGGCAGTAAATGCACACTTTTCAAAACGTGTTTTTCAGCCCGAAATAAACGCGTTTTTTCAGACAACTGAATCCCCATGTAACATCAAGGCTCAGAAGAGCCCACACACTCAGATCTTAACCCCAGTGTGCAGAAAGTGTGAAAACGTGTTTTTCAGCAGAAATAAACATGTTTCTGCAAGTTTGGTCAACCCCATGTAAGTTATGGGGCAGTAAATGCACACTTTTCAAAACGTGTTTTTCAGCCCGAAATAAACGCGTTTTTTCAGACAACTGAATCCCCATGTAACAGCAAGGCTCAGAAGAGCCCACACACTCAGCTCTTAACCCCAGTGTGCAGAAAGTGTCAGAACGTGTTTTTCAGCAGAAATAAACATGTTTCTGCAAGTTTGGTCAACCCCATGTAAGTTATGGGGCAGTAAATGCACACTTTTCAAAACGTGTTTTTCAGCCCGAAATAAACGCGTTTTTTCAGACAACTGAATCCCCATGTAACAGCAAGGCTCAGAAGAGCCCACACACTCAGCTCTTAACCCCAGTGTGCAGAAAGTGTCAAAACGTGTTTTTCAGCAGAAATAAACATGTTTCTGCAAGTTTGGTCAACCCCATGTAAGTTATGGGTCAGTAAATGCACACTTTTCAAAACGTGTTTTTCAGCCCGAAATAAACGCGTTTTTTCAGACAACTGAATCCCCATGTAACATCAAGGCTCAGAAGAGCCCACACACTCAGCTCTTAACCCCAGTGTGCAGAAAGTGTCAAAACGTGTTTTTCAGCAGAAATAAACATGTTTCTGCAAGTTTGGTCAACCCCATGTAAGTAATGGGGCAGTAAATGCACACTTTTCAAAACGTGTTTTTCAGCCCGAAATAAACGCGTTTTTTCAGACAACTGAATCCCCATGTAACATCAAGGCTCAGAAGAGCCCACACACTCAGCTCTTAACCCCAGTGTGCAGAAAGTGTCAAAATGTGTTTTTCAGCAGAAATAAACATGTTTCTGCAAGTTTGGTCAACCCCATGTAAGTTATGGGGCAGTAAATGCACACTTTTCAAAACGTGTTTTTCAGCCCGAAATAAACGCGTTTTTTCAGACAACTGAATCTCCATGTAACAGCAAGGCTCAGAAGAGCCCACACACTCAGCTCTTAACCCCAGTGTGCAGAAAGTGTCAAAACGTGTTTTTCAGCAGAAATAAACATGTTTCTGCAAGTTTGGTCAACCCCATGTAAGTTATGGGGCAGTAAATGCACACTTTTCAAAACGTGTTTTTCAGCCCGAAATAAACGCGTTTTTTCAGACAACTGAATCCCCATGTAACAGCAAGGCTCAGAAGAGCCCACACACTCAGCTCTTAACCCCAGTGTGCAGAAAGTGTCAAAACGTGTTTTTCAGCAGAAATAAACATGTTTCTGCAAGTTTGGTCAACCCCATGTAAGCTATGGGGCAGTAAATGCACACTTTTCAAAACGTGTTTTTCAGCCCTAAATAAACGCGTTTTTTCAGACAACTGAATCCCCATGTAACAGCAAAGCTCAGAAGAGCCCACACACTCAGCTCTTAACCCCAGTGTGCAGAAAGTGTCAAAACGTGTTTTTCAGCAGAAATAAACGTTTCTGCAAGTTTGGTCAACCCCATGTAAGTTATGGGGCAGTAAATGCACACTTTTCAAAACGTGTTTTTCAGCCCGAAATAAACGCGTTTTTTCAGACAACTGAATCCCCATGTAACAGCAAGGCTCAGAAGAGCCCACACACTCAGCTCTTAACCCCAGTGTGCAGAAAGTGTCAAAATGTGTTTTTCAGCAGAAATAAACATGTTTCTGCAAGTTTGGTCAACCCCATGTAAGTTATGGGGCAGTAAATGCACACTTTTCAAAACGTGTTTTTCAGCCCGAAATAAACGCGTTTTTTCAGACAACTGAATCCCCATGTAACAGCAAGGCTCAGAAGAGCCCACACACTCAGATCTTAACCCCATTGTGCAGAAAGTGTCAGAACGTGTTTTTCTGCAGAAATAAACATGTTTCTGCAAGTTTGGTCAACCCCATGTAAGTTATGGGGCAGTAAATGCACACTTTTCAAAACGTGTTTTTCAGCCCGAAATAAACGCGTTTTTTCAGACAACTGAATCCCCATGTAACATCAAGGCTCAGAAGAGCCCACACACTCAGCTCTTAACCCCAGTGTGCAGAAAGAGTCAAAACGTGTTTTTCAGCAGAAATAAACATGTTTCTGCAAGTTTGGTCAACCCCATGAAAGTTATGGGGCAGTAAATGCACACTTTTCAAAACGTGTTTTTCAGCCCGAAATAAACGCGTTTTGTCAGACAACTGAATCCCCATGTAACAGCAAGGCTCAGAAGAGCCCACACACTCAGCTCTTAACCCCAGTGTGCAGAAAGTGTCAAAACGTGTTTTTCAGCAGAAATAAACATGTTTCTGCAAGTTTGGTCAACCCCATGTAAGTTATGGGGCAGTAACAGCACACTTTTCAAAACGTGTTTTTCAGCCCGAAATAAACGCGTTTTTTCAGACAACTGAATCCCCATGTAACATCAAGGCTCAGAAGAGCCCACTAATTCAGCTCTTAACCCTAGTGTGCAGAAAGTGTCAAAACGTGTTTTTCAGCAGAAATAAACATGTTTCTGCAAGTTTGGTCAACCCCATGTAAGTTATGGGGCAGTAAATGCACACTTTTCAAAACGTGTTTTTCAGCCCGAAATAAACGCGTTTTTTCAGACAACTGAATCCCCATGTAACAGCAAGGCTCAGAAGAGCCCACACACTCAGATCTTAACCCCAGTGTGCAGAAAGTGTCAGAACGTGTTTTTCAGCAGAAATAAACATGTTTCTGCAAGTTTGGTCAACCCCATGTAAGTTATGGGGCAGTAAATGC